>NC_133433.1:6993750-7311000 GCF_011762505.2 Arvicanthis niloticus
TCTTGCTGAACCCCGACCCGCAGACTAGGGCAGCTTGGGGCAGTGCGGACTCTAACAACTTAGCCCCCAAGGTTTTGGCAGTGTGGGTTCCAACACTGACAGAGCAGTCCGAGACATTTCTGGCCTCTAAGTGTGGGGCAGCTAGGGCCGCAACACAGTCCCAGATCTGGAAGCTTTTCCTGGCTAAAGAGTATAGTTGATTCAGATTTCAAATCCTCCCTTACTAGCACTGTTATTAGGGCAACCCTCATAGAATCCTTACAGTTTCTAGTGGACTAATTTTCCACAACTCCCTACTCCTCCAAGTCTCGACAGTTCCAGTTATCTCTCCTGGTACTCTTACCGTCCATTCATACCCTGACCCGATCCTTCTTATTTTCATCCCCACTGAAATGCCAGTCCAGCTATGAAACCAGTTTTATTTCTCCTTTCTGAAAGTGAGACCCATGCTTCCTGATTATAGTCTTCCTTTTTACAGAGCATTTCTAAGCATGATCATCTTTTACTTTGCAGCTAATAGCCACCATGTTTGAATTTCTAGGTCTGGGTTATCCCACTCAGGATAATTTGTACTAGTTCCATTTATTTGCCTGAAAATTTCATGTTGTAATTTCTTTTAAAAGTTGTGTAATACACCATTGTGTAAATGTACTATATCTTCTTTAACCATTTGTCAGTTGAGGGACATATAGGTTGTTTCCAGGTTTTGCTATTATGTATGAAGCCATTATGGACATAGTTTGCTAAATGACTTTGTGGTAGTATGAAGCATGTTCTGGGTATGTCTAAGAACGACATAGCTTGTTCTGGGGGTAGATTAAGTCCCAATTTTCTAAAGGACTGCCATATTGATTTTTATAGTGGTCATATAAGTTTTCACTCTCATCAGAAATAGGAAAAGATTTTTTTCTCCACATCCTCACCAGCATGAGCTGTCATTTCTGTTATTGATCTTAGCTATTCTGACAAGTATGGGATGCAATTCAAAGTAGTTTAGTTTGCATTCCCCTAATGGTTAAGGATGTTGGACATTTTTTAAGTACTTCTTACCAGTTCTTGAATTTTTTTTGTGTGTGTGTGACTACACAACTTCTCTTTATTTTACAGATGACAAAACTTGGCCCAAAGAAGTGAGCTGGTATTCTTAAGGTGGTCTGGTTTGTAGGAGTGTGTGGCCTGAGTCTGCATGTTCTTCCTCTGTCCCACTGAAGATAAAGACTCAATAGGTTAATGACAGAATACAAAGCTAAATTCTGGGCTCAAGTACCAACTCTTCCACTGTTTGATGCTAAACAAAAACGGAAATCTATTTATTCATATTGTTTATTTAGTGTGCTAGGGATTGAATCTAGGAATGCATGAATACATTCATGCCACATATGCACTCTGTCACTTTTTCATGCACCTTGGCCCAAGACTACAAGGGACCAGCCTTGGCTTGGAGAGGGGTTCTCCAAGGGTGTCAAGTCTTTGTGATGTCCTTTTGATGTCCTTTTGTGATGGATCCCTGCTACATATCAGGATAGTTGCATTTTCTAGAAAAATATTCTAAAAGAGCTATGCTTGTGTTCCAGAGATTTCCAAACAATTCAGCTCTTGAAAAAAAATTTTTTTAAATGAACTGTTATTACTTTCTGCTAGCTCATCTTGTACAAAGCAAAATCCCCATTCTTTTAGTAACATATCAATTCATTTCTTTACTACAGGTTCCGTCTTTATATCCTATGAATCAGCATTTCATTTCATTTCACATTGCAAAAAATTCAGAGATCTGTCTGCCTTTGTAAACTTAGCTGAGTGGAATGTTGTCCTGAGATTACCATTTCAGTATGCTGAGATGTGTGTGTGTGTGTGTTTATGTAACAGAAAAATGGATCCTCTTATTACATCTATTCTGTTACTCATGATGCTACATGTCGTTTTATTGAGGAATTTAGTCCAGTGATATTAAGAAATATTAATGACCAATGTTAGTTTAGTCCTATTACTTTGCTACTATTGTTGTTTTTGTTGTTGAGGGTGGTGGTATGTGGGTGTGAGCTTTTTTTTGAATTTGCTAGTGTGAGATTATTTACTGTGCTTTCATGGGTGTAACTAACCTTTTGGAGGTGGAGTTTTTCTTTTAATATCTTCTGTAGGATTGACTTTGTAGATAAATAGGGTTTAAATTTGACTTTATTATGGATTTTTTCTTCATCTATGAAGATTAAATATCCTCCTATGTAGAGTAAACTGTGATCTCTTAAAATCTGCAGGATGTTTCTATGCTCTTCTGTTTTTTAAGGTTAACATTGAGAAGTTGGGTGTAATTCGAATTGGTCAGCCTTAATACGTTAATAGCTTTTTTCCCTTAAAACTTTCAATATTATTTCTTTGGGCTATTTAGTGATTTGACTATTATATGATGAGGAAAATTATATTTCTGGTCCATTCCATTTTGCATTCTTTAAATTTCTTGTATCTTTATAGGCTTGTCCTCCTTCTTTCTTCCATGATGTTGTTGAAAATATTTTCTGCGTCTTTGAGCTTACCTTTGTCTCCTTTATCCATTCCTATTATTGTTAGGTTTGATTTTTCATAGTATCTCAGATTGCCTAAATGTTTTTAGTCTAAAATATTTTAGTTTTTTTATTTGACTGATATATCTATTTCTTCTGCTGTAACTTCAATAACTAAAAATTTCCCTTCCATAATTTTTATACTGTTGTTGATACTTGTTTCTGTAGTTCATGTTTTCTATCCTAGATATATTATTTCTAGAATTTCCTTTTGGTTTTCTTTTTTTTTTTTTCTATTTTCTTTTTTTCTGGACTTCAGCAGTTTAGTAATTTCTTTCAACTGTATTTTGGTTTTTTTTTTTTTTTTTTTTTTTTTGGCTTTCTTTAAAGAATTAATTAATAATTTTCATAGCATTGAATTTAAGTTCTTTTGCTTGTGCTTCTCCTGCATTGAAACATGCAGGGTTTGCTGTAATGGGATAACTGGGTTCAAATGGTGATATATTGTGTTACATGTTGTTGATTGTGTGTGTGTGTGTGTGTGTGTGTGTTTCCTTAGTTTCAATTTCCTCTCTGTCCTTGTCAATGTTGCCTGTAGTTGAGCAGGTTGTCTCCACTAGAGCTGGGGCTAACTGTCTGGTATTTGGCCTGGCCTCTGTTACAGCTCTGTTACATAGGACTGTTTCAAGATGCATTGTTATATTTCAGCTAAAATTTTTTAGTGACCTCAAAACAGAAAGATATAATCTGGAGTCATATAGTGCAGTGCCTTAAACTACTACACAATTATACATTTTGAGTTTTTTGTTTGTTTTTAATATTCCTCTTACTCAAAAACTCAATATATGTATATTTATAGTATAATACATTAACTGACAAAAATGATATTAAGAAATTGCCTCAAATATCAACATCAATTTAGTTTTATTTACATTGATTAGTTGATTGATTGTGCATGTATATCTGTGTAAGCACATGTGTATTTTTATGTAAAATTGTGTGCACAAGCTCATCATTGTGTTCAAGCAGGTATCTGTGGACAACTTGAAGGAGGAAGTTATTTTCTTTATCTATAAAAGTTCAAGATGTTGTACTATGGTTTTCAGGCTGGCTGGAAACCACATTAACCCGGGAAGTCAATTTGCCAATTCACAAGCTCTGATTGTGATTTGTATTGATAAGTAATTGGTTATTTATATTTCTGAAATTTACATGATCAAAAATCTTTTTATTACATATTTAAAATATCTTCCATTTCGTGAAATGTAAAAACAATTACTCATATTTTACCCATGGAAGATTTTATCTATGTATACAATGCATATTGACCTCACCTTCTTCTCAAACTCCTTCCAATGTCCTTCAGGCACCTCCTACAATATAGTCTTTCCAACATCATATCCTCTTTTAAACAATTACTTATTCATCTTTTATTTTTTAACCCACTAGGTACAAATTGCTGCCCTTGTCTGCATACTGTGGCTTTATTTACTGTGGTATGACCATCCATCAGTGTATCCAAAAAAAAAAAAAAATTACTCTTTCTCCCCCAACAGACATCTACTTAAAATAACTTCTCTGGTAGAGTAGAAAGTCAGAAATCTTTCCCTGCTCCAATTTTGAAAGGATTTAGTTAAAGTTTTGTGATGGTAGACACAGCTTCAGGGAATTTATATGTACAACAGCTATGTCATTTTTGCAGGCCAGCATTTTATGACACTCCTTCAAGTTCTTTGACTCTTGCAAGCTTTTCTTTTATTTCTTGTTGTGAACCACACTAGCCCCAAGTTCGGGAGCCAAAAAATCTTGGAACCTAAGCTTGAGTCCCTGTTCGGGCACCAAAAATGTCGCGGCCGAGCAAAATGTTGAGGCCCAGGCTGCCCCGCGTTTGCCTCCACTGTATCCCGGTCCAAGCTGCCCCTCCGGTCAGTGGGTCAGGGTTCAGCAAGAGAGAGAGTGAGGACAGACTCAAAGAATGGAGACCAGACAGAGTGTGTTTCAATCCCGTTTATTCTTCAGTCTCTCTTCCTCTAAGTGTCTATACCTAATGTCAAGTAATCTGTCACTTTCTCTGTCTGCCTCTATCCTTTTATATGTCTCACTTCTAAACCACGACTTCAGGTCACGCCTTTAATCATGCCCTTAGGTCTTGTCTTTAAATCTGATCTCTACACTTCTAAGTCATACTCTTAAATTACACACCTTTAATCTCACACGCCTTTAATCTCACGCACCTTTAATCTCAAGGTATCTAAACCAAGATTATCAGAGTGTGCTCAGCTGTTGTAGGCTATTGTAATCCAAGTCTCATGTCAGGGTATATGGCTCAAGATGGCTGCAAAGCTGATAGCCGCTTTCTGCTAAAAGTCGGCCCCCAACAATTTCTTCCATGATGTTCTCTGAGTCTTTGCAGTGACTGAGATTTCATATATATATATATATATATATATATATATATATATATATAATTTCTCAGGTATAGATAACCAGTACTATTTCATTACTCTCAGCACTTTGAATGGATCTCTGCATTAAGAATATAGTAAACTAGACACACATGATGGTACTTGCTTTGAATGCCAAGATTTGGGAGGAGAAGACAGGTAACTTTGGTGCATTTGATGTCAACATGGTATATATAATGATTTACAGACCAACAAGAGCTAAACAGTGAGAACCTGTCAGACATACACACATGTGTGCATGTGCATACACACACAGACACACACACACACACACACACATATACACATACACAGAATGAACATTAAACATTAAAACAAAAATAAACACTAAAAAAATACCCAAAAATTTCTCAAAAGTAGAAAAATCAATGTCTAATAAACATTACAACTTTATTTAAGAATATGAGAAATAACAAAAAGTACACATGAAAACCATATAAGCTTTCCATATTACCTATCTGGAAAATGATCATCACAAATGGCAAATATTGGCATGAATATAAAAAAGAGGAATACTTCTATGCTGTGGCTGATAGTGAAAACTATTGTGTGTGTGTGTGTGTGTGTGTGTGTGTGTGTGTGTGTGTGATTATTACTCAACCATAAAGAAAACTTAAATTATAATGCTTGAAAATAAATGCATGTAATGGAAAAAATATACCGAGTGATGATATCCAAAAGCAAATATCACAAGTTCTACTTCACAGTGTGCCAAAACTTAAATCTTTATTTTGTTTAAAACAGAGTATATTTTTTAACAAGTCTAGGTATATTAAAAATTGTATAATAGAAGAATAAAAGTGAAAAAAGTAAAAGTGAGTATTAGGTGGAGAAAGGTTTGAACACATAATGGAGGGTTGCTGATGGGGAAAGGAGAAATTGGGAGGAGACAACCAGAATAATGTATGCATAAAGAATTTAATTGAGAACCTTTAAGTTTATCATCCAATTTAAAAGAAAAATATAGTAAGAATGAAAGGAATAGTGGAACACATATAATGTGAAAGAAGGGCGGAAGGTACTGAGAATTAGGGTTTTAAATGTGCATGGGGACACATTTTTATAGGGAAAGGCATTTGTAAAGGATGGGTTAACCAAAAGTAAGGATGTATGATGAAACACTATGAAGCTCCATAAAATTTTAATATGCACTTCGCTTCTCCTTTAAAGGAACGTAACATAGAAAAGATTATATTCCCACATGGTTCTTAGAGTACACAGCATTAGAAATGAATAGATATGAAAAGCATTGTCTTAAATGGTTGTCATTTAATTCTTCAACACATAGACAAACATATTCAGACACTCACATCTGCTTTCTAATGTAACTTTTTCTCTCCATTGAGGTGTTAGTGTCCTATTAAGGAAGTATTTCTGTTTCATAAACAAGAGAACTGAATAGCAAAATATCAGGCTCTATTAAGTATCTAGAATTTAAGTGGAAAAAGAAAAGAAGTAGACATTTGGCAACTGGATCAGTTTCCAATATCTATAAATGAAGTGATTCTAAGTCCAAGTCCACAATTTAATTAGCAGAGAAAGTTTGTTTCAAAGCTGGGAATTTTTAATGTATTGGAAATACATCAAATCTGTAAAAATTGCCAATGTTGAATCTTTATTAGAATTAGTAATTATCTGTAACACTTGATTGAGATGACATATGATCCTGAACACAGCAAGGGGTATGTAAAATCATTAACTGTCTCTCCCCCTAGATAGAAGAATGATGTGTAGTGATACACTCAGCAGGAACCAGCTTTATAACTATGCCAGGAGGGAATGTGAACATGCTCAATGGAATAGTGTAAATGAGGCTAATATAACCCTCCATTCTCTCCTCTCCAATACACTTATTCTCTGTAAGCCCTGACATTTAAAAAAAATAATTCGGTGTATTCATAGCATAATAGCACTGTATTTTCTTTCTCTAGTATTATACTAGTAATATTAACCATTGAATTAAGAAATATGTTACTCCTGTAACTAAGGCATTTGCCAGTTTTCATTAAATCTGCTAATACTGAGGAAATGCACAAACTGTTATGCTAGCAGGAAATTCCATTCCACAGATCCTTTCCTAATACACTACATTACCATGATTTCAGAGAATAAAATTGAATTGCTTTGCATTCTGCCCTGTTTTCTTGGTAGCACAACCTGATGAAAAATACTCTATTCAATGCAATGAAATTCTAGGACTATAAAAAGTAATATGTTGTTATCATATAACAGAAATCATATTACATGTTTATATTTAAATTGTAAAATTTGAGAACTCTAAGAGCAATTTCATGTCCTGTTTTTGTTCCTGAAAGGAAACATTAGAAAAAAATGCTCTACTAAACTTTTTAAATTATTGATAAAAATTTAGCTTTATTGACATATTTTTAGAAAAGTAAGCTGATGAAAGTTAAATATTTACAAATTATTGTGATCTATTCTTTTGCAAGAACCATCAAAAATAACTTTATTTTTGAAGTAAATGAAATAAAGAAATGCCTGCTTCAGATAATTATCTGACAAAATGTGATTCAAGCTTAGATATCTAGGAAGTCTGAATAAATAATAATAATAATAATAATAATAATAATAATAATAATAATAATAATAAAAGATGACGTGGTTTGGGAAGCAGAACAACTTCATAAGAAGTACTAGGAGTCATGCCATAAAATTAGCAACATAAAGATATTCCATTTAAGCACTTATTTTGAAGAAATTAAAAGTACATATACATATGACCTGGAGAGGTGACAGTCTCAACTCTTGCATCTGAAATTGTGCTCAGAGTACATGGGTGATCGAGAAGCTAACGATGAGACCAGGGGTACTTAGAGAGGCTTGCAATAGTTTGAGTGAGACATAATAGTTTTGTATTTAAATGTTGGTGGAGCAGTAAACAGCACTGGATTCAAAATTCCCATTGTACCAAAATAATGATGGATGTATAGGTATAAAAAACTAAGTTAAATTATGACTTGTTAGACCTAAGCAATGTAACCAGCAGATAGCAATATGTAAAAATTGGGGCTGGATATTAATATGCTCTTGAATATATTAAACCTTACATATTTACTGCTATTCTAGTCATCTATTGTTGTAACAATAGAGATCAATTCACGATTCTCTTTAGCAAATCTACTTCCAATATAAAAGTCCAATTTTATTATATTTTCAATGTGTTTTAGACATCAAAGAAGAAAATCAAGTTAGGTTATAGGTTATCTATGTAGAATAAATGTTGAAGATAATAAATATAAAATTATAGGTGAAGGGTTGATATGTAAAATCTCATAGTCTGAAGAAATCTTTAAGTACATGAGTATATAAAGATGAGAGTACAGTAGACACTGAGTTCTAACAAAGGTTGAATATTCTGCAAGAACTTGAAGAGAGGTCACAAAACTGACTGTGGGATTTTGTTCTGCTAGCTAGATAAGTATCAGAAAATATGTAGAAAGAAGATCATTATCATTGGGTTTAAATATTAGTATACCTCAGAATTTACAAATGAGATTGTATTAGGTCAAGTTGATATTTTATTAACAAAATCCTGAGCATAAAAACTTCTTTGCAAAAGATGGTTAAAAAAATCTAAGCTGAAGTAAATAAAAAAGAACTAAGAACAGATATTTAGCAATAGTGTATACAGTCATGGTTTTATCAAAAAACAAAATTAGAAAAGTTTATCTAAGATTATAAAAGGCCTTTTTTCTGTTTAAGATACAAGTGTAGTTCATTCAATTGGCCATATTTTTCTGGTATTCTCCATCCATTCTGACTCCTACAGTCTTTCTCTCACTTTTCCACAAGGTTCACTGAGCTTCTATGGTAGGGACCTAATGAAGATATTCAGTTTAAGATTTATCTTCAATAGGAGCAAAATCAAGAAAGTGCAAGCAAATACGAGAGAGAGAGAGAGAGAGAGAGAGAGAGAGAGAGAGAGAGAGAGAGAGAGAAATAGGAACAGAAGGGGGTGGAAATGGTGGTCCTATGTGATGTAATTATTTAGAAACTGAAAGAATACAGTTTACTCTCATGCATCAAAATATACTGGAAGGGCTGGAAGTGATGGCTCAGTAAGTAAGAGCACTTTCTCTTGAGAGGACCCTACTTTAAATTCCAGCTCAACTGTATGTAACTCCAGAGAGAACCCAACATTTTCTTCTGACCACTGCTGCAAACAGACAGGACAGATAAATTGTAAATATACATATAGGGAAACACTCAGACATGCAAGATAAAAATAAATCAACCTTAAAAATTAAAGAACAATGGGAAAATACTTTGAAACTATATGTACTTTCATATGATTTGACTATGCCCTCAATTAATTGTTGGTCCTAAACAAAGTTATTTAAAACACTATTCATTACTAATGCTATGTTGTACTTGCATACAGGAGCCTAGCATGGTTGTCCTCTGAGAGGCTCTACCTGCAGCTTACCTAGATGAATGCAGATACTTAGAACAAATGTTTGGACTAAAGTTGGAACCCATATGGAGGACTTAGGGGAATGACTGAAGTAGCAGAAGGGGTTGGCAACCCAATAGGAAGACCAAAGGTGTTAATTTAACCGGGTCCACTGGGAGCTCCCAGACATGAAGTCACCAGCCAAAGATCATCCATGGGATGGTTAGAGGCCCTTGGCATATATGTAGCAGAGGATAGCCTTGTCTGGCCTCAGTGGTAGAGGATGGGCCTAACTAATCTTTTTAGAGAATTGATGCCCCAGGGAAAAAAGTTGTCAGGGGTGAAGGGGTAGGAGGATTCAGATGGACCTATCAGAAGTCAGGGAGGTGAGGTGAAGAATTCTGGGAGGTGGGACCAGTAGGGGGAAACATTTGAAGTATAAATAAATAAAATAAAATAATTAATTAATAACAAAAGTCCATGTAACTGAGCAGATTCCCTAGGCCTATGCATGGCAGTAAACAATAAAAGCTGAGAGTCATTTGCATATTAGTAATATTGAAGGTCAAAGAAGAATCTCAGTCAAGCTAAGCTGCAAAGAAGGCTGTAAGATTTCTAGGTTCCTAGTTTTCTGAGCTGTCTCCCATGCTGGGATGGCCTTTGGTGATGCAACTATCTTTGGAGTCATTTTTGACCAAGTATATATCAGCATTGTTTCACAAAATAAGTAAGCAAGTAAGTAAGTAAGTAAGTAAGTAAACAACTTTACTCATTGTAAGTGAATAAATAATGTTTACTCATTATTTCACAAAATAAGTAAGTATTTATTTAAACTATAAATACAAAAATAAGTATTTAAACTATAAATACAAAAATAAGTATTATAAAATAAGTATTTAAACTATAAATACAAAAATAAGTATTATAAAATAAGTATTTATTTAAACTATAAATACAAACTATGTGGGTAATTTTTAATTAAAAATGAAACTCATAAACATTATGATTTATTATTATAGTTTCATTGCCATATATACCTAAAATGATTGCTGTCTCTGCCACAGATTCAATTGTAGATTGTAAAAGAGTAAGTTTAAGAGATATTTGGAATATATGAAAGACAAAAGGACAGAAGAAAAGAAAAATTAAGAGAAATGAGAGATAGAGATAGATAGATAGATAGATAGATAGATAGGTAGGTAGATAGGTAGATAGATAGAGCACAAATATCAATGAGTAACATAATGTTTCTATTATCTGTACAAAGATCATCTCAATCATCATAGATGGAGAAACCAAGATATTCCATGACAAAACTATATTTGAACATCTTTCTACTAATCCAACCCTAATCCAACAGATGATACTAGAAGGAAAACTTCACACAAAAAGCAAAACTACACCCAAGAAAATCAAAGATAGAAATCATCTCACAGCAAACCAAAAGGAAGTGGACCACACAAACATAATACCACCTCTAACAACAGCAATAACAATAAACAACAATCATTTTCTTTAATATGTCTCAACATCAATGAACTCAATTCTCCAATAAAAAGACACAGGCTAACAGAGTGGATATGTAAAGAGGACCAAGTGTTCTATTGCATAACGAAAACACACCTCAGTGACAAAGACACATACTACCTCAGAGTAAAAGGTTAGAAAAAAACTTTCCCAAGCAACTATTCCTAACAAAAAACTTGGAGTAGCCATTCTACTATCCAGTAAACTAGATTTTCAACTAAAAGTTATCAAAGGAGATGGGGAAGAACATTTTATATTCTTCAAAAGAAAAACCCACCAATATGAACTCACAATTCTGAACATCGGTGCCCCAAATGTAAGGCCAAGCACTCAAATTTTAAAAGAAACTTTACCACATCTCAAAATACACATTGAACTCATACTATAATAGTGGGAGACTTCAACAACCCACTCAAACCAATGGAGAGATCATGGAAACAGAAACTAAACAAAGACATATTGAAACTAATAGAACTTATGAACCAAATGAATTTAACTAATATCTACAGAACATTTCACCCTGAAACAAAAGAATATGTCTTCTTCACATCACATCATGGTACCTTTCTCAAAAATTGACCATATAATTAGACACAAAATAAGCCTTAACAACTACAAAAAAATTGAAATAAGCTATCAGATTACCATGGAATAAGGTTTGTCTTCAATAACAAAAACACAAAAAACCCCAAAACAAAACAAAACAAACAAAACAAAAACAAACAAACAAACAAACAAAAAAAAAAACCAAGAGAAAGCCCATATACTCCTGGAAATTGGACAATACTCTAAACAATGGTAATTTGGTCAGGGAAGAAATAAAGAAAAAAATTAAAGACCTTCTAGAATTCAATGAAAATGAAGACACAGCATATACAAACTTATGGGACTCAATGTAAGCAATGCTAAGAAGTAAATTCATAGCATTAAGTGCCTTCCTAAAGAAGTTGTAGAGTTCCTACACTACCAACTTAACAGCACACCTGAAAGCTCTAGAACAAAAAGAAGGAAATACCAAGAGGAATAGACTGCAGGAAATAATCAAACTCATTGCTGAAATAATCCAATTCAAACGAAAGAGAACATTACAAAGAATCAATAAAACCAAGAACTGGTTATATGAGAAAATTAACAAAATAGATAAATGCTTATCAACCTAACTAAAAAGCACAAAGACAGTATCTAAATTTAAATATATATATATATATATATATATATATATATATATATATATATATCAGAAATGAAAAGGGAGATGTAACAACACAAACTGAAGAAATTTTAAAAAGCATCAGATCCTAATACAAAAGCCTATAGCCAACAAAACTTGAAAATCTAGATGAAATAAATATAATTTTCTAAAAAGATACAAGATACAAATTTAAAAGAGGATCAAGTAAACCATCTAAACATTCCCATAATCCCTAAGGAAATAGGGACAGTCATGAAAACTCTCCCAACCAAAACAAACAAACAAACAACAACAACAAAAAAAATCCATGGCCAGATGTTTTAGAGCAGAATTCTATCAGACCATCAAAGAAGACCTCATACCAATGGTTCTTAAACTATTCCACAAAATAGGAAGAGAAAGAACACTACCTAATTCATTGTATAAAGTCACAGTTACATCAATACTTAAACCACACAAAGACACATCAAGAAAGAGAACATTAGACAACTTTTCCCTATGGATGTTGATGCAAAAATATTCAATAATATTATCAAAAACAGAATCCAAGAACACATCTAAATGATCTTTCACCTTGATCAAGTAATCATCATTCCAGAGATGCAGGGATAGTTCAATATATGGAAATCCTTCAACACAATCCACCATATAAACAAAATGAAGGAAAAAAAAAAAAACACATGATCATCTTATTAGATGCCGAAAAAGCTTTTTGACAAAATATAACACCACTTCATGCTAAAAATGTTGGAGAGATCAGTAATTCAAGGCACATACCTAAACACAATTAAAGCAATATACAGAAAATCAACAGATAATATCCAATTCAATAGAAAGAAAGTTGAATCAATCCCACTAAAATCAGGAACAAGTCTGGCCACTTCTCCCTATTCATTCAATAGTACTCAGAGTTCTAGCCAGATTAGGCAACAAAAGGAGGTCATAGGGATGCAGATTGGAAAGGAAGAAGTCAAGGTGTCAGTACTTGTGGAGGATATGATAGTATACATAAATGATCCCAAAATTCTTGATAAACAAATTCAGCAAAGTGCTATATATAAATATATAATTAATTCAAATAAATCAGTAACCTTATCTACACAAAAGAAAAAATGGACTGAGAAACTAGAAAAACTAAAATCTGCACAATACAAAATATCTTTGTGTAACTCAATTCCCAAAGAAACTGGAAAAAAACCTCAGAAGATAGAAGAATCGTCCATACTCATGGATTAGCAAGGTTAATACAGTGAAAATGGCTATCTTACCTAAAGCAATCTACAGATTCAATGCAATCTCCATCAAAATCCCAACTCAGTTCTTCACAGAGATAGAAAGAACAATTCACAATTCAAAACTTTGGAATAACAAAACCAATTCTCAAAAATAGAAGGACTTCTGAGGGAAATCAATATCTCTGACCTCAAGCTGCACTACAGAGAATATTGATAAAAACGACATTGTATTTGTACAGAGACAGAAAGCTCAATTAATGGAATAGAATCAAAGATGCAGAAATAAATCCATAACCTATGGACACTTGATCTTTGACAAAGAAGCCAAAACCATACAGCAGAGAAAAAAATGAAGCATTTTTAACAAATGATGCTCATCTAACTGGAAGTCTGCATGTAGAAGAATGCAAATTGACCCATATTTATACCCTTGTACAAACCACAAGCCCAAGTGGATCAAAGACCTATACATAAAATCAGATACACTGAATCTAATAGAAGAGAAGTTGGAAAATAGCCTAGAACAAATTGGCACAGGAGAAATATTCCTGAAGAGAACACCATTTGCTCAGCCTCTCAGACAAAAATGGAAAAATGAACCTCATGAAACTGAAAAGCTTTTGTAAAGCAATGGACACTATCAATAGGACAAAATGGTAACCTACAGTTTGGGAAAAAATATCTTCAACAACCCTACTTCTGATAGAGTGCTAATATCCAAAATATAGAAACACCTCAAGAAGTTCAACTCCAAAAAAATCTAATTACCCAGTTAAAAAATGGGGTACAGAGCTGAAAAGAGAATTCTCAACTGAGGAATTTGCAATGGCTGAGAAGCACTTATAGAAATGTTCAACATCCCTACTCATTTGAGAAATTCAAATCAAAACATCCCTAAGATTCCACTTCACACCAATCAGAATGGCCAAGATCAACAACTCACGTGACAGCACATGCTAGTAAGGATGTAGAGAAAAAGGGGCACTTTTTCATTGTTGGTGGGCTTGAAAGCTGGTACAACAATTTTATAAATCAATCTCTCTGGTTTTTAGAAAATTGGAAGTAGTTCACCCGAACAACCAGCTATACCACTCCTGGGCATATATCCAAAAGATGCTCTACCATACCACAAGGTCTCATGCTCTACTATGTTTATAGCCACCTTATTTAAAATAGCCAGAAGCTGGAAACAACTCAGATGTCCCTCAACAGAAGAATAGATATTGAAAATGTGGTACACAATGGAATTGTTCCTATCTAAAGGAAATGCAGGGACAACAAATGGAGCAGAGACTGAAGGAAAGGCAATCCAGAGACTGCCTCACCTTGGGATCCATCTCATGTGCAGACACCAAACCTTGACACTATTGCTGATGCCAAGATGTGCTTGCAGACAGGAGCCTGGCATGCAGTCCTTTGAGAGACTCTCCCGGTACCTGACTAAGAAAGATGCATGTATTCACAGCCAACCAGTAAACTGAGCCCCAGGATCCTAATTGGGGAGTTAGGGAAAGGACTGAAGGAGCTGAAGGGGATGGCAACCCCATAGGAAGAACAACAATATCAGAATTCCCAGGTACTAAGCTACTGACCAAAAATCATACATGAGTTGGTCCTTGGCTACTGCTATATATGTAGCAGAGGGTTACATTATCTGGCCTTACTTGGAAGTGACGCACTTGGTCCTATGGAGGCTTGGTTCTGCACAGAAAGAGGATGCTATAGGGGTGAGGTGGGAGTAAGTGGGTGGAGGGTAAGCACCCTCTTAGAGGCAATGGGGAGGGGTAATAAGATGGGTGATCATGAAGACAGAACCAGGAGGAGGAGAGCAATTGAATTGTAAATAAATATAATAATTATTAACAAAATAAACACTAACAAAAAACATTTTTATACATTTTATTGTTTAGATTTTGAATTTTTAAAGACAGTCATCCTGACAATATAGATTTTTTTCTTGAGAAAAGATCTGTTTCTTGAGAAAAGATCTAATATGAAAAGAACAAATGTGTTTATATATTAGAGAACTGAGTGAAATTAGGGAAACGTTTTTGGGTTAGTCATGTTTCTTACATTGTAAAGGTACCCACAAATACATATGATAAACCAAGACATGGTCACATTTGTATTGGAAATGGAAAGTGTGTATGACTGTTCATGACTACAGGAAGCCTGCTGTTTTTTCCTAAGCTCACCAGCCATTTATTTGCATTGGGAAGTTCTAAGACATCTATCAGAGGTAAAAATGATTCCGGTACATTTAGGTGAGATTTCTTACTAGAGAGGAGATACTACAGAAGGAGAGATGTCTTTCTACATAGATGAGATTGTTTTCTATGGAATAAACAAAACAAATATTTAAAGTATAATCAAGAAAAATGAGCTGTCACCAGACAATCTGCTACTATATTTTTCAATGAAGAGAATTTAGTTAAACTAATTAAAATAATGTGCTACTAAAACAGTGGTAAAACTGTTGCACATAATCATGTGTTTAATGTACCACAGTGAATAATGGTGCCTTCTCCACTTAAACTTGTAAGGATTCCAGGGATTGAGTTTTGTTTTGTTTGTAAGGTATCACAGGGATGCTTCCTTATGTTGGTGTTTTACATAGGAAAAAATGTGTCCAATTTGCTAATGAAAGCTGGACACATTTGTTAGTAATTTCCTGGACTACCATGTTACTTTAACAGACAGTGAACAAAAGTCCTCATAATGAAGCTGGATAAGGCAAAAAAAACAGGGAGAAAGGGGTCCCAAGAGCATTGTCTTAGAGTATCTTATTTCTTTCTGTTTTTTTTTTTTTTTTCTATAGTCTTTTGGAAGCCTGCTCTTTTCTGGAAAAGAAATGGACAGAGAGTTGAACCAGTGGAGAGGGGAGGTAGAAAGGAACTGAAAGGACTGTTGGAAAGGGAACCTGGGGTTAGGTTGTATTGCATAAAAGAATAATTATTTTCACTAAGAAATTTTTAGAAACTGTTGGTACTATTATGGTAACACATATTGAGTAAAAGTCATATGCTGTATGTATGTCATGTATAGTGCGAAAACCCTGCAAACTAAGGTTGAAATCCTTTCTGTTGTAGGTGCAAAATAGAGGACTCTCTTTATAAACAGGGCTTCCCCTTTGGTGACCTTGTCTAAGGAACACAAACCTCTTTAACCTCTATTTGGGGAAAGTTGAGTAGTCTTTGTCAGGCCTTCATGTTCAACTTCCTCTTTTTCCCTACCCCTAACCAAAAAGCTATTTTTAATTAATACCTGCTGGTAAAGGAAAAAAATTAGTTTTCTCCAATAGAGACACAATGTCACTGAATATCATCCACACTCCCAATCAATACATAGGCTTAGAAGTAGTTTAAAAAAAAATAAAAAAATAACCACCCTTTTTCTTTGTTACATTTTGCTCTGTGGGCGTTTTGTTTAGCAGTTTTTGAATTACTGATGTTTTGTTTATTATTAGTTTCCTTTTACCATGTTTTTACACACACACACACACACAGAGGGACAGACGGAAAAGGAGAAGGAGAGGGAGAGAATGTTATAATTTGAAAATAAACCAGAAAAACATTTATATTGATATTTATTTTAAGCATTTGTATAATTTACAATATTATATGGAAAGTAAATCAGTAACCATATTTTCAAATAGCTTCATTTTTTGTATATTTGGTTTCTTATAGAATAGCATAAAATTCTAAACTTGTGATCTGCACCTATTTCACCATTTTATACTGTAAATCATTGATATGTTTTCTAACATCAGCTGAAATTTTTCAATACTACAAAATTAAACTTAGTAGATATTTGATTGTTCAGATGGAAATTATGAGTGAATTTTACATGTATATCAATAAATATAAGTTTCTGTGTCAAATATCTTCTGTTAATTAAAACAACAAAACTGCTTAGTACAGTAAGTCATTAGACATTGCTTTAAGTGATTACTGTTAAGAGTGTGCCAGATTATATAACTGGATTCTACGTTTCTGACCATGCATGGGGCACTGAGTGCTATATCCTATATTCCTAGCCTCACAGAGAGAACTTCAAATTACCCTCTATTACTTGTCAGTATTAACATATTATATTTAAATTAGTAACTTCCCAGTCCTGAGTAAATATTTGAGCCATCTATTGTGCCTTTAATTTTTGATTACAGAATCCCAGGAGTTTCTGACTCAAAACACATGTCTGTCCTTCAAAAACCTGGAGAAAAATGACTAAGTCTGTTTTGGGAGAGGGACAGTATGAGGGCATTCTCATCTGTTCTGTCACTTAAAATGCTGATGAGCAGAAAAGGCTTACAGTTTTGTATTGCCATTTATAGGCTTTGTTATATCAGGCTTATCGTGGAAATTGTTCATACAGAGCTTATCATGAGGATAACTGAAATAATGGCAACATTAAGTAACATTTACTAAGTACGGTACTGAGTACTTACAGTGACTGGTCCCAAATATTATATACCATGAGCTTTCCTAAAATTATTAGATGTATAGGTTTATTTAATCATCCTCAACCCTACAATTTACCTATTTTAATCTGTCAATTTTATAGAAAATAAATGAAATGAAACAATATTTTAAAATATATGACTATTTAAATATCATTTGCCTAGAAAACACAGCAATTTGATTCTAAAGACTTTTGTACTACGTAAGGGACTTGAATATGCTTAAACAGTCCTTAAATGATCAGCAAATTTAGAATAATAAAAATAGACATCAATATTTCTGCAAAAGAAGATTCCTTGCCCATAACAGCCATCAGCACATGGAATATGGCAGCAGCAAAAACCATAGACATCCATAGTGTCTTGTACTGAAGAACAGAACATGCATGTCAACATACTCTCCAGTGGTAATATGGACCTGCAGAGTTGAGAATGAGAGACATGGAAGGATTTTGTGACCACTCCCTCTAGAAAAAAGGGAAACAGTATAGGCAGAAAGCTGATGAGAGAATCTGAAATTTGTGATAGGGATGCAGGCTTGTAGCTCTTCACAGTTGATGACTTTTCCCATGCAATTGAGGGGATGAAGAGGAACTTAGTTATCTTTAAGCAGTTTGGGCACTGGGAGATTAATCATTCTCCAATAAGTGTATGGGTAACACAAATTGGACTTGGTGTTTCCTTTCTCACCTGAGGGAAACACAGGGTTGAGAAGATGTACCTTGGAGGGGCATGGGAAACAAGTATGATCAGGGTGTATTTTGTGAAAATCCCTATTGTGTTGAAAAAAACAAAGAAAACCAGACCAGAAATGCTGTAATTAATGTTCATTTCTTATGAAATTCTTTTAATGGAGAAAAATGCAAAGCTTCTTTGGTCTATAGTTGCTAAAAATATGTTATTTTATGAGGGTATGTGTATACTACTGCATCAAAGAGTCTCACTTCTGCAGGCTCCTGAACAAAAAATGTATGTGAATAACAATGGAGAAATTCTCCTGCACAATAGGGAAGACTTCTCTATTAAAGGAAACCACGTGTGATTTGAGAACAATATGACACATCTGCCAAATGATTTACTGCAACATCTTTATTTGTTTATACTCCCCTTCCACACACACAAATGCTAGCTAATTTGCACATGCACTTTCAGCCTATATTTCTCTTGTCTTTAATAGAAATGTGGCATGTTATATGAAATAGAAATGTTATCTCTATCTCATTCCTGAATTTTTGCCTTTAGTGGAGACATACGTGTACCTGATTTGGAGCAAAGCAGTGACACTAGCCAGCTGGAAAGAACAGAAAATACAAATACTCAAGGCTTCTGAAAATAAAGGTATCTCTCATTTGCACTGTTCCAAGCTGCTCTTGCTAAACACACACACACACACACACACACACACACACACACACACACACACACACAAATGTCTTAACTCTTTCTGGATAGAACCTGATAAATCATCTATGTCAGACAAAGAACTACAGCTGGAGGAAATGACATGGTCAGAATCTCTGTTCTTATGTCTCTGTGTTTAAGGAAAGTATGTAAAGCAATTTCAAAACTGTGTTCAAAGTAGTTTTACTGTGACAAGCAAAAGAGAATCCTTTGATGTGCAATATTTAAAATTAAGCATTTGTTTTATATGTCTATCTTTTCTAGGGTTATTAAACTGTTACCAGTGACTTATGTTGGAGTGCCACATTACTCCAGCTAATACTTGAGTATCTCCTCAGCTACCTTCCATATTTACCTCACAAGTGCCCATTATAAATAGAATGAGTTTACAAAAACATGAGTTTACATTTAATTCAGATGTTACATATGTTCACTTTGTTCAGTGACCTGCTCTAACCTAGTGTAAAGTAAGAGAAATAAATGCAGACATACTAAATTTTAGACTAGCTTTGTGTTTCATAAATAATAACTTTCTAAGTGTGATTTATTGTTTCATTTGCTTCTTTCTTGTTTGTAATAGACATTGTAATGAAAAAAATGTTGGATGTATCAATGTGAAGAACATGCACAGTTATTTCCTAAAACAGAAATTTGTTAGTAACCATTGTGTATCCTGTTAAAGACATGGAGTCTAGTTCACAAGACTAAACCAAGAAATATAATGTTTGGAATCTGAATAAAACAGCAGTAGGCAATATTAGTACATATTAGTACACCAAGTACTTAACATTGAAATTGAAATTCTAAATAATATATTGAAAATAATGACCAGGCAAGAGCAACCACAGATGGCTACCACACCTGTCTGCTTATAAACTAATTTATTAAGGTTAGTAGGATCATCTGCAGCCCAACATGGAACAACAATTAGAAGGCTTCAGAGGCAATACCCATTCCCACACTCCTATCAGCCATCTACCCACCACTCTGCTCCAGGACTGGATGGAATCTGATGGATATTTCAGGTAGGTACTAATAGATATTTGACCCATCTGTTCAACTATCACCCACACCACCTACAAAATGGCCACATGAAAACTCTAAAAGCCTAGATCATGTCATGAAATCATAACCAATATGAGTAACCAAGAAAATATGACTACTCAGGACAGCATCAACATATAATGATATTTCCTGAGAAAACAACTTCACTAATACATAAGAAATCACTTCATAGAAACAGTTATAAGACTGATCAAGGACTTCAAAGAGGTACAAATCATTGCCTGAATGACAACCTCAAAAACAATATCAGTTTAGAAAAAAACCCTCAAGATATGAATATAAAATTATAGAAAGGGATGAGATAGATCAATAGAAGCACCATTTAAGTAAAACTGGAAATAAAAAAGACTGGAAGTCAAGCATTCAGAGGAAAACCTTATCTATGGGTTGAATCATATGGCTAAAAGAATATCAAGTATTGAAGAAAAGTATATTCATCCATTTTCTATTGCTTTGATAAATCATCATAATCAAGAGACCTTAGAGAAAAGAAAGAACAAAGAGTTTAATTTGGATCACAGTTTCAGGTGGATAGAAACAATGGCAGGGTGAATAAATGGGAGAATGAATAGGAAGCTGAGAGACCAAATTACATATAAAGGAAAACCCATTAGAATAACATCTGATGTCATAGTAGTACATAGACTCAGTACAACATCCATTAAAACTCCAATGCATTTTTTACAAAAATTGAAAAAAATCATTATAAAATATATATGGAAGTGCACACACACACATGTACACACACACACATACACCTACAATGCTGAAAAATAAACTTTGGAAGCTGTGACAACCTAAACATAAGTTAATATATCTATTATCATTAGACTTTTGACTGAAAATAAATTATTTTATTATACAATGTTACTTGCTTACAGATTTTCCTACTATGCTAAATTCCTCTTCACCGCTATGACCCTTCAGATATACTCCCTTTCTGTCTCTCATTAGTAAATAACAGACTTTCTAATGTATAATAAGGAAACATAACAAAAAGAGCTATATTAAAATAAAACAAAACCTATCACATTGATGTTGGACCAACAACCTAACAGAAAGAAATGTTCACCAAGACTAGGCAGATGGTTCAGAAACCTGCAAACTCTTACTTTCGGGTTTCTCATAAAAGCACAATGCTGACTGCTGTAATATATATGTAGAAGTAGAAGACCTTGTGTAGAACATGTCAGCCTCGTGCTTGGTGTGTCTGTTTTTGTGGGCTCTAGGTCCTTTTCAGTGGATTCAGGTGCTTTCTTCTCCTAAAAACCTCTATTCCCTCTAACTCTTGCACTGTTTCTACCTCCTAGTTTCTGGTTCTCATCATCTAAGTAGTAACAGATATGGTAATTATCTAATAGCATGGGGCTTAACTCAAATCAGACATTTTTCACTACTCCCAGAAATTCTGTACAGTTATTGCTTTAGCATATAATTCAGGTAGGACAGATTGTAAATCGAAAGTTTGTGGCTGGGTTGGTGTATAGTTTTTTCTTTTGGTAGCTTATAGAGTTCCTTCACAGTCTAAAGATACTAGAATATAGGTATGAAGGCTTCATGTAGACAGCATCTCCACTTCTTCACAATGTCTGGGTGGTGTCTTCAGCAATGGGTCCCCAGTGTTTGTTTTGGTGGAGAAATCCATTGTCTTTGGTTGGAGTCCCCTTGGCCAACCACATGGTTGTATGCAGCCTAGTTCAGCTACTGAAAAATCTTATTTAGTAACAAGAGATCAGTTAAGGGACCTCACTAAGGTCATCAGTTGAGACCTCACTAAGATCACCTTTATATGTTTCAAGAAGTTTGACTGTACTAGATTCCCATATCATCTCTCAAGTGTCCCTCAGTTTCAGCTCTGTCCTTTTGCATTCTCTCTCTTAAGATATTTTCCCATCTTAATCCAAGTCAATCCTTCCATTTCTGGCCTCTTTTTGCCTCATGTCCACACATATCATCTGTTTAATTCCCTTCCCAAGAGGCCCATGTCTTCCCACCCAGTTGTCCTTCCTTTATATCTGACTTCTCTCTATAGATTGCAGGTTGATTATCATTTTTAATGGTTAATATCCATATATAAGTGAAAATATTCTGTACTTATATCTCTGGGTGTAGATTAACTCACTCAGGATGAAATTTTTTTAGTTCTATCAATTTGCCTGCAAATTTCACAATGTATTTTCTAACACCTAAATAACAGTCTTTTGTATAAATGTACCCACTTCATTTATCCATTCTTCTTTTCAGGGACATCTATGTTGTTTCCAGTTTCTGGCTATTATGAATAGAACAGCAATGAGCATAAGTGAACAAGTGTCCTTGAGCAAGTAATAGGATAAAGAATCCTTCATGTATAGCCAAAGAGCAGTGTAACTGAATCTTGAGGTACATCATTTCCCAGCCTTGAGTAACTGCCATATTGATTTCCACAGTTGGATAGAAATTTTCATATGTTCATATGTACAGTTACTTCCATAAACACTATACCTTCAAAATATAAGTTATTGTTATTTTTCTTCTTCATAACATTACAGAACAATTCTAATTGCAGTTATATTCCATTTCTGAAGAAACTACATGTTTAACTCTTAGGACATAGCAATATGTTCTTAGTATAGCTTCCACTCTTAATGCCAGAAAATGTTATACAAGCTACTGGAAGTGTAAACATGATTCCTGCCCAGATCAACTCTTGAAACTATAATAATAATTATAATATAATAATGACTAGATAGGAAGGACTTACCCACTGGTATAATAATGGAATGGAAATGGATTATTTTTCTTCTTGTTGTTTAGTTTTTCTCTTATTTAATACTCTAGATGCTAGCATTCCATAAGATATGTACCTGGTAAAGATCTTTCTTTCTTCAAATAGATGATGGACGATTTGATATACATATACCTTTTAGTTTCCTGAGGTCTCTTTTAATTATTGGGTTTACTGCCTGCTCTACTTGGTACCTGTAAAAGAAAAATTCTCCTATTTTTTTTTCTATGACATCAAGTCAGTTTTTCTTTTTACTTTGCTGGTATCAGGTATTATGTACAAGTTGAAATGGTTAATAGGTAAATAGACCGACCTTGGGAAATTAATTTTAAGTTAAAAAAAGTCATGTGAATGTTATAATTCTAAGGTATAAGAGTTTGTGTTTCATTTGCAATACCCCAAAAGTTTAGGGAATTAGTAAGGCTACATGTAGGAAAAGAGGGTATTTAAGTGAAAAGATGATATAAAATAGTTCTATAATGTCAGAACATAAAATAATGAGACAGAGAGGATGAAATGAGTTGTGGGATGGGGGGAATTCAGGGAGCTGCAAATGACTTATATCTATAACCATAGATGTGTGTGTCTTTCAGTACTCATTGAAACTTTTGGATTTTGATGTCAATTAATCAAGAGTCTCACTACTGGTCAATGTATAGAGAATAAGGCTTCAGAGTACTCAATCCTAAGTGAGCTATTGTATTGTTACAGAAATTTCTTGAGGAGACCAACTCAATATACACATGCTTATTACCCCAAGAAATAGAACCCATGGAAAAATGTCAAACCTAGTGAACCTATGAGTTCCTTTGGTGTTACTTATAAGACTATAGGAACTGAAATGACTCAAAGACAGCTGTATCACCAACATTCACCACAATATAGATGACAGTTAACAAAATCTTGGAACTTGGGCAACATTACACAGTTTGTAGGAAACTAATGTCTCTGCTTCTAGTTTGCTTGAGTGGTTTCTGTTTCTTCTAGGCTACTTGACTTTCTAAGAGTCAGCCTCAGCAGTTTACATACTATTGTAAAGAAAGGGGGTTAATGAATCTGTCTTGTTTTAGGGACTTCCTGAAAATATTTTGAGCTCTTTAAGTCTTGATGAAGCTTCCTTGTAGATTAAAGTGTTTTCCCTCTCCTTAAACCATCCTGATGCTTCACCTCATTGTCAACACTCTATCTTAAAATGTCTTTTTCTTTTTCTTTATGTATGTTATACATGAAAAATTTTCCCTACACAATCGAACGTTGTTAATTGAGAGGAAACTGTTACACAACAACTGTGTATATCATATACCCCTCCACAATGCTTGGTTATATTCGCAGAAAAATTGTGAGAACTATAGATGGTGGATCATTTAAGAAGTCATGGATATCTGGAAACAACAGAGCAATTGCACATATGAAATCAGAGAAATTATGACATCATTGACAAGTCCTCTTCAATCTCATCATCCTGGAGTGGATATACAAGCACAAGGTGATGACATTAAGCTGATTTCAGTTATTTACATTTCAAATAATGCTGTCAAGACATGGAAGGTCAAGTGTCTGCCAAGACATATGTTTGTTGCCTTTAGAGTTACACCTATTGGAAGAATTGCTGGATCAAATTGTAGATATAATTTTGTTTGATAAAATGACTGTCATTTTCAACAATGGGTGAGATACTATTCATTGAAATTGTTTTTTGTAGTCTACATTATTGATATTATCTGCTATTAAAATTATATTAGCCATACCTATTGGAGAAAAATGAGCATTTAGTGTTGTTTTAACTTTTTGTTCCCTTGTGATTGGCAGTATTGCAGGATTTTTATGTACTTGTTGACTATTTGTCTATTCTTTGAAAAATCTGCTTAGATTTGCATTATATTTTTAGTAATGAGTTTTCTTTTTCTGTTGTTGTAGTTTTAGCATTTAATATATGTCTTTGACATCACTCTTTTCTCATGTATACGTTACTTTAATTTTAATATTTTTATTAATTCTTTGAGAGTAAAATACAATATATTTTCATCATATGTACATTCTTTCACACAATTCCTCCAAAACATTTGCTTCCCCACAAAATTACATGTTCTCTTTTAATTCTATCTTTCTATTTAAGTCCAGGCAGTCTAGTTTGTATTCTAAAATAGTCTTTTATCCTGAGCCAACCATGAAGTACTATTGATATACCACGTCTCAACCTATTAAAAAACAACAACAACAACACCATTGGCCCAGCAACTA
Organism: Arvicanthis niloticus; assembly: GCF_011762505.2. Lineage (NCBI taxonomy): Eukaryota > Metazoa > Chordata > Mammalia > Rodentia > Muridae > Arvicanthis > Arvicanthis niloticus. The sequence continues at coordinate 7,019,015 of NC_133433.1, forward strand.
TCAAATGTGAATTGCTCCTAAGAATGAAATTCTGTCATTTAAACTTACAAAGATAGAATGGAGACTATCGTATGAACTAAAGTAAACTAGATAAAGAAAAATAACTGCTTGGTTACACACTTAAATAAAAAAATATAAAATATAGTTGTTCTTACAGTTAAGAATCTAAAATGTTGTTTCCAGTTAGGAGGAGATGAATGGGGAAAGACGGTTCATTGATACTGACAGTTTTGAAAGACCTATAAGCTCAGAAAATTTTAATCTGAACTGGTTAAAAAGTCGTCTTCCTAATGAACAGTGCTCCTAATACTAGAAGTTGATGTGCAAGCTGATAATGGAGAGAAATAATCATTGTTCCTACAAAGATAAGTATCTACCAACCAAAATTTTCCAACATGCAAAACATTCCTACAGGTACAATAGTGGCATTTAGGCTTTCTGTTAACCAGCAGGCACTAATTGGAGTCATGGAACAATTAACAGGAGGGAAATCATGCCTGAAGGTGTAGATATTTGAGGTTGTGGCTTTAAGAGGAAAAGCTACTAAAAGCCACTTTATTATATCAGTATAATATTTAAGTGCAATCTAATTACTCTTCCTTATACGCACAGAAAATTAGAGACCTCTCTTCTGTTGAAAGATGTTTTATCATAGAGCAGGAGAAAATTACAGAAAGCTAAACAAAGCAACAACAAACCAGACTGTGGGGTGTCCATCTCCAATTCATATATCTACAATAGTACTGCTTTCCCTAATACTTACGTGACATCTATAAAACTGGTGATGGAAGTTTAAAAAAAAAAAAAAAGGACTAGAGAGTCTTCAGTATAATTAAGTCATTTAGATATTATAGAAAGACACACTCAGAATGTAAGAATGTATCATTGGCATGGCTGGCTACACAAGATCTGAGCAATTTCATCACTAGCTGACACTCAAAAATAGATAAGAAAATCTCATAGTGTCCCTCCCAATATAGAGACCTACAAACAAGATATCAAGAAAAGGAAAATTATTCTTACCAGAGAAGGCCTCCCCATCTTTTGGTTGTAAAACGACAAGTTGTTTATCATAGAAATATGTAGAAGCCTCTCTAGATCTAGGTCTCTGAGTCATCTCACAGATGCTCTCCTACACATTGACTTATATTCTGTCTAACAGCTCTCTCTTTTCCTACCCTCATCTGATCCACAAACCTGTTCACCTTCCCACCCCCTCTCCTACCCACTTCCCTCCCTCCATCCACCTCAAATGTCTATTTTATTTCCCCTTCTGTGTGAAATTCACACATTTTCCCTTGGGCCCTCCCTCTTACCTAGCATTTTGGGTCTATTGATTACAGCATGGTTATCCTGCACTTTATGACTCTAATCCATTTATTAGTGAATTCATATCATATCTGTATTTCTTAGACTGGGTTACCTCACTTGGGATTATCTAGGCTCCCAGGAGTCTGTAGAGGTGGTCCTAGCTTACACTTCTAGCAATGGGGTATATGGATCTTGAAGTGGCCACCTCCTACAGCCAGGTGGTACTTCTATTGATAGAAAGGATACCAACTCAACCAGAAAACTTTTGCCCAAATTTTATCTTGTCTACAACATGTGCAGAGATAAACATGGAATAGAGACTAAAGGAATTGGCAATCAATGACTGGCTCAACTTGAGACATATCCTATGGGAGAGTCTCAACCCCTTACACTACTATAAGACAGTAGGTTAGCATAAATATTTTCTAAGAGGCTTCATCTAGGAGCTTTTGGAAACCCATAACCACATTAAATTGAGCTCCTGGAGTCTTGTAAAAGAGTTGGGAGAAGAACTGAGGGACACCAGGAGAAAACCAACAGAATCAATGAACCCATAGGGACTCACAGAAACAGAATGACCAACCAAAGTACATCCATGGCCTAGACCTAGGCCTCCTACATATATGTAGCATATATGCAGCTTGGTATTCATGTGGGTCTCTTAACAATTGCAGTCATGACTGTCTCTGTTGCCTGGTTTCATATCACTTTTTACCTGACTGTAATGCCTTGTTTTGCCTCCATGGAAGACAAATTGCTAGTTCTGATGAGACTGGATGTGCTAAGGCAGGTTGATACCCATGAGGGCTTGCCTCCCTTTTCTGAAGATAATGTGAGGGGGCATGGAGAGGTTGTGAGGGCAGGACTGGAAGGAGAGAAAAGAAGGAGACTGCAATTGGGAGTTAAAGTGAATAGGTAGATAGATAGATAGATAGATAGATAGATAGATAGATAGATAGATAGATAGAAAACAAAGAAATTTGTATGAGCAGAAAAAATTAAATGGACACAGCAAGCTGTATTTCTGTGTGATCCCTCATATAAATAAATCTTTAATAATAGTTGAAGAAGAAAAAGCCATGATCTTGAGAGAAGAGAGTGGGTGTGAATATGGACAAAATGATTTAACTATATCTAGATTAAATTTTAAAAAGAAAACTTCAGATCATGAGACTGATGTGCTCCCTGGTATAATAAGAGAGTCGATATCCAGAGGAGGCCTGCTCTATTCTGAAGAGAAACAGAAGAGTGGACCTGGGGAAATGGGAAGGTGGGGGTGGCTGGGAGAAATGAAGGAAGGGGAAGCTGTGGTTGGAGTGTATTGTATGTGAGAAGAATAAATGCTGTATACATTTTTAATATTAGCCTTCTGTAAGACCCTTGGAGGCTCCACAAGTCTGAGTCATCAATCAAAGAACAAACATTGGTTGGATCTAGGCCCCCTGCACATGAGCTACACCCTGTAGCAGATGAGCAGCCTGGTATTCATGCAGATCTCCCAACAACTGGAGCAGGAGCTATCCCTGAGCCTATTGTCTGTGAGGAGTGGCACCAGAGGTGTGCCACTTTTGAGAAGAGGAACATGGAACAGGGGAGAAAACTTGCATCAGGGTTACTGATAGGAGATGGAGAGCTGATACTGGGTTGTGAAGTAAATGAATAAATAATTTTTTTTAAAAAAGGAAATTAAAATGAAGGGAAAAGAAAACTATGAAGTAGGAAGTTCTTTCCTGCTATCTCACAGTAAGATAATTAAAGGTAAAAATAAAGTACAGAAAATTTCAAAACAGAGAAGAAAGAATTTGCAATGTTTTCTTGGCAAGCTTGGAAATATTTGATTTAAAAATACATTTAGTTTTATACAGTATTACACAATATATGAATGTATCAATAAATTACCTGGTATTCTACCAATTCATATAATTTTATGGCTGATAAAGCAGTTAAAATGAATAAATATAAAATAAACCTGATGGAACAAAATTACAAAAGATATTATTTAGCAGGTGCAAGGTGGTTACACAGCCATCTGACTAGGATTTAAATATAAAACTGAAAACATGAAGTCCATTCTTACTATGGTTGTCTGTGTATCATTCATGTAAAATAAATTACTCTCCCAAAATTTTTATAAAAAATTATACTTGTAATTACAATTTACAAGTTTATTCACTTGGGCTATCCAGGTAAATAAAAGCAATACAATGGATATTAAATGGGGATATGTTAGAGTATCATTTAGACTGGACAACCCAGCAATGTCTACCTGTATGATTGAAAGACTGAGAACCTGGTAGTTACTTATTTCAGAAAGCTGAATTACAAAAGCAGTCCATTGTAACACTGAATGCCAAATGGATTCATAGACTGCCATTATTCTCTTGTAGCCATTGGAAGGTCAGAGAAACCAATTCTAAAGTCAGAAAGAACTTGTACACCATTAGCTGCAACAGACACACTCATGAACAAGGAGAAAATGTAGGCAGCTATAACTAGCAATGCAGCTTCCTTAAGACTTTCTTATTAGTGGAATGCTGAATATAAAACTTCTCACTCTAAATGTAGGTCCCATTCAATTCATCTTTTCAGGAAATGTCTTCATTGAGTCTCACTCAGGTGGGGTTTTTAGTTGATTCCAAAGTCAACCAAACAGATAATTAAGTTTAACCTTCATGAAAAAGACTAATAAGCTTATTTGTTTTACTGTAGGTATGTCTACATGATGAAATTGCATCAACTATATTTTCTTTAATATTTTTATTCTTTAAGCTTTTTTTACAGTTTGGACTTTATCCCCCTCCCAGTCCACCCTCCAACTGCTCCACATCCCACATCTCCCCCCATCTCCAAGAGGATGCCCCCACCCACCCCCACCCCATCAGACCACCCCACTCCCAGGGTACCCAAGTCTCTCAAGAGTTAGGTACATCCTCTCTGACTGAATCCAGACCCAGCAGTCCTCTGCTGTATATATGTTGGGGGCCTCATCTCAGGTACTGTATGCTGGCTGTTTGGTGTCTCATTGTCTGAGAGATCCCAGGGACCAGGCTAGTTGAGACTGCTGGTCTTCATATATGGTTGCTCTCCTCCTCAGCTTCTAGAAGTTTTTCCCCAATTCATCAAAAGAGGTCACCAGTTTCTGTCCATTGGTTGGGTATAAATATTTGCATTTGATTCTTTCAGCTGCTTGTTGGGCAGTTATAGTAGGCCCCTGTTTGTAAGCACACCATAGCATCAGTAATAGTGTCAGGCCTTGGGACCTCCCCCTGAGCTGAATCCCAATTTGGGTCTGTCACCGATTCTCCTTTTACTAAGGTTCTTCACCAGTTTTGTTCCTGGAGTTATTTCAGAGAGGAACAATTCTGGGCCAGAGTTTTTGACTGTGGTATGATAACTCTATCCCTCCACTTGATACCCTGTCTTTCTACTGGAGATGGACTCTGCAAGTTCCCTCCCCCCACTGAAGGGCATTTTATCTAAGGTCTCACCCTTTGAGTTCTGAGAGTTTCTCATCTCCCAGATCTCTGGTAAAGTCTACAGGGTCCCCCACCTCCTACCTTTCAAAGATTAATGATTCTATTCTTTTTGCTGGCCCTCAGGGCTTCAGTACTGTTCCATTCCCAATACCTGAAGATGTCCCCTCTTTTCTTCTCTGTCTTCTTTCCCACAAGCTCACTGCCTGTCTCTCCTCCACCTATGATTGCTTTCTTCTCCCTCCCAAGAGGGATTGAGGCATCCTCACTTAGAAACATCTGATTGTTAGCCTTCTTGAGCCCTGAGGATTATATCTTGGAAATTCTGTACTTTTTTTGATACTATCCACTTTTTAGTAAGTACATACCATGCATATGTTTTTGGATCTGAGTTACATCACTTAGGATGATAAGTTCTAGTTCCATACTGAGTGATTTGCAAAACTCATCCATTTGCCTGCAAAACTCAGGATGTCGTCCTTCGTAATGGCTGAGTAGTATTGCACTGTGTAAATGAAAATGAACATTTTCTATATCCATTCTTCTGTTGTGGGACATCTTGGTTGTTTTTAGCTTCTGTCTATCACAAATAAAGCTGTTATGAACATGTTAGAACATGTGCCCATGTGGCATGTTGAGGCATCTTTTGGTAATACCAAGAGTAGTATAGCTGGGTCTTCAGGTAGATCTATTTCCAATTTTTGAGGAATATTCAGATTGATTTCCAGAGTGGTTGGACCTGTTTTCATTCCCACCAGCAATGGAGACTTCTTTCTCCACATCCTTGCCAAAATGTGCTGTTACCTGAGTTTTTGATCTTAGCCGTTTTGGTTGCTGAAAGATAGAAACATAGGGTCATTTTGATTTGCATTTCCCCAAGGACTATGGACTTTGTACATTTTTAAGTGCTTCACATCCATTCGATATTCCCCAGTTGTAAACTCTCTGTTTAGTTCTATACCCCATATTTTTTCTTGGGTTGTTGGGTTTCTTGGTTGTTAGCTTCTTGAGTTCTTTATATATTTTAGGTATTAGCCCTCGATCAGATGTGGGGTTAGTGAAGATTTTTTCCCCAATCTGTAGGTTGCCAATTTGTACTATTGAGTATGTCCTTTGTCTTACAGAAGCTTTCCAGTTTCATGAGGCCCCATTTATCCATTCCTGATCTTAGAGCCTGAGCCACTGGAGGTCTATTTAGGAAATTTCCTGGGCCAATGAGTTTATGGTTCTTTCCCACATTCTCTTCTATTAGACTCAGTGTACCTGGTTTTATTTTGAGGTCCTTGATCCACTTGGACTTGAGCTTTGTGCAAGGTGACAAATATGGATTTATTTTCATTTTTTTTTACATACAGATTGCCAATTATACCTGTACCATTTGTTGAAAATGTTTTCTTTTTCCCATTGCATTTTGGCTTCTTTGTCAAAGATCAAGTGTCCATAAGCATGTGCTTTTATTTCTGGGTCTTGAATTCTATTCCATTGATCAATGTTTCTGTTTCTGTTCCAGCACCATGCCGGCTTTATCACTATTTCTCTGTAGTATTGCTTGATGTCAGGGATGATGATTCCTCTGGTAGTTGTTTTATTGTTAAGAATTATTTTTACTCTTCTGATTTTTCTACTTTTACAGATAAATTTAAGAATTGTTTTTTCCATGTCTTTAAAGAATTGTGTTGGGATTTTGATGAATATTGTGTTGAATCTGTAGATTGGTTTTGGTAGGATAGCCATTTTTACTATCATAATTCTTCCAGTCCATGAGCATGGGGAATCTCTCCATTTTATGAGATCTTCAGACTTTTTTTTGAGAGTCTTGAAGTTATTGTCATACACATCTTTGCCTTGTTTGGTTAGAGTTACTCCAAAATATCTTATATTATTTGTGACTATTGTGAAGGGTGTTGTTTCTCTATTTTCTTTCTTAGCCCCATTTATCATTTGTATAAAGTAAGGATACTATTTATTAGAGTAATTTTATATCCAGCCACTTTGCTGAAGTTGTTTTTTTTTTTTTTTTTTTTTTGTACATGTTCTCTGGTAGAATTTTGGGGTCGTTTATGTATACTATCATATCATCTGCAAATAGTAGACCTAGACTTTTTTTGCCAATGTGTATCTCCTTGATCTTCTTTTGTTGTTTTATTGCTCTAGATAGAACTTCAAGTATTGTACTGAATAGATATGGAAAGAGTAAGCATCATTTTCTTGGCTCTGATTTTGGTGGGATTGCTTCAATTATCTCTCCATTTAATTTGATATTGGCTATTGGTTTGCTGTAAATTGCTTTCATTATGTTTCTATATGGGCCTTGAATTCCTGATCTCTCCATTCCTTTTATCATAAATGGATGTTATATTTTCTCAAATGTTTTCTTGGCATCTAGGGAGATGATCATGTGATTTTTTTTCTTTCAGTTTACTCATATATTGGATTGTGTTAATGGGTTTTTATATATTGATCCAACCCTGCATCCCTGGGATGAGCCTACATGATCAAAATAAATGATGGTTTTGATGTGTTCTTGGATTTGGTTTGCAAGAATTTTATTATTTTTGTGTTCATATTTATAAGTGAAATTGGTTTGAAGTTTGTTTTTTGTTTGTTTTTTTTTTTTTTTATACTGGGTTCTTGTGTGGCTTAGGTATCAGGGTAATGTGACTTCATAGAATGAATTAGGTAGTGTTTCTTCTGTTTCTATTTTATGGAATAGTTTGAGGAATATCAGAATTAGGTCTTTCTTTGAAGGTCTGGTAGAATTCTGCACTAAAGCCATTTGACCTTGTACTTTATTTGGTTGAGCGATTTCTAATGACGTCTCTTTCCTAAGGGGATATGGGCCTGTTTAGAAAATTTACCTGCTCTTGATTTAATTTTGGTGTGTGGTATCTGTCTAGAAAACCATCATGTAGGTTTTCAAGTTTTACTTAGTATAAGCTTTTGTAGTAGGATGTGATGATTGTTTAAATGTCTTCAGTTTCTGTTGGTATGTCCCTTCTCATTTCTGAGTTCTCCATACTGTCTATGGGCCTTTAAGTTGGTTTGGCTATGGGTTTATCTATCTTGCTGAGACTTTCAAAGAACCAGGCTATGTTTTTCTTGATTCTTTGTTTCTACTTGGTTGATTTTGGACCTGAGTTTGAATTATTTCTTGCTTTGTTCTATAGCTCTCAGGTGTCCTGCTAAGTTGCTAGTGTAAAATCGATCCAGTTTCTTTACCAGGGTGCTTAGTGCTATGAATTATCCATTTTGCACTGCTTTCATTGTGTCCCGAAAGTTATTTTGGGTATGCTGTGTCATAAAAGTTTTTTTTTTTTTTAATGAAATGTGGTTGTTGTTCCATTTGGGGCATAGATATTCAGAATTGAGACTTTTTCTTGGTGGATTTTTTTTCTTTGATGAATATGAAGTGTCCTTTTTCATCTTGTTTGATAACTTTGGGTAGGACGTCTATTTTATTGGATATTAGAATGGCAACTCCAGTTTGTTTCTTGGGACCATTTGCTTGTAAAACTTTTTTCCAGACTTTTACTCTAAGGTATTATCTGTCTTTGTTATCGGAGTGTGTTTCTTATAATCAGCAAATACTAGATCCTGTTTGTGTATCCATATCCTGTCTTTTAGCTTATGTCTTTTTATAGGTGAGTTGAGTCCATTAATATTGAGAGATATTAAAGAGAGATGGTTGTTAGTTTCTGTTACATTTTTTTTGTAGGTGGCATTATGTGCATATAATTCTCTCCTTTTGGATTTGTTGTGGGATGATTAATATCTTATTTTATCATTGGTGTAGGTAACCTCTTTGTGCTACAGTTTTCCTTCTAGAATTCTTTGTAGGCCTGTGTTGGTAGCTATATATTGCTTGAATTTGATTTTGTCCTGAATATTTTGGTTTCTCCATCTATGTTGACTGATAGTTTTGCTCAGTAGAGTAACCTGAGCTGGCATTTGTGTTCTTTAAGAGTCAGCATGACCTCTCTTCAGGCTCTTCTGGCTTTTAGTGTCTCTGTAAAGGCCAATGAAATCATTTTATTTTCTACTGTAGTTAGAAACATTTAATGCAAGAAAAATCATATTGTATGATTGGTATGTGATAAAAGTAGATATGTAAGATGCTGCATTTGATCTACAATTTAAGATGTAAAATGAGTTATCTACTCTTATTTTCTATTATTTAATATAAATAGTATTTTAGAGAGGGATTTCCTGTAAGATGGTAGCTTTAATTATTGATTTGTTTATTCTTAGAGTCAGAAAACACCTGACTGTTAGTGTGCCTTTCTTCAAAGTACATTTTCTTAGATAATTGCAATAAGAACTTTGCCCTAACTATCTGAACCCCAAACCTTGCAACGACAATGTTGGAAATAGTAGCATGTAACCTCACATTATTCCTTTCATTAACATTTGTTAAAATTAACTCTAAATTTTAAAAATTAAGCTTTTTGTTTATACTAGATGGGTTTTTAACCTCCAGCTCTGTGCTCCATGTGGCTGCAAATCATCCAGTTGAACATTATATTCTCTTGATAAACAAGGTCAGCAACAATGTCTGTCTCGGGCAATTATTGATTAGTCTGGAAGTATATTTTCACCCATTTTTTTTTCGACTTCTGACTGAGACCTGGGTGTCTTAATATTATTCCATACCATATTCTCTCTCATCTTAGATGAGTTCTCTATCATTTGTCACCTGATGTAATACTACAAGTTATTTTCCAAATCTGTAGGTCTATTGATGCCAAATTCCATCAAAATAGGTACTTAATTTGGACTACTTGGGATATGATTAAGGGTCTCCATATAGCAGCATCAAATGGTGTCCCTGATGCTTCTAGGTAATTGTTAAAATATTATTATTAAAAGAAAATTTTATTCTTTAATTAAATAGTAAATCTCATCACAACTGGATATCTTTCACCAATACATAATAAGGTGCAATACATACTATGCCTGTGCACTGGACCACTCATCTCCTGACCCTACATGCCCTTGGGGGTTGGAGGTGAGGTGGCACAGAGTCAACAACATAGACTCTGGAAGGAGGTGAGATGGGCTGCATTAAGCTCTCTGAACACTGATGCAAGCTTGTTAATACCCTTCACCTGCACTAGTCTCAAGACACCATCACTTTTAAACAGCATTTCTTGGTTGGTTGGCTGGATTGTTTTCACCAGCAATCCTTGGTCTCTCAGGCAGTCCTCAATTAGGTCCTCCTGTAGAAAATTCTTTTGTGCCAGTATGGCTCCAAGTGTTTATATAGAGGCAACCCTGCTGTTCCTGATACAATATACTACCTGAAAAGACTAGTAATCATCAATGTTACCTAACTGTGAACTGGACTTGGAATAATCACATAAATGTGAGAGTGTGGTTGTTTGAATAAGAATGTCTCCCATAAGCTCATATGTTTTAATGTTCGGTGATTAATGAGTTGCACTACCTGGGAGGGCTTAGGAAGTATGGCCTTTTTGGATGTAGTATATGACACAGGATAGTCTTTGAGATTTTGAAGCATGTAAGGCAGACCCTGTGTTTCTTTTTCTGTATGTTGCCTGAGGATCTGTATATAGGACTCTCATTTCTTTTACTAGCAACATGTCTGTCTGAATGCTACCTTGCTTTCTGCCATGATGATAATAAACTAAACTTCTGAAATTGTAAATAAGCTCCAATTAAATGCTTTCCATTTTAATAGTTCCTGTGGTCATGGTGTGTCTTCTCAGAAATAGAGCACTGACTAAGTCAAGGAGTAAATAACTACCTTGGGGAAAAAACTTGAAAAGGGATAACATTTGAAATGTAAATAAAGAAAATATGCAATAAAAATTAAAAAAATACATACAAAAGAGATTTGCTATACAAGATGAAACCAATGTATGACACTGTTATCAAGATGAGAACCCATGCCTAGAGAGATCATAGAGTGTAAGAAAGAACATACTATTATTCCAGTAAATTGTTATAATATTGAACTGTCTTCTCATGACCCATCAACATACCCATACATTTTTACTTATTTCAGGACTCACCAGAGCAGCTTATGTTTGCAGTAACTGAGAATAAGTACTAAACTGGTAAAGCTCTAAAAATAAGAGATGGTAAAATATATAGCCCCACCTTTAATATATCTGCATTTCTCCCTACAACGTATTTGGCCATTGTGGAAGGGGGAGGGGCAGTAGAAGACTACTAAGGAAACCAGTCTCCTGGACAAACAAGGAGCTGTACATGTGATGTCACTGTGATTGTGGCAGCATTCACAAAACATGTACCAATCTAAACCATATCAAATTCCATCAAGGAGAGGGAAGCTAGACATAAAATACTATGGCTAGAAAAGCATCCGTTGAAAATTCTTAGCTTGTATAAAAAAACTTGGGCTTCTCTAAAAGTGTGATTGTTGATAGCAGAAGGTCCCTCAGCCAAGTAGCACATATATTAACTTGGTGGGGAAAAATGTCATTAATTTTGGTAACAAAGATGACAAATTATTTTTAACTCAAATTTGTCTTAATATTTCAAAAGAAAATGTAGTCATCAAATGTATTCAATGATCTTTAATACTTTGCCGTATCTTAATTTTTTAACAAAGTTGAAAGAATGCTCAAATATAAGTACAGCTTGTTGTAATAATTTTATTTACTTTTTCTTTTATTATTTTTGTCATTTATTTACATACTGCAAGCCCCTACCTTGTATGATACAGAAGGAAACCATTACTTTTATCACTTCTATAGATTTATTCACTTCATTTATGATTTTATATAGCAAAATCATAAAATATGTACATTTCCAATGTCTAATATATTGATGATTATACAGATACATATTTCTGTCAATTAATTTCATATTTATTTGATATTGATTTTGCTTTATAAATACAACACAAACAACTCATTTGTTGCTGATGAGTTTTAGATATTTTTGTGTTACTGCTAGTTTGAATTATGGTGATTTGGTATTGTACGCTTGTGTGTATGTGTATATGTGTGTGTGCTTAAAAGATATAGACAATAAAAATGGAAGTACTATGGTATTTAGTATTAGGTTTTATTACCTAATGTATAGAGTTAAAATGGCAATACTACAAAGTAAGACCTGAAAGGAGCATTCTGTCTTCATTGTCATGAACATCCAATAAAATATCTGCTTATTTGGGTTAATTCATAGGTAATTATTAAGTAGACATTTTACATGTCTTTAACCACATCCAATAAACTCTACTTGTTAGTAAATTTAGACATATAACCACCCCACATACCTATATTCTTCACTTATTTTATGTAGTAGACAAATGCCATTCTTCTGATGACTTAGCTACTGCCTTCAGAATTGGAATTGATCAATTTTTAAAATGGACCTTTACAATAAGTCTAATCTTATTAGGTCCAGCACTAGGAGGCAATGCTGAAAGCATTATTAACTTAGGCTTGGTGGATATTATCCCGATTTGTGAACAAAATTTCTATATAAAGAAACTGGATGTCTCTGAAATTGTGTTGCTCATCTGGTACAGAGAGTGAAATTTGCCCTCTGCCTTCCTCCTATATTCAGTGACTGACAAATGAGGTATGGACATTAGTTATTTTAAAATTGTTTCATAAATTACTAATATTAGATTTTGTAGCACAAGACAGCTGTAAATATTTTTCTGAATGTGGTATTTTGATTAATATTGGTAGTGTCAAAGAAGTATTGAAAACATTTATATGTTCTTCAAATACACTGTCTTTATAACATGTGAAAAGATTAGAAACAGTAAAAATATATCACTGGCATTAATAAAAATGATTTAATGACATTAAATGAAGTACCTATGGCTCTGGATAGCTGACAATTATGCTTTCATTCAAAGGCTATATGTGACATGATTGGTTAAACCTAGTCTCCTATAGGCCAGCACTCTGCAACCATAGATAAACCATACTGTGCCCAAACTGCTACCATGAACCAGATAGAAATGTAAATACTGAAGTATACGGAGAAATACAATGTTTCAAATTAAATACAATGTTTCAAATTAAAGTTCTAATTTGTTTACTCACCTGTGTCTGTTGTTTTGGATGAAATTCTTCTGGTCAATGCCGAGGGCTGCCCTCATTAGACTGATTGGAAGCAGATTGAGCACAGTGTTAATTAAATATTGTATGTAATCACTGAATAGATTTGGGTATATAACCTCTGACTAGTCTGTAGGTCAGACATTTCAGAGCGTGTGTTAAAGTGAGAGTTTGGGAAAATTTACCTGAGATCAAGACAGTAAAAACATGAATATGAAAAATCGGGGGGGGGGGGGGAGAGGGGGCTACATGTTTCTTCTTTCAAAAAGTATTAAAAGAGAGTATATGGTGGATTTTGTTATTTATTACTTTTCAGCAGTATACTTTGAATTACTTTGGATATAAGACAATTTTTGGAATATAGATAATATATCTTAAGTGAGCTTAAGAGCAAAATGCAGACATGTTACTTTTTTAAAGTGGTTAGAAGATTTGTAACTATTGCATCAATTTCAGGGTGGAGTATAGGTCAATTCATATCTATTACTTGATCTTCATTTAACTCTGGTTGAATGTATGCATACAATGCAGAATTGTACCAAACTTTCAAAGAAGGACTAATGCCAATGCTTCTCAATGTATTCTGCAAATAGAAAATAATGGTAAATTCTGAATTACTTTCACGAGGCCAATATTACCCTGTTTACTGTAGACTTTTATGTCAACTTAACACAGGCTAAATTATTGGAAATGAGGGAAGCTCAATTAAGAAAATATCTCCATGAGATCTGGCTGGCTTCATAAGATCTTAATTAGTGATTAATAAAAAGGGTCAAGACCATTGTGTGTAGTTCTATCCCTGTGCTGATGGTCCAGCATTTACTTCTATCAAAAAACAAAACAAAAACTCTAGGAAAGGGACACACTTATTTACTGTGGGTGAAAATACAAACAAATATGCAATATGCAAATGTAAAATAAGCAAGTATCAAAATCCATATGACAGTTTTTCAGAAAGATGTTAATGTATCTACCTCAATAGCCAACTACACTGCTGTTGAGTTTATATTCCAGACAATCTTACCAGAGTAATATTTCCTCATCCATGTTTATTGATACACTATTCTCAATATCCAGACATTAAAAACAGCCGTTATCTTCATCAACTGATGAGCAGATAATGTAAATATGATACATTAACATAATAGAATATTATTTAGCTGACTAAAAAGAACAAGAGTGTTAAATTTGTTGATAATGAATGGAAATAGAAAATGTTATTTACAGTAAGGGAACCATGACTGAAAAGACAAATATTAGTTTTCCTTATATGTGGATGCTAGCTTTAAGCCTTAAATATGGATGGTACAATCCATATTACCTCAAAGTTTGGTTTCTTGTATGGGACAAAGTAAAAAAGAGGATCTTCTAAGGAAGAGGAAACTGAATACAGAGTGTTTGCAAGCTGAGCAGTAGGTTGTAATGAGAGAATTAAGTGGGTAGGGAAAGGAAGAAAATGTTAAAGGAAACAAATGGAATGGGGTAACTAAAACTAAGGTGCATTTAAGGAATTACATAGAAACCTACTACTGAAGAAACTTTCTTATTTTTATTTTTCAAACTTTAGAAAAATATATAAACGTATTACAAATGTATATAAATTCACAAAGTATTAGGAGAAAAAAATGGCCCAGCTAGATATTTTATGCCATCAAACAAAACCTCTAGTGCCAGAAATGAGTTTTATCTAGTTGAGTCAATAGCCAAAAGGGACCCCTATAAGCACCCTGTCTGTAGCTCAGGCTATTGTCAAAGATATGGGCTGTTCTACACAAACTGAGGGAAATGTCCTATTACTGCAGACACCACTTACATATCTTGTTAAACATGGAGAAATCAAAGTGGTGCTTAAGTAGAGATTTCACTCCTACTGAATAAAATCTTTGGTAGTAGAGAGAACTCTGAATGATACATAAAAGAAAAATTCTTAAACATACAAGAGCAATATCCATGCAATATATATGGGTATAAGAGTGGCACAAACATTGTAGGACTAATTAATTATTCTATCGTGGGTTTTAAGACTAGCTCCATGAGTTGTTTGTCTGCAGTGCTAGAGTGGTCAAGAACCTGAGACTGGGTGAGCTATACTTCTAGGGGAAAATTAAACAGTGTTATTCTGCTAAAATAACACAGAAATAGACAGGTCCTTATGGTGTTCTGCTATACCCATAGGCCAGTACTCTGCTTAGTCAACATTTAAGAAGCTTCTTCCAGTCAATTGCAATTAACACAAAGAATAACAATTGGATAATGTGTGTGCAGAAAGTGAGAGGTTTTGGAGCACTCAATTCTAAATAATATGTCCTTATCAAATCTTCCCCTCTATCCTCATGGTCCTGTGTGGAAAAGAAGGCAGGAAATCTATAAGAGGGTAGATGAGGCTAAGGGAACTGTATTTCCAGATCTATCAGGAGGAATGCACATATAAACTCAAGGAGAATGTGATTGTATAAAAGGAATCTATACAGATTCAAACTAGATGGGGGGATTGCACTGTAATAGAGAAATGGACACAGGCTGATACCCCGAACCAATAAGGTACATGTAATTGGCACCCTCTTCTGAAGAAAATATTTTATTCTCCAATGGAATCTCACTAGGTGTATTAACCACACTTTAGAGTAGGCTTCCTGTCCACAAATGGAGGGCCAACACAAAGGCATCTCAAAATTAGTTGTTGTAGACTTTTCTCTCATATTGCTTTGTTAAGGCATTTTTTTCTTTAGTATTTTGCTTGTATTTTTTCAGATTTTTCAGATTTTCAGATTTTGTATTTTTTTTTTAGATTTCTCTCTTTCTTTTCTATTTCTCTCTCTCTCTCTCTCCCTCCATCCCTCCATCCCTTTCTCTCTCTCTTTCTCTGACTCTCTCTGTTTCTCTCTGCATATAATTGTACATAATATAGATTTGGCAGATGCTATGAAGGAGTAGCTGTAGTGGGTAAGTGAACGTCCTGAAGACAGCCCACCAGTCTGCAGAGATATGATTGGTGCACCTTGGCAAGGCACAACCCCAGGGGCTTTGTTTATTTGTCTTATTTCTTCTTTCTGCTGATGTGTCTTCTCATGTTTGTCCCTGTTCTCATATATCTGACATGGTCTGATTGGTGTTATAGTTGTAGTTTGGCGTGATTAATTTATAGATGATAGACCACTCTCTTGGGAAATTTTCTTGCACATCACCATGAAGATAAACTTTCATGAGGTAGTATTATTTAGATGAAATTTACAGAATTCCTCATTGATACTCTAGGAACTTAGAGTAGTTAAAAGAGAGTTTAAGAAGCTGGTTTAAATTGTTCCACCAGAAACATATAATAAATCTACAAGTAAGAGTAGAATGTGCTCCCTCTTTTTAAAATATTGAGTAAAGGTTTCATAGGTTAGTAAAGGAGTACAATGAGTTTTCATAAATTACTATCACATAATTATACTTGGAAGAGAAAAACAAGCATGAGACAAGGTAATGATCAAATAAAACATTTCATTCTAGGCTAGGTATGAGTTCTTGAATCTTGTGATTTATGGATAAGGCCACAGGTTTCAGTGTGCACTATGAAAAGACCAGGTTATGAATAAAGAATGGAGAATTTTATTAAGAGTATAATAGTAGAAGATAAATTATTCTCCAGTTTAGCTGAACAAGACTTTAAAATAAGACATAACATAGATGATGATCTGTTTCTTGGTAACTACAAATTGTCCACAGCTAAGCATAGGAAAAAATGTGATACTAGAGAGTGGCTTGCTTAAAGTTTGTTAATCAATGACAAAATAATTATTGCTTTGGTGTTATGTTGAACTTGTATAGAGAAAGACAGATGGAAAATGTTTAGATAGGTATAATTTTCAAAAGAAGAATAAGTATCAATTATCTCATTAAAATTCCCGTTTGTTTAATGGCTTTAATCTGTTTCTTGAAGAGTATGTTTTTGTGCTGATTGTTTTTAGATAATATGTAACTTAAAGCTATGAGGTAATATAGTTCCTACATAGAGAATTTTGTCTTAGATGGAATAAAAAGGCTAAGGGAAAAAATACATATATACAAGCATATGTGTAAAATGGAGCCCACTTGTATGTAGGTATGTACATATGTATGTATGTATGTATGTATGTAGCATATATGTGTATGTGTGAGGTTGTTAGATCTTGCTTTGCTTTATGCACTCATTGTGTGTGTGTGTGTGTGTGTGTGTGTGTGTGTGTGTGTGTGTGTGTGTGTAAGAGTTCAATAAGTACAGAGAGCCTCTTGTAGGTCACATGGAGTGCTGGTTCCAATTAATCAATCTTTATTGCCTCAGGGAAAAGTCCACTGAGTGAGTAATCTCCAGCTCCACACTTGACACCTTGGATTGCCCTGTGGTGTCAAACCTGCCCTTTCAAAAAGACTCTTTGTTTTTTGTTTGTTTGTTTGTTTGTTTTGTTTTGCTCGTTTGTTTATAAAAATAGATGATAAAAGGATATGGGTTTTGGTAGATAGAGAAGTGGAGGGATCTGGGAAGAGTTGTGGAGAAAATTGTGATCAAAATATATTGTATGTAAAGTTTATTGTTTGATAAAAATAGAAAAAAATCTTATTTTATATTTATGTACACAAGTGGTTCCTGGGAGTATGCATATATACTACCTGTGTTTCTAGTGCCAATGGAAGCCAGAAAACTGCTTTGAGTCCCCTGGAATCAGAATTATAGGTGATCATGATCCATATGTGGATGCTGAGGAAAACATAATTCGTTCTGTAAGATCAGCAAATTTATTCAGGCATTGAACCATCTTTCCTGGCTCCATATTTTGTAACTTCTACAAAAGTAACTGTGTTAATTAATGAATATAATGAAAAATTAAGACTCTAAGTATGTTATTGTATGCTATAAAATTATATTGGATTAATTTTGTCAAATATGAGGATAAAAATTTTTTATGAAAGTTTGATCCATTTTTATAAAATAGGGCTTATGATGAAAAATAAAAAACCAAAACATACCCAAGATTAAAATTATAAAATTCTATTCATAAAGAGACTGACAAGCTAACTGCATTGTATGGATCCTTTGGGGGCTTAAATGAAGTTAGTCAATAATTAGTGATAAGCAAAAATCTATACTGTGTTACAAAATATTAAGTGGTTATTATGATCTTTAATGGAGGAGGCGTATACTGAGTTTATAGGTTCTGTTTTTTAGAAATATATATTGAGTACTGAAAAATTAATGTTATTTCATTTAAAAATTTTAAATTGCTGTGCTCTCAAAAGCCTTTGAAATATTTACTTTCATAAATGTTTGTTTATGTTGCTTTCAACTATGGTCCAAGAAGTTTCTTTTACAGTGTTTAGATATTAGTATAGGAACTCATAAAATATATATGAATAAAGTTACTAGTAAGACAAAAATTTGCTTCACAATTATATATTGAAATATTAAATATTAATATTATTGATAAGTTAATATTAAGCATATTTATTTTAAGGAACTTAGTGATTTAAATTATAATCATTAGTATTCTGTTGTATAACTACTTCATTGTTGCATAACTACTTTCATTCTAAAATAAGAGTGGGGATATATTGGTTATATTTCATTATCCTGTATAAATGTTTGAAGTTCTAAAACAGTAATTTTTAAAAAAATCCTTAATTAAAGAGAAAAATATGGATCAATTTGCATCAAGTTCAAGTGGATCAAGGACCTCAACATAAAACAAAATACACTGAATCTAATAGAAGAGAAAGTGAGAAAGAGTCTAGAAGACATTGATATAGGGAAATTTCCATCAATGGCTCAGATTCTAAGACCAACAAATGATAAATGGGACCTCTTGAAACGTAAAAGCTTCTGTAAGGCAGAGGACACTGTCAACAAGACAAAACAGAAACCTGCAGATTGAGAAAATATCTTCACTGGAAATATCCTAAATATTTAAAGGACTCAAGAAGTTAGACTCCAGAAAACGAATTAGTCCAATTAAAACATGATATATAGAGCTAAACAGTATTCTCAACAGAGGAATCTTGAATGGTTTAGAAACACTTAAAGAAATGTTCAAAATCCTTAGTCATCAGGGAAATGCAAATCAAAACAACCCTGAGATTGTACCTGACAGCAATCAAAATGACCAAGATAAAAAACTAAACCAACAGTAAATGTTGGTGAGAATGTAGAAAAAGGGGAAGACTCCTCCATAGCTAGTGAGATTGCAAACTGATATAACCAGTGTGAAAATAGATTTGGTGGTCCCTCAAAAAATTGGAAATAGTTCTACCTGAAGACCCAGATGAACTATACCTGCACATATACCTGTATTATGGTCCAACACACCACAAGGACACATGGTCCATTATGTTCATAACAGCTTATTTGTAATAGCCAGAAACTGGAAACAGACCAGATGTCCCGTGACTGAAAAGTTAATAGCAAAAAATGGGTTCATTTTTACAATGGAATACTATCTGGATATTAAAATTATAATAATTAGTATCCTGTTGTATAAATATTGTACTTCCATTCTAAAATAAGAGTGCATCATGAATTATGCAGGCAAATGGATAGAACTAGAAAATATCATCATGAGGGAAACCTAACAGGCCCAAAAGTACATGCATGTTTGCAGTCACTGATAATTAGATAATTAAAGTACCGCATACACATGATACAAACCACAGACCATAAGTTAAAAAAGTAGCAAGGCCCAATTGAGCATGTTTCAATAGCACTTAGAAGGGGGAACCAAATAATCATGTGAGGCAAAGAGTGGGGAGAGATCTGGATGAAAGAGGGAAAGAGAGGGGAAAGGAGGGTTGGATCAGATATGGGGGGAAAATGAGAGAAGTCCAGAGGGCCAGGAGGATGAATGGAAATATGTAGCTGCTAGGGAGTGCAGTAAACCTCTAGAATGTCCCAGATATCTGAATGTGAAAACCTCTAAGGACTCAGTGTAGGTGGTCTTATCAGAAGTGGCCAACAGTGGGAAGGTGGAACCTGAAGAGACCACATCCAATAATTAGAAAAGGCCCACAGTGGAGGGATGGGTACACCAAACCAACTTCGAAATTTCTGACTCAAAATTGTTCCTGTCTAAAAGAAATGCAGGGACAAAAATGGAGCAGAGAATCAAGAAATGGCAGACCAGTGACTGGCAGAATTGGGATCCATTCCATGGGCTGGCACCAAACCCTAACACTATAACTTATGCTATGTCATACTTGCAGAGAGGAGCCTAGCATGGCTGTCCTCTGAGAGACTTCCGGCTGCTGACTGAGACAAATGCAGATACAGCCAAGCATTGGATTGAGGTGGGGATCCCTATGGAAGAGTTAGGAAAAAGATTGAAGGAGCTGCAGGGATAGGAACCCTATAGGAAGACAAACACTGTCAATTAACCCGGATCCCTAGGAGCTTCCAGAGACTAAGCCACTAACCAAAAACCATACATGAGCTGGCCAGAGTTTCCTGGCATCTATGCAGCAGAGGCCTGGTAAATACCAAACTGTGACTGCCATATGACACACACACACAGATACACACACAGAGATACACACACACAGATATACACACACAGATACACACACACAGATAGACACACACAGATATACACACATAGATACACACACACATATCATGGCATGATATTAAGGCAAATTTTTACCTTTCTTTATCTTTGTACAGGTGTTGCACTTTGTTTGTGAATGTAGTATCTATAGACTGTAAATACAAAGACATCTCTTAAAAATCATTGAATATTTGTGCATAGTGAAGCCTCAGAATCCTCAAACCCCACGAAAATATCTGCATAGTGTATTGTTCCTTAGAATAACCAGAATTAATATGATGCAGATATATAGGCAAAAGATGATGCATTCAAACATACATACATATAAACAAACACAGGTGGATGAATACATACATAAGTAGATAATGAGTAAGTAAGCAGATAGATAAGCAGAAATGTAATTAGTTTCAGGATGTCGTAGAAATGGAGAAGTCATTTTATTTATTCTGCAAGCAAGAGCTTAAACAAGCCTGGTCAGATAGTTCAATCCTGAATTTAAAGTATATCTAATAAGGTAATACTATAGGGCCCAGTCTTAATGGATCAGGAACATTGATATCCACGTATGGGGTAAGATGATATACTAGATCAAACAGGACAGGAAACATTACCATCTTACCATTTCATTCTACTGTAGTTTTTAAAATGGCCTGATGTCCTCGCACACTGCTGTAGAGGATCTTCTACATTCAGTGTGCTGCTTCCCACCACAGTGTTTACAGAACTGTCTACCAGACACAGCCTCAAACAGTTTCTTCTTACTAAGTTACCTCTCTCTCATAAAGTTGGGAGAAAAAATAGCTTATTCCAAAATGAAATAATTGTAGATAATTTCATCACAGATAATCATGTATCATGTGAATCAAGTTTGCCAGGCATTCTCTCATTGTTTCCTTCTCAGCCTGATAAGATCTCGATGAAAAAAATAACTTCAGTTTTCTATATTACAAATCAATTGCTATGTTAATTTTCATATAATGTAGCTTTCTAAAAAGAAACAGAAAATGTGTAAAATTTGTTATTCTCACTTTAAAGATGTTAATTTTTAAACAAAATACTGAGAACTAATTAAATCTGTGCTGAAGTTTCTTTTATGATATTATTTTAAACCAAAATAAAGGATATATATATTAAAAAAGGAGACAAGCAAAAAAAAACATTGCAGGAGAAAATCATAACATGAAGTGATAAAAATCAAACAACCACTTCCAATCTTAAGCTTTAGAAGAGACATGACTCCTCAAACTTATCTGAGGATGGATGGATGAAACCAAAACCAAACAACAAAACCTTGAGCCAAAAACCTTTTCTCACAGATAGCCACAGTGACTACATGACATCTGGGGAAGAGATGTTCTTAATTGCTTTGAATTACCTACCCTTGTTTGTCCATACTGTTTGTAAAAAAAAAAAAATGATTTGTGTTGTTTTTGTTTGTTTGTTTTAAAAATTGTTGGTTACTTACATTAATAAGATACTAATTTCAAGTATGAATAAATTTGGTTGGATACCAATTAACAACATTAAATTTTTAAATTTCTCAGCATCACATGGCCATTTTCATATGTTTTTATTTATGTGCTCTTTACTTTCTGGTCCTAAAAATATGCCCATAAATGTATTCCTCAGTGTTCAGTTTTGGTGCTATTGTGACTGTCCAAAGTACTACATTAAAAAGTACATTGAATTATATATACCATTTGTGTATTAATACTGCATCCGACAGCCTATGCTACACTGTATGTTAAATTACTCAAGTAATGTATTACTCAAGTAAGTATGTATGTTAAATTACTCAAGTAATGAATTACTCAAGTAAGTATGTATGTTAAATTATTCAAGTAAGTATGTATGTTAAATTACTCAAGTAATTTAACATAAATTTGTACATTTCTTAAGTCTTTTGTTGACAATATTATTGACATATCTATATTGTATTATGATCATATCTACTTTTTCCCAGTTTCTCCAAGTAATGACTCACAAAAATATTGTCACAATGTACTTTAAATCTTTTTATTTTTTCTTTTTTTTTATATTTTATTTACATTTCAGATGCCATAGAAAAGCCCTGTCCCATGCCCCCTTTTCCTTTTTGCTTTTATACATGTTTTAAATGTTAATCAAAGGCTTTATAAGTTTGGTAATGCTCAATCAGAAGTGTAACCCAATACCCAACCTAGATATATAAACTATCTTTGACTGGTGGAGATATGTGAACATCTGCCTCCATGTTCCCTCTCTTTCTCTCTCTTTTTCTCTCACATCACTTAGCTTCTCCTCTCCTTCATCTTCTCCTCTCCTTACTCCATCTCTTCCTCTCGGTACTCCTTCCCCCTTAGCTCCTCCTACATATCACCCTTCCTGTTAAAATAAAAGTTTTTTCTCACAATACAATTAGAGCATACTTATTCCTAATTGTACCAGTGAGGTATAAGATAGTCCTAATACCCAGTCCATCATTTTGTTGACAAACCAGAACCTCTGTCATCTCTCCTAACTAAAACACTTAATTTTGAACGTGGCTTTTTTCTTGGCTTTAGAATGAATGTCACCTGAAAACTATCCATTAAGATTTTTTCCTCAAAGTAAATAGTCAGGATTGTCTATGAGACTATAGGTCTTCTTTACCTTTTTAAACTGATTTGGGATGGTTAGCCTATGAGTTAAGAGACTATAGCAAATTCATGGTGTTGAGTTTATTGTTACGGTGTTTTCCATATTTTATTTAGAAATAGCTGAGAGGAGTTAACAGACAACAGTCCAGGTTACCTTACATAGATAGTTGGTTTTCAAAACATCAGAAGTCCATAGAATTGACATTACGAATATTTATATATTAATGTTCATTTTGATTAGAGACCTGTCTTCTCCTGACAGCTTCCCGTAGTGGATTCTAAGAAGAAATTGAGCATCCTTGGAGATACTCCAGTTGTGCGGTGACAGCCACTAGGCAAGAATTGCCTCTTTCCATCTACAGACAAATTAATGTCCAGAAAAGAACATACCTGCAGAACAGTCGACTGATTATATCTGCCTAGACAGAGTAAACAGCCCTTAATAATTCTGCATCACTAAGGTCTCTCAGATGATTCTGGGCCAGAAGGCTGAAGATTTGATGCTCCAACATTCGGTAGTATAGGGGCTTTCCAGGTGTTCAGCGGTCTCTATAAATTGGCTAAGTTTTAGAAGCTATGTTTAGTGCTTCCCATAATTTCAGTTAACTCAGTCATTCTGGCTTTCTGACGGGGTTGAAGACCTATAGTCTCATAGCCAATCCTGATTTTTTATATTCTCAATGTCCAGTTAGAACCGTTTGTATATACATGATTGTGGTGGCATACAATGGAAAATGGACAACTTAGAGGTGACCAAACTCTCAAAGAAAAATGATTCTCTCTCCTATAGCTGTCATCAACTTCCAATATTCCTTTCATTTAGAGGAATCCTTGAGAGTTCTCTAATCCATTTAAACTTTTGATGTGCTTGTTATTATGCTGATACAGCTGTAAATGCTGTGAATCATGAGTGCAATTCCCACAGCATATTCAGAAGACAGAAAATATTTTAAATCAGTTCTCTCAAATAAATATAACTGTGATAATAATAGTAGTAGTGGAAGTAGTGGTAGTAGTATTACTACTAGTAGTAGTAGTAATGAAGAAGAAAGAAGGAGGATAACAAAGAAAGAAAGCAGAAGTAGAAGAAGCAGAAGCAGCAGAAGCAGCAGAAGCAGAATTAGAAGCAGAAGAAGAGAAGAAGAAGAAGAAGAAGAAGAAGAAGAAGAAGAAGAAGAAGAAGAAGAAGAAGAAGAAGAAGAAGAAGGAGGAGGAGGAGGAGGAGGAGGAAGAAGAAGAAGAAGAAGAAGAAGAAGAAGAAGAAGAAGAAGAAGAAGAAGAAGAAGAAGGAAGAAGAAGGAGAAGGAGAAGGAGAAGGAGAAGGAGAAGGAGAAGGAGAAGGAGAAGGAGAAGGAGAAGGAGAAGGAGAAGGAGAAGGAGAAGGAGAAGGAGAAGGAGAAGAAGAGAAGAAGAAAAAGAAAAGAAGAAAAAGAAGAAGAAGAAGAAGAAGAAGAAGAAGAAGAAGAAGAAGAAGAAGAAGAAGAAGAAGATAAAAACAACAAAACCCCTCAAAAATTGCAGAGTTATGAAGTCAGTTAATATGCACATTTCCACTAGTATTTGGAGATTTCTTTTTAGATCTTCATAAGAACATTTCTTTTGTATTCCACTATTTGGTTCTCTAATCATTTCTTATAGTTTGATAACTTCAGTGTTACAGTATGTAGTTAGAAGAATGGCCATTCTGTTCTTTCTCCTGTGGTGTACCCATGATGTATTATGCCAAAAGAATGAATATAACCCTGACACATTTTTTTCTGTGATTCTCCTGCCTAGTCTTTCATTATTCACAAAGCTAATGGATGCTTTTATCATCTTGAAACACTATCAAGAGGGTCTCCCACTTACACTGAGAGCTCATGAGAATTAAAAAGAACACATTTGTAAAATGGAAACTGAGTATGTCTAAGATCTGGTGTGTGTGAATGTGTGTGTACATGTTTGCATATTCATGTATGTACAAGTGCATGTACAAATTTGTGTTCATACGTGTGGATGCCAGAGGGAAACCTTCAGATATCAATCTTTAAGGATCTTCCACTATTATTATTATTATTATTATTATTATTATTATTATTATTATTAGTCCAGGGAGTATAAGTGTATGCTATCATGCAAACATTTTTTAAATTCTGTTTATCAAACTTAGGTATTTATGCAAACTTATCAAACTTATGTATTAGTTATTTTTTATTGCTATGATAATACATCATTTAGGACTTGTTATCTTTAGACTTACATTTTCAGAGGGATAGTAGTCTATCAACATCACAATGGGTAAATATGACGGCAGGCAATTTTTATTTATAAATTTCTCAAATTTGTATTATATATAGAAAGTAAACATTTTAGAGCACCTCCACATTATTTATACTTAAAAGAATAAAAAGGTGTACATATATATATATGTTTATAAAATATCAGTGTTTCTAATTTATTTAAATCAGTCATATAATTGAAGCTCTGTGAAGTAGGGAATAATATTTTACCCTTACTTCTATTTTATTACTTTATTTTTAGTACATTTTTAAGAATGAGTTAATATGCAGTGCTTCTCTTTTTATTTCAAGTATATCTCAAATGTTTCTTTCAAGTATCAATTTGATTTACAATGTTCAATAAATATTTCTAGAAAAACTCAGTTTCTATGTGCAAGAGCATGAACGTAAGCTGTAGTTCTAACACATTATAGAAAGTTCTTACACGTTAGATAGACCTCTAGTTTATTAAAAATTAAAACACAAGACATAAAACTACTGAATGAAAATATACAGAAAGTATGGGCATTTTGGAATGGAGATGAACAAAAGAAACAAAATGAAAAATAAACACATCAGATTACGTCAAACCAAATGCCCTAGACAGAAAAGATGACAATGTGAGAATGAGAAGAAACAATTTGCAGACTACATGTGCCAAAATTTGATATCCAAACCTAACAGACACTAATCAGTAGAGCATATGCACTTAGTAGGGACACGAAAAGTGCTCAACACTACTAATATGAATGTGAAAATCAAAAGTGTAGTAGTACCATCATAAACTGGAAAGAATTTTAAAAAATCAGAGAACTGATCTCTGATGAGAACATAGGAAAATGGGAATCTTTGTCTTACTGTTGGTCGAAATATAAATTTGGCCAGCCATTGTTGAGAATAGTGTAATTATTTTTTCAAAACGTGTTCAAGTATCTCAGCAATATGGTTGCCTGAACAAAATCTGGATAATGATATGAGATAGCATGTCAATATGCACAGAGAAAATTCCACAAAGTCCTACACCCAATTAAGTGGTTAAACAGACTGGCCGAGGAAGAATCCATTTCTTACAATGGTGGGCTGTCTCACACAGGTTGATCAACCACAAACAATGAGCCCTATGCAAATGCATTTATGAACAATGCTAAATGTAATCAGCACATTGTATATGAATTTATTTAGTGGCAGTCATATATGAACTTTTCTAAAAATATTTTAAAAAATGAAACAAAATCAAATGTGCCTTTGACATTCTATTTCACCTATGAGTCATTTAGAAGAAGTCTGTTTAATTTTTCTGTTTGATTCTGAGATATTTGCAGATTTCTCAAGTAAATTCCTGTTACTTATCTCTAGCGAAATTCGGTATATTCAAAGAGCAAACATTCTATAATTTTAATTATTTGATAAGAGTATTAGAAATGAATGTGATTGATCCTGGTGCCCATTTTTGAGTATTAAATATAGAGCTTACTTTTATTTACTAATAATTATTAAATATTCTTAAGTTTTTATTTGAGCAATAAATATTGCAATGCTTAAGAGCAATTAGAAGAGTCTCACCTAAGGGATGCATCGAACAAAACACACCCCCTAAAAGTTTAAAAGTAGAGTTATCACATAATTCAACAGTCAATTGCTCATTCAGGTACAAACAATATCCTGAGCAGCCCAGGAATGAAAGCTCCCTCGCTGTTCCAAGTGATGAATGAGTACGTGAAAGCTTCTCAATGAATTCCTACTTGTCCTTGCACACCATGACATTCTATTGGGGGAAGCCACAAGAATGGGATTTGAGATCAAAATAAACAAAATAAACAAAGTTATAAAATACAATCACCCCATCTCATATATAAAAAAATTAATCTATATGTGTTAATCTAAAATAAATCAAATAATCTAAGCTGCTTTTTGAGAAGTTAAACATTTATTTTGTATATTTTAATAACATCTCTATATTGACTAGGTGAAGGATATTGGACAAATATTTCAACAGTTTTCAAATTATATTATATTAAAGGCTCTGTTTGAGTGTCCAGTCACAGGAATTGTGTATTTATGTATATTAGAATAACTCATTAAAAGTGACCATTCTTTTAAAACATGCATAATTAAAATATAATAATGCCATGCATTTTATGATTTTATGTATCACCCAAAAATTTATAGATTAAGTTAAACTAGGAACCTTCAATTAACCATAGACAGTTTGGTATTTGGGCATCATGTCAGAATAAGCAACATGCTATAAATATTCAATCTCTCTATGTTAAGACAAGAAGCTCAGCATTTTAAGACAATATAACAATATTTAAGAAAAGATTTTTAGAGAAGATTCCTAGGCTCTTCAATGAAGCCCTCAGACACCTACTCCGTGCAAGGGATCCACCACAGCAGTAATCACTTGTCTTTATCCAATGTGTCTATTTTGCTTTCTTTTGCATCATTGGTTTCCACCTGTATGAGATTTACTTTTTTATAGAAACAATTTAATGCAAAATAAAATATTTTCCATGCCAAATGTTACTACAAATGGATGCATTAAGTGGTGTTCATCTGATGTTCAAATGCTAATAAGTGTTGTCTTTTCAAAACAAGGAGCAGGGTCTTTGTAGAAAGCCCTTACTGGAATACTCTGCTCGGTTTAAGGTCATACATCAGACTTGTTGGTCAAAGGTAGGCAGAGTAATTTATGTGACCTTAACCTAAACGAAGTGGATTTTCCTTGACATCTGTAAAAAGTTAGGTTAATAACCTATGTTTATTTGCAAAGTACTATGGTCTGCTCATACTTAAAAAAATCACAAGTGCAAATATTTTTATTATTGTAGTTATTGATTGCCAAGGATGGCTTCAGTGCACCTTTGTTATTTAAGAATCTTGCTTACAGCTGTGAAAACATGCTTAGTGTGAACAGTTATCAGTGGTGACTGTTGGAGAACTCACAAGCCAGACAGCTTTCAGGGGAGCATTTATTAAGACAGGGTGACCAAGAAAGAGGAACTTCAGGCATTGTTTTAAAAGTGAGTGGCAATACTGAATAAAATATATAAAATATATGTATGTTTGAATATGACATGTAAACTATCCCATATATGACTTTAGAAGGCTTTTCTCTTGCTTTGCTCTCTGTACTTAAACCATCATTGCTTGCTCTGTATTAATTCTATCTTACAGCTAACTTTTTTCAAGTATTGCTACTTTATTATGGTATTTTTATCATGTATTATAATAGCATAAGATGATGAAATAGCTTACAGAGCGCTCACCTCTTCTTTCATATTATGCTCTTCTCTTTTTCTCATGTGCAGTTGAATATTTGTGTTACAAACCATATCCTCATTGATGGTAAAATCTCACTTTGTTTCCACAGAAGGTAATCTATACAAGAGTTTTACTTCATTTGAACAGTGTACATTGTAATTTACATTAAGAGTTCCATGGGTATGACCACTAACTTTTATCTCAAGATCTTGTGGGCTATTTCTGTGCAGGTATCCATGAAGAGCAAACACAATGGCCTTAAGTAATGGCAAAACAATCAGGGTAAAACATCGTCCAGCTGACAGTTCTCTCTTGTTTTTGTTTCTGTATACAGTAGTATTTGCACAATTATTTGTTCTTTTTGCCTGTAGTTTTTATTTTACACAATGCCTTTGTACATATGTTAACTTATTTGCTGTATTCAGTTTTCTTTCCTCTTGGGCAATGCCATTTTAGCCCCTTTTCACTCTATTTTGTATGGATCCCTGGATAACTGCACAGGTATAGACCACAAAATCTTGTGATAAAGGATAGTGATCATACGCATGCTGTTCTTGCTGTAAATCGCAATGTTCACTGCTCAGCTGAAATAAAACTCCTATATAGACTACCTTCCATGAAAAGAAAGTGAAATTTTACAGTCAGAAAGAATATGATATGTAACAAAAACATTCAAAAACACAAAAAGAAAATGAAAGAAGGGTTGAGTGTTTTGTAGGTCATTTCTTACCAATCTGATCACATTTAGTGCATGTTGATAGAACATTCTTATAATTGCCTTACTGATTTAATCTTTACTTGCCCATATTATTTTAATTCCCCTTTTAATTTCTTATCCTAGTCTATTGTTTCCCTAGGAACAGAGCTGTGGTTTCCAACCTTCCTAGTACTGCAACTCTCTAACGTGACTCCTCATAATGTGGTGACCCCCCCAAACATAAAATTATTTTTGCTTCTATTTCCTATCTGCATGTTTTACTTTTATGAATTAAAGTGTAAATATCTGATATACAGAATAGTTGATATCTGAGCTTTGTGAAAGCATTGTTTGACCTTCCAAGGGTTCACAAATGACAGGTTGAGAAACACTGCTGAAGAAGCGTATATTGGCCATGTCATTGACAGTGAAAAAGAAGAAAAATCATCTGAGAGTTATGTTGGACCACAGACTGCAATGAAATTCTAAGAAGATAACAATACAAATAGGAAAGAAAGAAATAGAATTGTCACTGCTTCCTGGTGTCATCTATACTTAAGTTACACTGAAATGACCTAACAGATAACTCTTAGAGCTTAAAAATTAATTACAAATATGGAATACAATATCAACATAAAAATCAATTTCTTGTTTACTAATAACAAACATTCCCAGTTAAAAATTCAGAAGAGTAGCATTACTTACAACATCTCCAAAAAAAAAAAAAAACAGAAAAATAAGCAATAATCCTAGACAAAAAGTAAAAGAAAAGAAAATAATTTTGCAATTAAGATTATAAAATAAAAGTCTTTTATAGTGTTTTTAGATCAGTAGAATTGATAAAACTGATACCCTTTCTGTCCAGGCCAGCTGGACAATCAAGTGGAACCCTTAGACCCTGTGGAGAGGACTGAGATGCATGAGAAAATAAGGAGGCACAGCAAGTCAAGAAGTCTGATCAAGCTGGCAAAATTTTTATTGTTCACACAGGTTATATACTATGAAAACAGGATATGGGGAGGAGTAGGAAAAGAAAGAGGTCTTTGCAGGTGGAGGAAGCTAGCTGGAGCTGTGGGGTCTAAATTATTCTCACAAAGCCTTTCTGTTACCAGGGGTTCTAAAAACATCTATCTATCAGGATGTTGACTAAATCTAGAGATCAGGAGGAAGGGTTACTAAGGTGGGTTACTATGAGGCCTTGTTTGAAGTTCTGAGAACAGAAAAGTGAATCATGGAAGGTGAGCAGAAAGAAGAATAGTAGATAGGAGAGCCAAGGTGAGTATTTGCCAAGAGTAAGGCCTTGCCATGGCATTCCACACCTATCACTGGCTATAATGTCATATGTGTATGTGTGTGTGTGAATGTGAATCTATTTTTATATTTATTAAATGAAAAAGTACCCATGTGAAAGATATCAAATCATCTACAAAAACCCATGCACTTAATTACTAATGTTTAAAGCCATAGCAAAGTAATTTCAAGAAATAGAATGTGAACCAGAAGCTTATATTGCTGCAGATTGCTTGAAAAATAAACTTTTTATGATATATTGCCTCAGAAAAATTAAATTTAGCTACTCAGTTTAAAATTACTTCTGTACTTTGAAAATTTTGTCAAAAACTTAGACTTTCTACTACGAATGAGTAAAAAACCAGTATATTCTCTTTTAGCTTTTTCACTTTAAATATGCTTGTACAATAAATAGAAATATACATATTAAAAATAAATAGCTTATAAACCAATTTTATTAAAATTTAAATACTCTAAATTATATATTATTGCAATTTAAATTCCTAATTATAAACTCTTATACAAATTCTTATCATATATTAAAGTAGCTTATAGATTATGAATTCTAAACTATGATATTTAGTATAGTTTAGACAGGTTTGTTTATTTTTATGTAAAATAATTTTATTGTCCTACTTGAAATCAAAGTATTACTTTAAATAGTAAATTTATTATTGCACAAAATACATCCTAATTAATTGATAAATTATTGACTACCATAATCAAAATGATATAATTTTAATAATAATCCATTGTAATAAAATAGTACTATATAATGAGACATATTTTAGTACAAAATAATTTTTTATTCTTATAAAAATATCTGCTTTGCACATAATCAAGCCCACATAACCTTTGTCAACTGGCAATATGTGGTATTATCACAGATGGCTAAAACTCATCCCACCTACTGCTATGTATATCTTCTGTTCCACTTTGTTTTTTTTTTTTTTTCAATGTTCAAGAAGCTACAATTTGCATGGGTGTTTGCTGGTAGGCAGTGACAAACAGATGTTTTACTTAAAACTAAAAGTATAATCCATTAATTGCATAAATCCACTGCAGCACTGAAAAAAATAGATATAAATAACAAAAATTAATCAAACAACTGTTTGTGTAGGACAAATGACACTTATTTTTATGTGTTTAGAACATAGAAATGTTTGATGATTCATATACTAGGAAAGTTATTTAATTTTGGATAAAAGTCATGATGTTTGTTTAGAAGTATTTATACTAGGTTTATATTTAAAGGTTCATGATGCACACCCAAATTTAATTCCAACTCTGCTACAGCTTTAAACAAAATAATTCCATGAAATACTATATTTATTGAGAACACCATGCAATCAGATAGCAGCAAGAAACTAGGCCTCTGGAAAGACAGAAGGCACATTGTCATGAGATCTCTAGCTTCTGTGTGACAAAAAAAAAAGCATGATACAACAAGAATTCCACCTCCACTGAATCAGGACAGCACTGGAAGACCAGCTGATGCACATCTTTTCATATTTTCATGGTCAGACAGACACGTCTGCAGTGGGCTTAGCTACTCTGACAGATTGGGCCTTTGGCTCCAGCTGACTCAGAGGTCATCATGTTCTTGAGTTTTTACTTCTGAGGTTTCAATTATACTGGGACTACAGGATGAAAACCATGGACAGTGACATATCTGCAACAGAATTTGGTGATGCTCATACACAAGTCATGTGAGCTGTGATGGTAGAGTCAGAAAAGTAGAGAAACCCATGTCTTTTGGCCCAGATTGTGAGTTCCACAAGCTGTAAGTTTAGTGATTTTGATTTTGCTTTGATTTATTGTAATTATATTCTAGTTCTTCCTATTTGGCATAAGAAAGTATTGAACATTTTTATGATTGTTAATTTTATAGAAACCCATGGATAAAAGACATTGGAAATTTAAGAGACTGGAGTTTTAAAGTATTTGACAGTTTTAAACACTGTGAAGTTTTTAAAGTTGTGCTATGTTCTATTTTGTAATACCAACGAAAGATCTTTTGGGGGATAAATAAGAAAGGGAAGGTTGTGATTTGGTAGTGATGTGATAGTTTGTCAAGTTGCAAAGATGTGCTGATTAACTCTTGTTAAGCTTGAAAAATCTAGTCACTTGTGAAGAAAGAATCTCAGCTGAAGATGTCCCTTCATCAGAGTGGCCTGTTATACTTTTTTGTGGGATAATATTTTGATAGCTGTTTGATGTCGGAAAGTGCAACACAGCCCACAGTAAGTAGTTCAACACCTAGGCAAGATGCCCTGGTTTATAAAAATTGCAAGCTGATTAAACCAAAAAAAAAGTAAGCCAGTAAGAATTTTTTTCTCTGGAGTCTCTACCTCAGTTTCTGCCTTTAGTTCCTACTCTGACAATGACAAATATGAACTATTACCTGAAAAAAATAAGATGAAATTAACCCCTTTTCCACAAGTTTATTTTTCTGTCTTTTAGCACAGCACTGGAGAAAGAGTATGAAGACAGTATGTAAGAACTTTCCAAATAAAAAACTAATTGCACAGGAACTCACATCAGTTATTAGAAGTTAGGAATTCATAAAGTTTTACTTTACTCCACAACAAAATAAAATATGAATAGATTCTACAGCTGAGAAAAAAGTATGCACCAGTAATATTTCAGACAGGAGCCATATTTCTAGAATTTATAAAAACTGCAGAAATCAAATACCAAGCAAATAACTTTTTCAATCAAGAAAGTTTCAATAAACAGAAAAAAAAAAATGTCTGATACTCCAATTTTAACTCTTTAATATGTTGGCTATAGAAGTTAACTTTTACTAAACATATCTTGAAAAAAATACAATGCATCCAGAAAACTTGTATACAAAATGCATGTACTGTCAAGTATGCATTACATAGATACTTTATGAAAAATAAAAAATATACATAACAAAAGAATATTTTAATTAATGACTAAGAAAAACTATAGACATACTGGTCAATTTTTTTGAAACAGTAAATAAAATTTATTCATCTATCTACTGATTTTTATTCTTTGTTTTTGGCTACTTCTCACAATGAGCTTGATATATTAGTTTCAATCTCTCAAGTAATATTAACATGAGTAACATCATATTACCAAATGCACATGTACATATTTATTCTGATATAATTTTATCAGAGTTTATCTGCTCTGACAAATATTTTTCTGGTACATATTGCAACCATTTCTTTAGAATATATGTATCTTGCTCAATTTTTGAGTAAAGCATTTTTACGCTTTAAAATTTCATTTTAGTCACTACAGTCTATTATATAATGTGTATCCCACAGTAACTGATTAAAGTATTCCTTAAAACTGTGTGTCTCTTTTAGCTAGCATGTATGTGAATGTGTATGTGCTCATTAAAGATGCTGTAGTGATAGCTGTGGAGAAGAATCAGTGATTAAGTGCATAAAACTGTCTAGAAAAGAAACACTATTTGATGGGCACCTTTCGCCTATAATTCCATTTCCACAGGAAATTTCACATTTTCTTCAAACACCTTAGGTATCTGCTCTCATGGAAACATACTTAAACATAGACATACTCACATATACATACTTTAAAATAAAATACTGTGGAAACCAGTTGGCTGGGATGCAGGGAAGCTCTCAGGGAAGTGCCAGCTGCAGGTCCCTGTGGCTTGAAGGCAGGTGAGAAGTTAGGCACTGCAGGCCCAATAGACACTAGAAAGTCAGGGATTCTAAGATCTTTATTGACATGACAGATGATAGATGGTCTGGATGTGCACCCTCCTTAAGCCAGAGGTGAGTTGACTTAAATAGAGAGGGAAAGGGAGAGGAGGGTCACTTAATTAGCTATGCCTTCTGGCCTTTAAGTAACTCATTAATATGGAAATCTCTCTAAGGCTGAGGCCTGTAGTCATGCCCTCTACCTGTGCTGGTGACACGTCTTTGGGAAGGGCTACATTGTCCTTGTGTGCAGGTTAATGGAGATCTTAGACTGCATGTCAAGATCATAGATTCTGGGAGCGTGACAGAACCCCTGCTGTTGCCCGAATGGGCTGGGGTTCAAGACCCGTGCCACACCAAAAACCAAGACACCATACATGGCCCTACAAAATAAATTTTCCTACCTTATATTATTAATTCTTTCTGAGCTTCATATAGTGTGTTTTGATATTACCCATCTCTAAACTCCTGAGAGATTTCTTTCTCTTTTCTAAACCACCCAGATTTGTCCTCTATAATTTTAAACCTATAAATTCCAATTTTCACTACTCATTTACTCTTGGTCTTCACTGCAGAGTTGCACATGTAAACAATACTAACTCTGCCCTTACAGCAGTTATCAAATGCTACTTCCATATTATTTAGACATAGGATCTTACATCCTTAATCCTATCTCATGATGGAATTTTGTCTGGCATGAGTGTATGCTGGTCTTATTCATGCCGTCCTAAATATGGTGAATTCAGATATGCAACTGTTCTACTGTGTTTGGGAAATCCTGTTTTCTTGTACTCATCTACACCCTCAGGCTCTAGAAGAGTTTCTACTGTCTTTTCTGAAATTATTCCTAAGCCTTGGGAGAGGAGATGCAATATAGAATCTCTCTGTAGTCTCTTATTCTCTGCATCTTGTTCTGTTGCTGGCCTTCAGGTTAACTGATTTCTAGTAGAAAAACAAGCCTCTCTGGGAGTTGACAGAGGCCTTAATCTAGGCACATACTGATTAGTCATTTGGAGTCAGTTGGATATTATATCAATTTAGCAGGTATTTCCATGGGACTGTGACCTGTCTAGGCACAGACTCTTTGCCCTATAATGGTGCTAGGTACAAGTTTCAACTTGCAAAGTGGGCCTTACATACAATCAGTTAGTTACTTCTATTAAAGTTGTTCCAGGATGACATGTTCAGGCTGATCTTGCCAAGCCAGTTATTACTGCAGGCCACAGGGCTCATAGATAGTTAAGAGTAGTAATTAGTTTTTCTACCAGTTATATACATATTACCATCTAACACTAAGAAAGCTGGCTAGGAGATATGATGTTTCCAGATGAATAACAGCTTCATTTATCTGTGTCATATTGTCTTAGACACTGTTTTATTGTTGTGAAAAGACACTGTCACTAAAGAAAAACTTATAATGGAAAGAGTTTAATTGGGGGCTTGCTTATGGTGTCAATGGTTTGTTTATTATAATCATGATAAGGAACAAGTCAATAAAAATGATACTGGAGCACTATTTGGGAGCTACATTTTTCTCTAGAGGCCTACCATCAGAGAGAGAGAGAGGAAGAGGAAGAGGGGGAGGAAGAGGAGGAGGAGAAGAGAAGAGAAGAGAAGAGAAGAGAAGAGAAGAGAAGAGAAGAGAAGAGAAGAGAAGAGAAAAGAAGAGAAGAGAAAAGAAGAGAAGAGAAAAGAAGAGAAGAGGAGTGTGTGCGTTCCTGTGTGGGCTTTTGAAAACATCAAAGCTTATTCTGGTCACACACTTTCTTCCCCCAACAAAGATAACAAGGCCACATTTGTTAATTCTTGGGATTCTTTCAAACAGTTTAACTCTCTGGTGACTAACTACTCAAACATTTGAGCCAAAAGTGGCCATTATTGAAACTACAACAAGTATGAACCAAGTATATGATTTCTTCAGCATATGGTCTTGCCATCAAGTTGTAGAATGTAAAGAAGATCATTGTCAATATCATATACTTGTTTATAGAACCTCAGTTTCCATTACCTCCAAAACACATAGTTCACCTTTGACACTGAGCTTTTGATTTGTTATTATGTGATGTCTAATAGGGAAATTGCAACAATTCAATAGTGAAAAAATCCATATATAAGTAGTTATTTATATAAGTGTATGTATATATTCTCGGAAGCTTATACAATAGATTTCTGTGTGTTTATCAAACTGTCTTTAATTATTGTTACCTTTCCCTCTCCTCTCATAACTACTGTTACTCAATAATCTTTTCTATATTGTGTTCTATCTCTCCTCCATTTAATTAACACCACAATAACCTTTACTAAATTTCTGATAACTAAGTGTACTTCAAATGAAACACACATATCTAAAGATTTAAGTCTTAATATTCACATATGAAATGTGATGTTTGCCTTTTTGGGTCTGAGTTACATCACACAGGATGACTGTTTCCAGCTCCATCTGTTTATCAGCAAATGTTAATACATTGTTTCTGTTAACAACTTACTAATATTTTATTGTGTAAATATACTACAATTTTATTATCCATTCATTCATTTATGGGAATCTAGGTTTCTTCCATTTCCTTGCTATTTCAAATAGATCAGCAATAAGCATTGCATGTTGTTTCTCTATGTGTGTGTAAATTCCTCTGTGTATGTGCCCAAAAGTTTTATACCTGGCTAATATTGTAGTTCTATTTCTAGCTTTTCGAGGAATTTTTAAACTGATTTCACCAGTGGCTGGACAACTTCACAAGTTTACCAGCAATGGATAATGGTTCCTTTTTCCCCATACCCAAGCCAGCATTTGTCCTTTTATGGTTTTGGGAGATTATACATTCTGATTGGGTAACTTAAAATCTCGAAACAGTTTTAAGTTGGATTTTCTTCATAGGAGGGGATTTAGAAGTTTTTTTTTTTGTTGTTGTTGTTGTTGTTGCTGGTTTGGTTTGGTTTGCTTTTTTTCAAATGTTTCACAACTATTTGTGTTTTGTGTTTAGAACTCTGAGAACTCTGCATATTCATTTCCTTCATTTTAAAATTAATGTTTGTTTTCTTGAGGTTTAGTGTTTTATCTTTTTCTGTGTTCTAGATAGTAAACTTCTGTTGGACTTATGGTTAGTAACTTTTCCCTTTCTGTACAATGATGTATGACTGAACAATTAACCATGTACAACTTATGAAATGAAAAAGCTTCTTTACAGCTATGTTAACATAAATTGTTAAAAAAAAAAAAAAAAAATTTCTAGAAGAGTGTCACTCTTTGAAAACTGACAGCCGGGATCCATACAACTCATTGAACACAGAAAAGTTGAGCTGATGACTGCATGGGACCATCACTCTTTCCTTCTGGTCTCTTTAGGACAGGAATATATTCTGAATGTTAAAGATAAAGAATACTGGATGCCAATCCAGCCACAAAACCCTCAACCTAAAATCTGCCTTGTTTGTAAGCTGTGCTGTGGCAATGGTGTCTCAGAACTTGTATTAATGGCCAATGATGTCTGGTTTAACATGAGGCCCACTCCACAAGAGCAATTCCATGCCCTACACTGTTTTGACGGCCATAAATCAGAGTCTAGGTAGCCCAAAGAACTACAGTAGAATCAGAGTTTGCTTTTGTTCCTTCAGATGAAGTAATAATATGAAATCCACATCCAAACTGTGTGAATGCACAGCTTGTACTGAGCCCAGAAGGTTTCCTACTCTATTTTAACTATTCCAAGAAAGAGGTCTGGAAGTTTCTAGCCTCCATACATCCTATTTTTTTAAAGATCAGTTGGGTTTCTCTTGGCTTCTGACTGAAATGCTCTGGCTGGCCTCATACAAACTTCAGCACTTGCTCTAATTTTCTGGTTCCTTTAGCGTCTCTGGCTTGTTCTGTCTTCACCTATGTCTAGATTGTTTTCTGTATTACTTGTCTTTGTAAAACTGTACCAGTAAAATGGCCACACAAACATACCCACACCCACACACATCACCACCACCACCTCCTCCTCCTCCTCCTCCTCCTCCTCCTCCTCCTCCTCCTCCTCCTTCTTCTCTCTCTCTCTCTCTCTCTCTCTCTCTCTCTCTCTCTCTCTCTCTCAGTCTCTCTTTCCTGTGTTGTTCTCATGTTAGTTTGATGTATCCAATCTCTGACTCACTTTGTCAAATTGTCTAATCTTTCTCTGACTCTTCACTTTGTCTGTCCCTCAATTACATGTCACTTTAAAACATGGCTTCTTCCTTCTACAAATTAATGTTATCTTCATTGTTAGGGATTAAACATGAATACTACAAAGCATGTCTATATTCCAGCCATATCAGACTACAATTCAGGATTTGTCTGCATTTCATCTAGATCATATAGACCTATAAAAGGTCTTTTAGATATAAACACTT
Organism: Arvicanthis niloticus; assembly: GCF_011762505.2. Lineage (NCBI taxonomy): Eukaryota > Metazoa > Chordata > Mammalia > Rodentia > Muridae > Arvicanthis > Arvicanthis niloticus. The sequence goes on from NC_133433.1 coordinate 7,057,611, forward strand.
ACCAGAGCAGCCATTTTACCAGACTAAAATTCTGCTACAGAACTAAACATGGCTGCATAACTGCCTTTTTCCCCACCCAAAAGAATAATGATTACTAATTATATCTTGCTATACTAAGATTGAGGTTGTTTTGTTCCATCCTCATTAGGGATGCATTCTCTAGCAGCAGATGGGAGAGTATACAGAGGACCAAAACCAGACATTATGGACAGAGTGTTTAAATTAGAGGTTTCCATTGGGTTTCTGTCTTTGAAGCTTGGGAAACCCAAAAGAAGAGCAGAAAGAAAAATTGTAGGCGTCAGAGTGGACAGATGATGCCAATATACTATGGCCCACTGAATCAACTGTACTGATGTATACAAGGTCACAGATACAGTAGTGGCAATCAATGGAACTTCATTGACTTGTACCATGTTCTTTGCATGTATGTTTTAATTGCTACATTGGTGTTTTGTGGAACCATTAAATCTCATATAACTCTGACTCTTTTGCCTGATCTTATGAATTTCTTCTTCCTATTGGGTTCTATTGCCCAGTTTCAATATAAGGGCATTTGTATTGTCTTATTAAATCATATTTTACTGTGTCTGGATGCTGTCTCTTAGAGGCTTGCTGTTTTCTGACGAGAATAGATTAGGGGAGAAAGGAGGAGCTGGCAGGACTGAAGGAAGATAAAATTTGGATTAGGTTGTATTATAGAAGAAAGAAGAATCTACTTTCAATACATAAAAAGAATTGGGTGCACGTCCTGTGGCAGAGTTGGAATGGTGGAGTTACCCAAGCCACTTCTCATTCATCAAGTTGCAATTTGAACTTCAGCTGCTGCAATGAAACTGCAGGATTTGGTTTTCTCCCAGATGGATTTTCAGTAGGCTTTGGTATGACTCCTTTTTACTATTCTATGTCTCTTCCATTTTGAATTAAAAATCTTCACTCCCTGCAATCATATTTTATAAACATATAACTTTTTTATTTCATAGTAGCATAGAGTTAAGATGCTTTGGGCTCTTAATTTTTGGGAGTTTTAAAGACTATAGATACATTTAAAGGTGGTAGGATGTATTCTATACTACAACATACATAGTCATGTTCACATAATACCTAGGGTGGCAGTTTATGATTTACAGGGATGAGTTTACGTGTTAAACAACAAGCGGTAGGGTCATCATGAATCATTTTGCTTATCATTTTTACAAAACATTAAATATCTAGAGAAGAGGGTTTCATTAGAGTGTTGTCTAAATTAACTTGGCTCACGAGCATGTCTGTCAGTAATTATCTTGACTGGTGTGAAGATGCACATACTTGGGGCTGTACTATTCTCTTCACAGGAAACCAGCATTGGTCTATGAGTAGAGAAAATGAATGCCACACTAGATGTTTTTTTGCTCTTTCTCCTTGACTGTATATGTAATATAGTTGAATGCTTCAAATTCCTGCTGCTTTTACTTCCCAATAATGAAAGAATATAACTTGGAGTTGTAGGCTAAATAAACACTTTCTCTAAAGGGTTGGTTTTGTCAGAGTATTTTATCACAGCAACAGGAAACAAAATTAAGACCTCAACATTCATTAATATTTTATGAAAGTACAAGCTACAATATGGAAGAAACTACTTCTTTGAAGTAGTAACTGTTGTTCTCAGAGTCATCACAAGCCATTATCCTGTTCTGCATCTACCATACTGAATATTATGTTCAATAGTCACATTTACCACTATAAATTCACCACTTATCTACCCTTTCTGTTTTTCTGCGACTCATCTGACTTCATGGCCTGCAATTTTCTTTCTATTCTCTCACTATATCCAATTCTGTTAAAAAGATTTGAATCATGTGTTTTTCTATACTGATCACTCCACAGTCTCAACATTTTCACTTGAGAAAACCAATCGGACCTAAAATATAATACTAATTAGGTGGCTTGTAACATGACACAGAGTAAAATTTACCACAGTTTTTTTTTTAAGTTTTAAGTTAGAAAATGTTAGTATAAATTTAAATTGTGAATTACAGAGAATGTCTAATGTATAATCAAATTAATATTCATATTTTTTATATTTAAGTAAAATAATTTGTCACAACCTAAGTATTTTTATAACCAGAGTTAACCTAAAGCATAAGCACTCACAGGTTGTATGAAGACCATTCCACCTGGGTATTCATCCCATGTCCATTCACCAAAAATAGATGCTGATATGGATGACAGGAAGTGCATGCTGATAGCAGCCTAATAAGGCTGTCTCCTTAGAGGTCCTCCAGAGTCTTACATACCCAAAGGCAGATACTCACAGCTAACCATTAATCTGATCAAGAGTTCCCAATGGAGATCTCAGAGAGAAGACTGAAGGAGCTGAAAGGGTTGGTGGCCCCATGAGGAGAGCAACAATACCAACCAGCCAGAGTTCCCCAGGGTCTAAACCACCAGCCTAGGAGCACACAGGGAGGGACACATGACTCCAGCTGTATATGTAGGGGAGGATGGCCTTGTTGGGCATAGGTGGGAGAGGAGATCTTTGGTCCCATGAAGGCTGAACACTGAATGGGGGGGGTGGGGAATCTGAGTGTGGGGAGGTGGGAGTGGGAGGTAGGTGGGTGCACACCATCATAGAAGCAGGAGGAGGGGGGATGGGATAAGGGGTTCCTGGGTGGTGGTGGGAATGGGGTAAGGGGATAAAATTCGAAATATAAATATTATATCCAATAAAAGAGGGAAAAAAAAGAAAAGCTGTTAGAACCAACATCTTTAATAAAGTGTCAGCCCTCTAAAAAAATTATCTTGATACTAAAATTTAAAAAAACTATGTGTAAATAAAGAATTGAATAATAATTACTGTTTATATTAAATATATCTTTATATTTTACCCCATACTTCCTCTTATACTTTCAATTTTACATATAATTTGCTCTGGTGACTTGAGTAAGAATGACTCTCATAGGCTCATATATGTAAATGTCTCATAAGTGTGGAGTATTACTATTTTAAAAGGATTTGGAAATATGGCCTTATTAGAGTAACTTTGGCCTTCTTGGGAGAAATATGTTAGAGTGGTCATAGAAGTTTCAAAAGCCAAGCCAGACCTAGCATATCTCTCCTCCCACTGTTTGTTTATCAATATATAGATCTCTCAGATATTTTTCTTATAGCAAGTCTACCTGCAGATAGATGATAGACTAAACTTCTAAATGACTCCAAACTGACTCACCTCCCAACTGAATGACTCCACTAACTGAACTGTCTTCCCTCTCTGTGCATCGCTCTTAGACAGCTTTTCACCTGAGAATAAAAAATATCTTATCCATGATTCCTTCTATCAAACTTTTGTCTAATTCCTCACTTTTCCTACCTTTCAATTGGAAATCACTATTTGCAACTAAATATATGTATGAAGGATAAATATATCTATTTAATCCAGACAGAGGGATTAAAGGTGTATCCTAAAGGTATGTCTACATTCCAGATGGATAACACAGACCTAGAAAGTCTTTGGAAGTGATCAGAGAAGCCTACTGGTAGGTTAAAATTCCCTATATGTTTCTCCTTTCTGCTTAAGCAAAAGAAAAAATCATACACAGTTTAACTATTACAACAGAAATAATTATCAATCTTAAAAATTGAATAGTCCTTAATATTAATAGCCTGAATGTCCTTATTAAGATCCATTGATGCAATGATCTTTCACAATTGCAGTCAGAATCATTTGTTCTTCAGCTAATATCCATTTCAGTCAGCATCAAGGTTTTCTAATCCAATAGACTCAGGAATGGTCTATCCTATTCCAAACACGTTGTTGAGCTGTCCACATATGGGGGTGGAGGGGATCAGAATTTTTTTATTATTATTATTTGTGTTGTCTTTCTGCATCTTTTCCTTCCTTGAGGCAGAAGTTTCTCATATGAAGATAAAATATTCATCAATTTTGATGAAACTCAGAGACTTTCATGACCTGTACAACTATAGACAAAACTTCTTCCCCAATGTAAAACATTATTTGACTCCCATTCTGATGTTAAAACATTTTTAAAGTATACAGATTTATCTAATTTAACAGTTATTTCTACAATCCAATGTCTGTCAAATAATCTTATTCACACTTACTGTTTATCAAAGTACAATTAAATCTTTTTTCAATTTCCACCTAAACTAGAGAGTTAGTCACTGGCATTCCATGCCCAGCTCCGTGCCACTGAGCCCTGTCTCTCACCCAATTAAACAGAGAAATAATCGATGAATAATTGGATCAAAATGTAGAACTTTTGCCAATTACCAGGAATAGTTTAAAGCCAACCAGAGCAATTCAGTCAGAAGTCAAGAGAAGCCAGTTTGAAGCAATCTGTTTGAGGAAAAGTTTGGGCCAGAACAGCTGGGTTGATTCAACTAGCCAGAGTTCAGCAAAAGCTAGAAAGGGCAAGTTTATTCAGCATTAAGACTCAGGAACAGCAATTATATCTTGAAAATGAAAGATACCTTACAAACAAGGCTGAGGACTATTTACTAGGTTTCCCTATTCATCTTACATGCATGTCTTAGAGACCAAGGTTGCTAAATATTTATGTTTACCTGCTATATGAAGATTGGCCTAAGGGCAGTGTGTGTGTACGTATTCAAATATACCTGAACTAATTTGAGGAGTCTATAGATACCCCTGTACTCTAAAAAAGCAAAGTTTATGTTGGCAGATTTCATTTTACCTTACTGAGCCTTCAAGATTTGTTTCACAGAATGTATAAATCCAAAAGGAAGGAAGTTTCTCTCTGAGATGGAAAACCTGTGGCTTCTTTCTGTCATAGTCTTCTTAAAAACTTAAAATTAAAATAAAATAAAACCCAAAATAAAACAAAAATGACAATAACAACAACAAAAAGAGAACAAATATTCACAGAAATGTTAGAAATTGACTCATACATCTCACTTTGCCTTTAACTCATTTCTTTTTTTGGTAAATCACATTAAATATACAGCACAGAAAAGGGTTATTGTTTTTAATTTCAGACCATTTTTTTTATTATAGTAGAATTTGCCTCAGTATGGAAATTGTGATATTAATACATACACATGCAAACACACAGACTCACATAAGTCTAAGTAAAAAAATCTACAATGCATAGTAGGACACCATTATCTTAATTATAACTTTGGCTAATCAGTAGACAGTATGATATTGACCACTGACTATATAGTCATAGAATCAATTGCTTACTGTGTTTCTGAAGATCAAGAATATTTATGTCAATGTTTTGTTTAATATAGTCAGAAATGATATCACATATTCTATATATAATATTTTGTTCAATTTCCTGCCTTTAAAAATTCTCTCAATGAAAGAGCTTAGAAAATTATAAAACATGAAGAGCATACCCTATATTGTATTGTCCTTAATGCATGAAATATTTCCAGCTAAATTTTGATAACTGTTATATATAAAAACATTAGTTATAATATTGTTTTTCCTGACTATCAGGAAAGGAAACCATCATTTATGATACTTTGTGTTATATAAACAAAACACACAATATGCTATTTTTTAGCTTTTTTTAAAAAATGGGTATTTTTCTTATTTACATTTCAAATGTTATCCATTTTCCTGGTCCACACTCCAGGAAACTCCCTATCCCACTCCCCCTCCACCTGCTTCTATGTGGTTCCCCCACCCACACAACCATTATTGATTTTGTTCCCTCGAAATCTCCTACACTGGAGTATCAAGCCTTCACAAGACCAAGGGCCTCTCTTTCCAATGATGTCCAACATGATTATCCTATGTTACATATGCAACTGGAGCCATGGGTCCTTCCATGTGATTTGGTTGGGTGATTTAGTCCCTGAGACCTCTGGTGGATAGGGTTGGTTGATTTTGTTGTTCTTCCTATGGGGTTACAAACCCTTTTGACTCTTTCAATCCATTCTCTAACTCCTCCATTGGGGTTGCCTTGCTCAGTCTAATGGTTGGCTGTGAGCATCCACCTCTATATTTGTCAGGCTCTGGAAGAGGCTCTTGGGAGACAGCTATATCAGGCTCCTGTAAGCATGTATTTCTTGGCATCCACAATAGTGTCTGCTTTTGGTGACTGTATATGGGATAGATACCCAGGTGGGGCAGTCTCAGGATGGCTTTTATTTCAGTATCTGCTCCACACTTTGTCTCCGTATTTGCTCCCATGAATATTTTGTTACCCCTTCTAAGAAGGACCGAAGTATTCACATTTTGGTCTTCCTTCTTGATCTTCTTGTGGTCTGTGAATTTTATCTTGGGTATTGTGAGGTTTTGAGCTAATATCCACTTATCAGTGTGTGTTCTTTTGTGATTGGGATGCCTCACTCGGGATGATATTTCTCAATTCCATCCATTTGCCTAAAAGTACAATGAATTCATTTTTTTTAAATAGCTGAATAGTATTCCATTGTGTAAATGTACCGCATTTTCTGTATCTATTCCCCTGTTGAAGTACATCTGGGTTCTTTCCAACTTCTGGCTATTATAAATAAGGCTGCTATGAACATAGCAGAGCATGTGTCTTGCTATATGGTGGAGCATCTTTTAGATATAAGCCCAGAAGTGGTATAGCTGGGTCTTCAGGTAATGCTATGTCCAATTTTCTGAAGAACTGCCAGACTAATTTCCAGAGAGGTTATACCAGCTTATAATCTCACCATCAATGTTGGAGTGCTCTCCACATCCTTGCCAGCATCTTCTGTCACCTGAGTTTTTGATCTCAGCCATTCTGATTTGTGTGAGGTGGTATCTCAGTGTTGTTTTGATTTTCATTTCCCTGATGACTAAGGACGTTGTGCATTTCTTTAGGTGCTTCTCTGCCATTAGACATTCCTCAATAGCAAATTGTTTCTTTAGCTCTGCACCCCATATTAATAGTTTTATTTGATTATCCAGAGTCTAACTTCTTCTTGAGTTTTTCTATATATTGGATATTAGCCCTCTATTGGATGAAGGATTTCTAAAGATCTTTTTAAAAAATATTTTGGTTGCCCTTTTGTTCTATTGACAGTGTCCTTTGCCTTACAGAAGCTTTGTAATTTAGTGAGGTCCCATTTGTCTATTCTTGATCTTAGAACATAAGCCATTGGTGTTCTGTACAGGAAGTTTTTTCCTGTGCCCAAGTGTTCAAGGGTCTTCCCCACTTTCTCTTCTATTAGTTTTAATTTATTTGGTTTTAAGTGGAGGTGCCTGATCCACTTGAACTTAAACATTGTACAAGGAAAGAATGATTCAATTTTCATTCTTCTACATGCTGAACTCCAGTTGAACCAGCATCATTTGTTGAAGATGCTTTTTTCTTTTCTTTTCTTTTCTTTTTTTTTTTTTTTTTTGAAGGGAGAGTGGGGCTACCTTTTATTTTTCTGATGTATTTGAGAATAATTATGACATCAAGGTCCCATGTCCTGCATACTTAAAAATATACTTTCTTCATAAAACAGTGATTAATTAGGGACTTGACAAGAATATATTTTCTTCATAAAACAGTGATTAATTAAGAGCATGGCATTGATGCATTAAGGCCATACGGCAAGTGTTTGTTGCTCTTGTGACAAATATTACAGATAAACAGTTTAAGAAGAGTCGCTGCAACTCATGGTTTCAGAGGATTCATAGCTTGGTGCTTGAATATGTGGTGAGACTGTGTATCATAGAAAGCAAAGAGAGGACGAACTGAGGACAGGCATCTCTTCCCTGGAGATCACTCACAGTAACCTTTCTCCCATTAGGTGCCACCCCTCAAGGCTTCTCCATCTTCACAAGTAGCATCTCCACCTGAAAACCAAATCTTCAGCACAGAAGCTCAAGGGGACATTTCCTATCCCAGACTAGGACAGATAGACTCACTCTAGATTCAGCAGAGGCCCCAGTAATGCTATATTAGGGATCATGCAGCCCTGAATTACCAGGCAGATTTGGTTCTCATGTGTCGTAGTTTCCTTCAAAATGAAGTGCTTCTGTTTTCTTTTTTATCTTTGTGATCTTGACCCTTCCAGTGATCATAGCCAGGTATCAAGTAGAAGTTTCCTCAGTTTGGATCTTTAGAGTTTCTCCTGAGTGCTTTTAGGATCCCTGTCTATGAGAAACACTCACTTATGTTCTGTGATCTTTTCATTGCTCCCAGGATGATATGACCCCAGAAGGGTCCTTTACTGATGGAACATACATAGATTCCTAGAAAAGTTAAAGCCAGATGTCCCTGGGGAAAGCTGTTATCTTCCATTTGGAGTTCATAGACATTTTGTAGAAGAGTTTTGCCAGATTATTTAAATAACTCCTCCTTCATAATTCTTCAGTTTGTACATTTATTTTATTATATGACCATAGTTCCAGATGCCTCATGCCATCTATATAAGCACATTTCAATGCTTATATAATCCTAGATTTGGCCAGAAGGCACCCTATCAGACTCATGTATATCTGGATAGATGCACTTACCTAATTATTCTTGAAACAAATTCTTTTCTTATGTGTGTGTACATGCTCACATTTGTATGCATGTGCATGTACTAGCCAGCCTAAACATACTGCAACATCATGTCTCTAAAGTAAAATAAAAGTATCCATCAATTTTCTCTTTAAATCCATATCAGGTGAAATTTGGGTTAACTATCATGGTGAATGTTGAGTGTAAGTCAGCTGATATGCTTATTCTGAGTGTTGGGAAATAAGAGTAACTTATAGCCAGGTGGTGGTGGTGCACGCCTTTAATCCCAGCACTTGGGAGGCAGAGGCAGGCAGATTTCTGAGTTCGAGGCCAGCCTGGTCTACAGAGTTCCAGGACAGTCAGGACTACACAGAGAAACCCTGTCTCAAAAAACCAAAGAGAGAGAGAGAGAGAGAGAGAGAGAGAGAGAGAGAGAGAGAGAGAGAGAGAGAGAGAGAGAGAGAGAGAGAAACTTATAAAGAAACAACAACTGTTAGTGTTGAGAGAAAAGGCTGTTGAGTGCAGTGAGCTTGTGAATCTCAGAGAGATATTGCTGTGCAGAAAGGTGACAAGCTACAGAATAGGCACTCAGCAAACTAGAGACTCTTTTTATTGCAATTTTATTGGATATTTTATTTATTTACATTTCAGATATCATCCCCTTTCGCCATTTCTGCTCCCTAGAAACCCCCTATCCAATCCTCCTTTCTCCTTTTTGCTTTTATACCATTTTAATTACATGCAAATATTAAGGTCAGTTCTAGGTTGATGATCTAGCAATGCAATAGATGCAAATAGTCAAGGAACAAGCAACACAATAAACACAAATAGTCAAAGAACAAGGAAGGCAATAACAAACTTTCACGAACACTCCCACGATCAATATTTCTAAGGACTTATCAGGATGACCAAAATATCTGAGCCTATTGCTCTGTCCTAGCCCAAAGTCATTTTCATGTCTGAAGCCTACTTACTTGTTCTGGCTTAAGATTTAGATTCCTTCCTAAAATTACTTCTTTGTTCTAGACTAATATTTAGATTTCTGCCTGAAATTACTATTTTGTTCAAGTCTAACATTTAGATTCCTGACTGAAATTACTTCTTTGTTCTAGCTTAATGTCAGATTCTTGCATGAAGCCTACTCCCTTGTTCTTGGCCAATATCATATTCCTGCCAAGCAGCCCATTTCCTTGTCCTTGACCCATGTCAGATTTTTGCCATGCAATACAAAAGCTCCTCACCTCTCCCATTTTTGTTTAATTTTACAAACAAGAGTGAGCCTGTCTTAGGTCATTCTACCTAGAATGCCTTTCTTACCAGTCATGAAATATGCATTATCAAAACTAATGCACTTCTGTCTTAGGTTGGTAAGGCTCTGTGTAGAATCGTACCTGTTCTTGCCTTATCAGCCTGTTAATTTAATAATTCTGTCTGGGGATCTATTTTCAGTTTCAAGCCATATACTTTCGCTACCAACATGTTGATGTTGTTAAAGACAAGTTTAAATATGACGGGCAGGAATAAAAGTATGCACAGGATAAAAAGGGCTAGCATGATTAAGCTATATATGCCATTCTTAAAGCTTGACTAAAATAGAAATATTGACCTCAGGCCATGGGTAATTTTATCAGCCATATCTGCTCCATCAATGCTCAGCAGAGCAGGGGTCTTGTAATTCATAAGCTCACTATGCAAAGTTAAAACATGCAAAGAGGTGTTAGAATTGTGCCAAGTACACTGCAAGTGTCTTTAAACTTTTTCCTAATTATAATGAATACCACTGTAAATTTTATAACTAACATGAATACAATAGTATTTGGCATGACACTCGAGATGGTTCCTTACCCTTAAATTCTGAAACTCCTTCCATTAATTTAAATAGGATAAAGAGCATCAATCCATTGTTCCAAATGCCTATCTAAATCCTCTGGTACATTCAACACATTAGTAACATTTTGTGCTAAATGATTAACAAAAGTAGCTGTCTTAACTTCTTGTGACAAAGCAATTGCAGAAGCAGTGGTGCCATCAATTAATATAATTAAAGCAGTTTTACCAGCAATAATAAAGCCCACTATCTTCTTGCTTCTGCTTAAACACTGAATCACTTCTTCCAGTACTTGTAAGCTTTTTTCATAATACCAAGGTTTTGTAATATTTAGGGCAATAAAACAAAAGCTGGTTGATAGACCTCCATAATAGACATGCCAGGTTTCAACACACTAATATAATTAGATAGTATACAATCAATTCAACTTACATTAAATACTGTAGAAAAAATAAAAATAATTTTAACTTGACAGTTAAAAGAGCCTTAACACATGTACTTATTTAAAATCCAGATCTCTTTCTAATATAACATCATAGAGAACTGCAGCTAAATTCGAAATGTGTCTCTGAAAATATCCAGAACCAGCCTCCAAATGAAGACTGTTATTTCCAATATTAGATCGATTTCTATATCAGTCCATGATAGAGTCCAAATAACTGGTCTCATTTAAGAAAAATGCAGGAGTCATTATAACTTCTCTTTTTGATTGTCTGTTCCACAAGGTCTAGAAACTTTAGGCAAGGCAGTTTGTCCCATCTGGGGTATAAGTAAGCAAAGGTGGGTTGGGAACATATGTTCAGTACAGCTTCCTAGTCACCATTGTACGGGCACTCAGCAAGCTCACACGTCAGCATCATTCTTTTTCCCAGCATCTGCATGTCTCACCTGTAGCTCTGGCAGCCACCATGCTCCTTAAACATCCTGAAGAAAAAAACACAAACATGCCTGCTTCTTCATATTAAATACATGATTGGAATCATGCCATATTCTCATAAGTGGATCCTTTTTTTTTTTCACCTATACATAAGTATGCCTAGTTGTAAGTTCTATAGATGCTCAGCAGAAAGTTTCTATGATCCTGGACATGTTAGAGTCCTGGGAGTCCTGTCTCTGGGTTTTGGAAAATTAGATGTAGAGGTGGCACCCTAAGACTGCTCAGGGCACCAGTGCAGACAAGAAGGATCTCTATCTTTTTTCCACTGAATGGTTTTAGCTCCTTTGTCAAATATCAAGTGACCTTAGATGTGTGGGTTCATTTCTGGGTTTTTAATTCTATTCCATTGATCTTTCTGCTTGACTCTCTACCAACACCATATAGTTTTTTTTGTTTGTTTGTTTGTTTGTTTGTTTGTTTTTATCACTACTGCTCTGTAATACAGCATGAGGTCAGGGATGGTGATTCTCCCAGAAGTTCTTTTATAGTTGAGAATAGTTTTCACTATCCTGCTTTTTTTTTTTTTTTTATTGTTTTTGTTGTTATTCCAACTGAATGTGTGAATTGCTCTTTCTAACTCTATGAAGAACTGAGTGGGAATTTTGATGAGGTTTGCATTGAAACTCTATATTGTTTTGGGCAGGATGGTCATTTCTACTATATTAATCCTACCAAACCAGGAGCATGGGAGATCTTTCTTTCTTCTAAGGTCTTTGATTTTTTTTTCTTCAGAGACTTGAAGTTCTTGTCATACAGATCTTTCACTTGCTTGGTTGGAGTCACACCATGGTATTTTATATTATTTGTGACTATTGTGAAGAATATTGTTTTCCTAATTTTTTTCTCATCCTTTTTTATCCTTTGAGTATAGGAAGTTTACTGATTTGTTTGAGTTAATTTTATATCCAGCCATTTTGCTGAAGTTGTTTATCAGGTTTAGGAGTTCTCTGATGGAATTTTTGTAGTCACTTAATTATACTATCATATCACCTGCAAATAGTGATGTTTTGACTTCTTCCTTTCCTATTTGCATCCCATTGATCACCTTTTGTTCTCTAATTGCTCTGACTCGGACTACGAGTACCATATTGAATAGGTAGGGAGAGAGTGGGCAATAAGTTCTTAAATAGCTCACACAAAAGGTTTTTAACCTGATGTGTTACATGAAAACAGTAAAAGTTACATGACCTACATCATAATTGTTCAATGTAAGTTTATGGACATATTTTTTCAGTGTAAATTTGTTACTGTCTCTATATTACAAACAACAACCCTGAAAATGAGTTAAATTAGCCAACACAACTCTCCTGCACTGTGCTACACAGTGTCCTAGACAAGGTTTCATTTCAAGCAAATTGGCTTTAAATTTGGAACATCATTCTAAATAGTCTCTTTCAATTTTATGGGATTTATATAATATGTTCAGATTTTAATGACTGAAAAAGTAATAGAATTCCCATTCAAATATATCAATAACGTGTTTACATACATGTGCTTACTGAGCATGAATGCACTTGACAAATGTATGAATATTTAATTTGCCTGGCAGATTTGGAGAAAATGTTAAATTTTATATAAATAGCAATTCATTATTCAAACTGCTTATTTATTAACATTTTAATATTTATATTGTCAAAAATAATGTTTATAAATATAATGAAATAATGAAAACATAATTTGAATAAATCATATCGTCTTATATATATATGCACTAGTACATGTTTATAATCTTGAACCTACACATACATAATTTATTTTACTTGAGCTTTAGGAAAATGTTTTGTATCTTTGCAGTTTTATAATTTTGTTATGAGAATAAAGGTCAATGAAAGTAGCTGGGCAGTGGTGACGCACGCCTTTAATCCCAGCACTTGGGAGGCAGAGGCAGGTGGATTTATGAGTTGGAGGCCAGCCTTGTCTACAGAGTGAGTTCCAGGAGAGCCAGGTCTATACAGAAAAACCCTGTCTCAAACAAACAAACAAACAAACAAAACAAAACAAAACAAACAAACAAAAACAAAAAAAGAAAATATAACTAATAAAGAAAAGATGAGGGAAAAATTCAGTTAGTGAAAGAGAAAACAAGGAAAGTAGAGTTATTGTTATAGTTATTGTTAGTCTCACTAGGTGAAAGTAAGAACACTACCACTCTATTCTTAGAGTCAAATATGAAGCAAAACTTATTAAATAATTACATGGCAATAGACACCGGCCAGGTCCACACCTGGCAGCCCAGAGTATGCTCTTGAATTACTTTACACCAGGGCATATATGGACAAATCCCATAAGGCTATGTACTTCAAGCCTTTGTCTAATCAGTAGCAAGTATATATCTTGATGTACTTTCTACCTACATACCTTCTACCTACATGTGATCAAAATTCTTGTACAATAGCAGCAATCAAACTTGTTTAGAAGAGTACAAATATGTGGTTTGTTATCTTACATGAACAACCCTACACATTCCTTGAAGTTATATGGTCTTATGCAAGTGAAACTTATAGGTTAAAAGCATTTTTGTTTTATTGATTTCATAAGCACAGTAATTTAAACTCAAAATATAAAGTCCACATATTAGAAACATATGTTGCTAGATGATTGTGGCACCATCTTTTAATCCTAGCAGTTGAAAAGCAAAGACAGGTATATTTCTGATTTACAGGACAGCCTGGATTACAGAGTGAGTTCTAATACAACCATGGCTTCAAAGTGGCCTAGTCCCCCCTCCCCTGTCTAAAAAGAAATCTAAGTAAGAAAAACACTTTCAAAAGCATATGTTAAAAGCATAACTAGAAGGGTAGATATGGAATATCTTTAACTAATGTCTTAGTCCCTTAAATTTCACATTATTTATGTATTAAATAGGGATATTAAAGATAAGTCTTTGGGTCAATGGTAGACTGCTTGCTTAGACCATAGTATTCCAATGTTGACTTCTTATCACAAGGTGTTGTAGAACAAAAATGCTGTCTGTACTCTGAAGTCAATCTTAAAGAATTGCTCTGTTATTCAATCTAAACAATCTGAGTCAATTTTATTTGAAGTAAAAATCTACTCCTAGGAATTGTCTTCTACTTGACATAAATTTCAAGAAAATATTTTTATTACAATATAGGCTTTTCAGATGATGGGTGACCATATTCCTCAACCAGGGACACACCTAACATCTGGAAATAGTCTCTACAATTTTTATCTCTTCTGTGTTGGATATTTCAACATTGAAATATCCCTTTGGGTCCTGGGAACCTCTTCCTTTTCTGGCATCTGAGACTTTCTGGTAGCTACCAGCTATCCCACATCCCCCATCTATACACCTCTATTCAATTTCTTGAACTTCTATACATCTCCCTTGTCTCCTCCCAAACCCATCTCAAAAATATTAACCCAGAATTGCTCTTGTCTAAAGGAAATACAGGAACAAACAGTGGAGCAGAGACTGAAGGAAAGGCCATCCAGAGTCTGTCCCATCTGGGAATCCATCTCATATGCAGCCACTAAACCCAGACACTATTACTGATGCTAAGAAGTACTTGCTGACAGGAGCTTGATATGGTTGTCTCCTGAGAGACTCTGACAGAGCCTGACCAATACAGATATAGATGTTTGCAACCAACTGTTGGACTGAGTAGGGGGACCCCAATATAAGAGTTCCAGGAAGGACTGAAGGAGCTGAAGAGGTTTGCATCCCAAAGGAAGAACAACAATATCAACCAACCAGACACCCTTGAAATTCCCAAAACCTAAACCACCAACCAAAAACCTAAACCTCCATAGTACACATGGAGGGTTCTATGGCTCCAGCTGCATATGTAGCAGGGAATTGCCTTATGTTGCATCAATGGTAGGGGAGGCCCTTTGTCAGGTGAGGGCTCAACAACACAGTATCAAGGAAGGCTAGGGAGGTGAGGTGGTAGTGGGAAGGTAGATGGGGGAGTACCCTCTTTGAAGCAGGGAGAGAGGATTTGTGGTTTTCAGAGGGGAAACTGAGGGGAGATATTATTGAAATGTAAATAAGTAAAATAATCAGTACAAAATCAAAAAATGGTGTAGGGTTTGGGTTTTTTGTTTGTTTGTTTGTTTTGGGATTTTTCTTTTCCTTTTTTGTTTTTGTTTTGTTTTGTTTTGTTTTACAGGAAATAGAAAAACAAAAGAGATGGAAGGGCAGGGAGAGGTAGTATATAAAACTCAAATTACTCAGTAGTTCTAAAACTTCAAGTGACTTCAGGTTATTATGGAGAAATCTTAGATCTTCATGAAGCAGACTCATTTATCTCCATGTTGCTATCTCCTGGCCATATTTGTGTTCCTTTTTTTCTGTCTTTCCTCATCGGTTACACATGATAAAAATCTTACAATATTTGAGAATGTTGTAACGTTTGCTGCATATTATGTTCTATTTTCAAACAATGCAGTATGGAATTGTACCAGGAGTCTATGACCTGAAAGGCATTTCAGCTATTTGGATTCTCCCTCTTTCAATTTTCCATATAGTATTTCCCAGCTCCAACTGCTCATACTAAATATTTCTCTTCACAATCCAAATCATAGATAGCAAACCTAAAATCCAGCTGAATATTAATCCTGCCTTCTTTCATTGAATGGAACTCAGTGGAAAAGGAGGCAGAAAGATTTAAGATCCAGAGGAGATGGAAGACACCAAGGAAACAAGGCCTTCTAAATGAAAAGACTGAGGCACACATATCTCACAGAGGTATGTGCAGTGTGCCCAGGGCTTGAACAGGTCTGAAGCAGATAGAATCTCAGAACTGAAAGGAGAAATATACATAACCTCTATTCCTAGAATACCAAATCAGTGAGAGAATAACTGTAATGAAATTCAGAAAAATCTTCTAATGTCAAACTCTTTGAAATTCAGTCTAATAAAAACCTCAAACTCAAAACATTGCAGCAACAAATAAATTGTCTATTATTAATAAGAAACCCTTACAAATATATTTTTAGGACTCATACCTAGAAAACACTGATATTTTTTATAAACTTTTATGCTATTTCTATAAATTATTGTTTATACATTATTAAATGACACCCTTGGTTGGCTTATAGTTAGTACAAATTCAAAATTTTTATGAATAGAAATAAATATAATTTTCTTAATTTTTAAAACAACTATTACTACTGTTGATTTATTAATAGTGAAAATTGGTATGGATTTCATGTATCAATGAAACTTTATGTTTAATTTAAATAAAAATGTTGCAGAAAATATAATTGCTATTCTATTTTAGACATACAGAAACAAAGACTAGGCAATTTAGCAACTTGGCCAAGTTTGTACATACTTATGACCAGGATGTTAAAGATTACATTGCATACTATAGAGGCTTACAAAGCTAGTTTCTTTCCTACTAGTGCTAAAGATTAGACTATCAAAACAGTCTCATTGGTAGTACAGAGTTTCACTAGTAGGGTTTATGGACTCAAGTAGAAACCTCCATGTTGATACCAGATTCCTCTACACTTCATCAGAAAGATGCAAACATCACTACTGCTAAAAGGGAGAGAGGCAGAGAGCCTTTGGAGCTGCTTGGTAAGAATCTGACATGGGCCAAGGACAAGGAAATGAGCTGCTTGGCAGGAATATGATATTGACCAAGGACAAGAAAGTAGCCTTCAGGTAGGAATCTGACATTAGGCTAGAACAAAGAAATAATTTTAGGTAGGAATCTAAATCTTAGACTAAAACAAAGACATAATCTCAGGCAGGAATCTAAATTTTAGGCTAGAACAAAGAAGTAATTTCAGACAGGAATTTAAATTTTAGGCTAGAACAAGGAAATAGGCTTCAGACACGAAAATGGCCTGGGACTAGGACAGGGAAGTAGGCTCAGATATTTTGGTCATCCTGATAAGCCCTTAGAAACAGTGATCATGGAAGTGTTCATGTAATTGGGTTTAATGCCTTGCTTTTTGTTTTTAATATTTGTGTTTATTGTGTTGCTTGTTCCTTGACTATTTGCATCTATTGTATTGCTAGACCCTCAAACTAGATCTGACCTTAATATTTGCATGTACTTAAAATGATATAAATGCATAAAGGAGGAGTGGGGATGGTATGGGGGTTCTAGGGAGGGAAAGTGGGTAAAGGAGATGACATCTATATTGTAAATAAATAAAATATCTAGTACAAAACAAAGATGCAAACATGACAAGCCATACATTATGTTGCCTTGCTAATATCTCTAGAATCAAACAAGTAACATGGCTATACCAACATGCAAATAACAGAGTACTGTTCTACCCCATGTCTAGAAGACAGAGGATTCAATTCTTCATGATTCCTTACATTCTGCTACATACATCACAATTTCTACTGTAACAGGTTACAATTTGAACAATAGTAGATATTTCTCTGTGGTACACCAACTGATCATGATGGCAATTGAGGGGAACTGGCAGATTTTCAGAAGTGCCCTTGAAGAGGTAAGGAATCACAGCACATGGTCACTTTTTGTTCTTGTCAAATATCACCTGAGGTTACAGATATAAAAGTGAAATATTTCTTCCCAGAAATTTCTCTATTAGTATCAATAAAATTATTTCTTTTGAATTTTATCATTATGTCCAAATTCTTATTTGTGTCTTCTCTTCAGCTTAGAGGGATAAGGTCATCTAGAATTTATACAATATTTGTAACATACAATTCTTTGTTGCACTTTTGCTTTTTTCCTGTTTCTAAATTAGAATCAGCAAAACAGTGTAACATAGGTTATCAACAAGAAGCTATTTATTAATTTTGCTATGCTGACAAATAATACTTGTAGCTAAATAAATATCTATATGAAGGTATGCCAGGTATGGCTGAGACTACCTCTTAATACTTAAAAAATAAGTATTATATAAATTTGAAATTGTTTTAAAATGTTTCATTATTTCAAAATATGAGCTAGAAATGAAGTGTCCTTCTAATTATCAAGCCAGGATAACCTTGCCTATAGAATTGTAAATGGAGAAAAATAAACAACTAAAGCAAATGCATTTTAAAAGTAATAATATCATAAAAACAAAAAAGCTCAGTACAAAAATTAATAGAAAGCTCACAACTATAAATATGGTTCAAGACTCTGCATACACAATTGAAAATATTTCTACATTATATATGTTAAAGAGCTTCACCCATGTCTCCATAATGAAATTTGCTATAACACAGAAGTTCCCTCTTGTGCATCTCAAGACTTTGCTTTTCAGGGAAACAATATGATTCATAATAGTCACAAATAATATAAAATATCTTGGGGTAACTCTAACCAAACAAGTGAAAGACATGTATGAAAATAACTTCAAGTCTCTCAAGAAAGAAATCTAATAAGATGTCAGAAAATGGAGAGATATTCCATGGTTGTGGATTGGTAGAATTAACCTAGTAAAAATGGCCATCCTACCAAAAGCAATCTACATATTCCATGCAATCCCCATCAAAATTCAAACAAAATTCTTCAAAGACACATAAAGAGCAATTGCCAATTTTATATGGAAAAACAAAAAATACAGGATAGCAAATATAATTCTTAACAATAAAGGAACTTCTGAGGGTATCACCCCCCCACCCTGACTTCAAACTATACTACATAGCAATATTGAAAAAATAGCATGGTATTGGTATAGACAGGTTGATTAATGAAATAGAATTGAAGCCCCAGAAATAAAACCCCACACTTATGGATACTTGATCTTTGACAAAGAAACCAAAAATACACAAGGTAAAAAAAAGAAAACTGGATGGCTGTATTTAGAAAATACATCCTATTTTGAAAACAGATCCTTATTTGTCACTTTGCAAAAATCACAAATCCACATGGATCAAGGACCTTAACATAAAACCAGATAAACTGAATTTAATAGATGAGAAAGTGGTAAAGAGCATTGCACCTCAAGTGCATTGGCACCAGAAACTTTCATAAAGAGAACTCCAATGGCTCAGGCTCTAAGATCAAGAATTAATAAATGGGACCTCATGAAACTGAAAAGCTTGAGTAAGAAAAGGACATAGTCAATAGGACAGATCAGCAACTTCCAGATTTGGAAAAAAAAATCTTTACTAACCCCACATCCAGTAGAAGGTTAATATCTAAAATATATAAAGAACTCAAGAAGCTAACCTCCAAAAAACAAAACAACTCAATCAAATTTGGGGTATAGAACTAAACAGAGAATTCAAAACAGAGGAATCTTGAATGGATGAAAAGCGCTTCAGGAAATGGTCAAAGTCCTTAGTGGTCAGGGAAATGCAAATCCAGGAAACCATGAGATTCAACCTTACACCAATTAGAATGGATAAGATCAAAAGCTCAGGTGACAGCACATGTTGATTAAAATGTGGAGAAAGGAACACTACTCTATTTATGGTGAGATTGCAAACTGGTGCAACTACTCTGAAAATCAATCTGGAGGTTCCTTAGAAAATTGGAAACTTGAAGACCGAGCTAATCTCTCCTGGGCATGTACCCAAGAGATGACCTACAATGCCACAAGGGCAAGAGCTCCACTATGTTCATAGCACCCTTATTTGTGATAGCCGGAAGCAACCCAGATGACCCACAATGGAAGAATGGATACAGAACATGTGGTTCATTTACACAAAGAAATATTCTTAAGCTATTAAGAATGAGTACATCATAAGTTTTGCAGGCAAATGGGTGGAACTAGAAATTATCAACCTGAGTGCAGACCCAAAAATACATGTATGGTATATACTCACTAATAAGTAGTTAGTTATTAGCAAAAAAAAAAAATGTACAGAATACCTAGGATACTATCCACAGAATTCAAGAAGGTTAACAAGCAAAAAGACTTCAATCACACTTGAAAGGGAGAAGAAAGCAGTGGGCAGAGGGAGGAAGGGAACTTGGGGAAGGGGACAGAGAGGGGCAGGGAAAAAGGGAACATTACTAGGTAGTGAGGGGGCAGGAATGAAGCCCCAAGGGCCAGAATGGAAATATACAACCTCAGGAGGTATTGGGTGTGGAGAGACCTCTAGAATGTACCAGAGACCTGTGAGGTGAGGGAACCTCAAGTCCGAAAGGGACGGACCTTAGACGAAATGTCCAAAAGTGGGGAGAGGGAACTTGTAGAATCCACCTCACATCCCACAGTTAAAAATCTGACTCAGAACTGTTCCTGTGTAAACGAACTGCAGGGACAAAAATGGAAAAGAGACTGAGGGAAAGAAGGTCCAGTGACCAGCTCAAATTGGGATTCAGCCCAAGAAGATGCCCCAAGGCCTGACACTATTACTGATGCTATTGTGTACTTATAGACAAGAGCTTAGCATGGCTGCCCTATGAGAGGCCCAATGAGCTGATGACTGTAACAGAAGCAGGTTCTTACACATAACCTATGATCTGAAGTCGGGAACCCCTGTGGTTGAATTAAGTAAAAGCTGGGAAACGTTGAGGAGGTGTCAGACCTTATTGAAATACCAGCAGTCTCAACAAACCTGGACTTCCGAGATCTCTCAAACACTGAGCCACCAACCAGGCAGCATACACTAGCTGCTCTGAGGCCCTGACACATATATAGCAGAGAACTGCCTTGTCTGGCCTCAATGAGAGAAGATTCACCTAATTCTTGAGCCAATTGAGACTCCCAGGAATGGGGAGGCCTGGCGGGGTGTGAGGGTATCTGGCGGTGTAGAAACATCCTCTTGGAGATGAGGGAAGAGGAATGGAATGAGGAACTGTCAGGGGGCATAAAGGAGGGGAATAAGGTCAGGAGTGGACTGTAAAAAAGATTAAAATAACAATTAATAATAATAATAATAATAGACCTTCTTCACTCTTTTTTCTCTGCTATCTTCAGTGAGGCATTTACTTTCTGTCCTTAAATCATTTTTTATTTTATATGAAATTACATAATGACCACCACAAACATATGTTTTAATGTTTTCCTGACCTTGATTGCTCGGCTAGTCTAACACTGCCTCATTTTATCATGATAGTAATAAATCATCCTTAGTTTATGGATGTGAAAAGTAGAGCAGATACCTAGTATTTGTTCCATCCCCATTACTGAAATCAAGTAAGTGAATGAATGAATGAATGAATGAATGAATGAATAAAACTAACAAATATTACTGAAAATGGTCTTTGTGGGGATCCCCCATATAATCGGGTGTTTATTGATTTAGGAGGTATCACTTTTATGGTTGAAGTTTATAACTGAGACAGTCTTTAAGGTTAAAAAAAAATCCTCCATTCCTTGATGGATCTTTGTTTGCTGCATGTAGTTGATGATGTATGTTCTTACTTCTTATCCCCAACCTCTATGCCATGATGAATTGTTTTACTTCTTAAACCACAAATCAATAGAAACTATTTTTGATAAGTTTTGATCATGATGGTGTTTTATTAGAGTATTAGGCAAACATCTTATGCTGTATGAATAATTTTCATCATCATCAGGTGCATCAGAGAGCTTATCTATTATTATCTATTATTGATGACAATATCTTCCATAAGGTAAATGTTCTTGCTAGATCTTAATGACTATTTTTATTGTACAATTTTTCATAGATTTGGTTAGAGTAATTGAAAGTATTTCTCACACTGATGCTGTCATAGGCATATGATATTTTATTACTGGGATGTCAAACCTTTAGTATTTATGATCCTGTATTATTGCAACACTTTAAGTGTGAGTTTTGATGTTGGTAAATTTTTGAACCATGGTTAGATTTCATGTTAACCTGTGTTTCTGAATAACCCTTTTATCAGTTGTCACCATCCGAAAATTCCAACCCATTGGTATCTTTACATTTTTGGCTTCTTTATCTGAGAGTTACAATGACCTCTCCATGGAGCAGAAATTGTGTGTGTGTGTGTGTGTGTGTGTGTGTGTAAATTAAAGAGAATATAAAAATATGATGTCTATGTTTATTAACATTTGTACATGTGTAAGATAGATGCAGAAGTAATATCATTTCGTTCCTAGATGGAGAAGAAAGTTGGTATATTCACAGGAAATTTTTTCAGGGTATAACCAAACTAAAATGAGAGATGAGGCATTTTACCTGAATCATGATAAGAAAGTTGTCTGGTACACTAAATTAAAGATTTCATATTGATGCAGCAAAGTAAGGAGAGCTCCTTGAAAAAAAAAGAAAGAAAGAAAAGAGAAAAGAAAAAAAGACACACTTGACATAAGGACTAAGAGGTTTAATATATTGCAAGTAAATTATAATTTTGAAAGAATATTGACACAGAATTAATGGAATGTACCCAAACATCTAAGAAAATAGATTGTGGCAATTAACAACATTGGTAAAAGACATATAGGAATGAAAATGCAATCTCGGTAGCTTATCCAGACAAAAGATTTACACCAAAGCATCTCATGTGAATACTAATTGAACACAGATGATTAAATAACATTAGAGAGATAGCAGAAGTGGATGTGTGCATGAGAATATGGCATAAAATCAGGAACTCCTCTTTAACAATCAGAATATACTACAGAGTTCAAAATAATGAGCACTTATGAACTCACAGTGATTTTGACAGCATACAAAAGACCTGGAACTACCAAGATCAGATGAAATTCAGGAGAGGGTTATAAAGTTCCATTTATAGGAAAGAAGCTGCTGGCAATTGATGGCTGTATAAAATTATCAATTGTTAAATAAAATACATTTTGAAAGAATGAGAGGATGGTGAGGGGACCATATCAATAAAGTCTGTACTCAGAAGGCAAGGCACCTGGTGACCTAATTTTAGCCACAGAAAAAGGTAAGCATGTTCTTATTTTAAGGATTATGGAGATAGTAAATAAATCAAAAGCAGTTACTTTCATTCACTGGGAAGAAGGCTGCAGGTATTATTAACTTATAAAAGTATGCACATATATCACTTTACTTAAATAAAAATGAAACGTAACTTAATCTATCTCAATATCAATGTCCATCACCATGTATTCAAATTAATTAAGAACCATCAGTAAAAAGTATTGACCTAGTTAGGAATCTCAGCTCTCTGCGGAATGATTTAAACCTCAGCATTTTACTTTGATGTTTTAATATTCCCTAATCTTCAAAGTAAAAACAATGGCTATATCTGTGTCATAAAAGTGAGAGGAACTAACAAGTCCAGGTTTTCCAAGTGCATAGCTTTGGAACAAGCACACAAAGAGTGCTGTCTTATAGTCTATAAATGGAAACAACAGAAAATAAAGTACATAGATGATATGAGAATTCTAATTTGGGTTCTTTTATCATCTCGTTTATAATGAAGAGTCAATGCAAAGAAAAAATAAACACCATTCTATACTAAGCAGTAATCTCATCCCAATCAATTCTTAACACGTCTAAAATATTCAAAGATAACATTCAATAAGTTAATTTTATGTTCCTGCATCTACTTGAAACCATTTTCTTACACATTTTACAAACTATGGTGTCACTTTTTTATTAAATTTATTTATTTCATTTACTACACAAAATCAGCCTTTTCACTCCTCTTTGTACCCACCTCATACAAGTTCTCCCTTCCCCTTCTTTTTGGAAAAGAGGAAGCTCCCTTCTCCTCTAATTTCCTGCACAAGTCACTGATGGACTAGGCACACCTCACCCACTAATTTCAGATAAGCCTGTCCATTTAGGAGTTGATTATAGCATGATTATTTTATACTTTATGACTAATATACATCTATAAGTAAGTACATACCATGCATTTACATTTGAGCCTGGGTTACCTCACTCAGGGAGATATTTTCAGTTTGCTATTTTTTTTATTTTTTTAATTGGATATTTTATTTGTTTACAGTGCAGATGTAATCCCCTTTACCCATTTCCCCTCCCTAGAACCACTATCCTATTGCTTCTCCTCCTTTATGCTTTTATACCATTTTGATTACATGCATGTATTTGATTACATGCATGTTTCACAAGCAACACAAGAAACACAAATAATCAAAGAACAAGCAATGCAATTAGATGAACACTCCCATGATCACTGTTTCTAAGTGCTTATCAGGATGACCATAATATCTGAGCCTACTTTCCTGTCCGAGCCCAAGGTCATTTTCATGCCTGAAGCCTACTTCCTTGTTCTAGCCTAAAATTTATATTCCTGTCTGAAATTACATTTTTGTTCTAACCTAATGTTTAGATTCCTGCCTAAGATTACTTTTTTTGTTCCAGCCTAGGGTTTAGATTCCTATCTGAAATTATTTCTTTCTTCTAGCCTAATGTCAGATTCCTGCCTAAAGCCTACTTGCCTCTCTTTGGCCAATGCCATATCCTTGGCAAGCAGCCCATTTTCTGGTCTTTGGCCCATGTCAGATTCTTGCCAAGCAGCCCCAAAGCTCTCTGCCTCTCCCCCTTTGTTATTTCATTAACAAGACTGAGCCTGTCTTAATCACTCTGATAAGAATGCCTTTAGTACCCATTGTGGATTATGCATTATCAAAAGCAATGCATTTCTGTCTTAGGTTGGTAAGGCTCTGGGCAAAATCTTATTTTCAGGTTCAAGCCATGTACTTGGCTGCCAACATGTTGATGTTGTTGAAGAAAAGCTTTAACACAATGGGCAAGAATAAAAGTATTCCCAGGACAAAAAGAGCTAACATGATCAAGGTATATATGCCATTTTTGAAGCTTGACCAAAAGAGAAATACTTACCTCAGGACATGGGTAATTTTATCTGCAGTATCCACCACATCAACGCTCAGCATAGCAGCATTCTTGTAATTCATAAACTCCCTATGTTTCCTTAAAACATCCCAATAGGTGTTAGAATTGTGTCAAATACACTGCACGTGTCATTAATGACTACAGCTGTAAATTTTAGAACTAACATGAATCCAATGGTATTTGGCATGACACTCAAGATGGCTCCTTACCCTTAAATTCTGAAACTCCTTCCAGTAATTTGAAGAAGATAAAGAGCATCAATCTGTTATCCCAAATGCCTAGCTAAATCCTCTGGTATATTCAACACATTAGTAAATTTTTTTTTTTTTTTTTTTTTTTTTTTTTTTTGCTAAATGATTAACAAAAGTAGCTATCTTAACTTCTTGTGTTACAGCAATTGCAGAAGCAGTAGTGCTATCAATTAATGTAATTAAAGCTGTTTTACCAGCAATAGTCAAGCCCACTACCCTCTTTTTTCTGCTTAAAGCCTGACTCATTTCTTCTAGTACTTGCAAGCTTTTTTCATAACACCAACGTTCTGTGATACTCAGGGCATAAAACAAAAGCCTATTGATAGACCTCCATAACTGACATGCCAGATTTCAAAACACAAACACAATTAGAAGGTGTATAATCAATGCAACTTACATTAAATACTGTAGAAGAAACAAAAGTATTTTTAACTTAACAATTAAAAGAGCCTTAACACATGTGCTAAAATCTGTTTAAAATCCAGATCCCTCTTTGTCTCCTGCTAATATAATATTATAGAGAACTGTAGCTAATTTCCATATATGTCTCTGAAAATGTCCAGAACCAGACTTCCATATGAAGACAGTTATTTCCAATATTGGATTGATTTCTAGACCAGTCCATGATTGAATCTGAATAACTGTCACATTTAATAATAATACAATAGGCATTATAACATCTCTTTTTGATTTTCTGTTCCACAAGGTCTAAGAACTTGAGGTAAGGCTGCTTGTCTCATGAGGGATATAGGTAAGCAATGGTGTGTCAGGAACTTATGTCCAATACAGCTTCTCAGGCACCATTTTTAGGGCACTCAGAAAGCTCACAGGTCAGCATCATTCTTTGTCGTGGCATTAGCATGTCTCACCTGTAGCTCTGGCAGCCACCATGCTTCTTAAACATCCTGCAGAAAAAACAAACATGCCCTTTTCCCCATATTTAATACCTGATTGGGATCATGCCTTATGCCAGTAAGTGTATCGTTCCCTTGCACCTATGTATGAGTATGCCTAGTTGTAGAGCACCATAGACACTCCACAGAAAATTCCTTGGCATCCAAATTTAAAAAAAAAATCTTTAATATAAAAATAAATTTGATTTAAATAAATTTGTGGTGTACAGGGGTATATCTCCCCCATTTTTATTTTATGAAAACACTGTTCTAAAGTTCCATGGGCCTGTTCCATAGTCTCTTGTCCTTGACAATTATAACAAATCCCTGTAATATGGGTAATGTTAACTTGCTGCTAAAGAGTCTCAAATTTTTGACTGCCATAGCCAGTTCCATTATTTTTTTGTTTGTTTGTTTTTTCTTTTTTTTATTATTGGATACTTTATTTATCTACATTTCAGGAGTTATCCCCTTTTCACATTCCCCACCCCCAGAAATCCCTTAGCCCATCCTCCTTCCTCCTATTTCTAGGTGCTTCATGGCCATTCGATATTCCTCAGTTGAAAATTCTTTGTTGAGTTCTGTACCCCATTTTTAATAAGTTATTGGGTCGTCTGGTGTCCAATTTCCTGAGTTCTTTGGAAATATTGGATATTAGCCCTCTATCAGATGTAGGGTTGCTAAAGATCTTTTCTCAATCTGTGTGACCATTTTGTCCAATTGACAGTGTCCCTTGCCTTACAGAAGCTTTGCAATTTTATGAGGTCCCATTTATCAATTCTTAATCTTAGAGCATAAGACATTGGTATCCTGTTCAGGAACTTTTCCCTTGTGCCCATGTGTTCAAAGCTCTTCCCCACTGTCTCTTCTATTAGTTTCAGTTTTCAATGTGTCCAGTTTTATATTGATGTCCTTGATCCACTTGGACTTGAGTTTTGTACAAGGAGATAAGAATAGATAGATTTGCATTTTCCTGTATGCTGACCTACAGTTTAACCAGCAGCACTTGTTGAAAATGCTCTTTTTTTT
The DNA here is from genome assembly GCF_011762505.2 of Arvicanthis niloticus. Lineage (NCBI taxonomy): Eukaryota > Metazoa > Chordata > Mammalia > Rodentia > Muridae > Arvicanthis > Arvicanthis niloticus. The sequence continues at coordinate 7,084,611 of NC_133433.1, forward strand.
CCACTGTATGGTTTTAGTTCCTTTGTCAAAGATTTTGCGTATCTCTGAATCACAGCTTGATGTCAGGGATGGTGATTCCCCCAGATGTTCATTTATTGTTGAGAATAGTTTTCATTATTCTGGGTTTTTTTTTTTTTTGTTATTCTAAATGAATTTGAGAATTGTTCTTTCTATCTCTGTGAAGAATTGAGTGGAATTTTTATGGGGATTACATTAAATCTGTAGATTGCTCTTGGCAAGATGGCCATTTTTTACTATATAAATCCTGCCAATACATGAGCATGAGAGATTTTTCCATCTTCTGAGATATTCTTCAATTTCTTTCTTGAGGGACTTGAAGTTCTTGTCATACAGATTTGTTGCTTGCTTGGTTAGATTCACAACGAGGTATTTTATTGTCAGGAACTGCACTAATCCCTGTTCGGGTACCAAAAATGTTGGGGCCTAGGGTGCCCCACTTTGGGCGGCCTAAAATGTCGTGGCCCGAGCAAAATGTTGAGGCCCGGGCTGCCCCACGTTTGGCAGCCACTGTATCCCAGCCCAAGCTGCCGCTCCGGTCCGCAGGTTGGGGTTCAGCAAGAGAGAGAGTGAGGACGGAATCGAAGAATGGAGACCAGACAGAGTGCGTTTCAGTCCCATTTATTCTTCATTCTCTCTTCTTAGTCCATGTCCCAAGTCTTGAGTTCCTAGTCCCTAGTTCCTAGTCCTTAGAGCCTCCAAGTTCTTTCTCCAAGTTACTTCTTCCAAGTGCCTGCTACCTAATGCCTAATAACTAACTCCAAGTTGTACTGTCTAACCTAATTCCTAGTTCCAAGTTGTACTCTCTGAAGTGTCTCCTAAAAGTGTCTGATTCTGATCTGTTCTGTCCTTGCCTTTTATATGTCTCACTTCTAAGCCACGCCTTTTGGTCATACCTTTAATCATGCCCTTAGGTCTTGTCTCTAAATCTGATCTCTACACTTCTAAATCACACTCTTAAGTTACACACCTTTAATCTCACACACCTTTAATCTCACACACCTTTAATCTCAAGGTATCTAAACCAAGATTATCGGGGTGTGCTCAGCTGTTGTAGGCTATTGTAATCCAAGTCACATGTCAGGGTATATGGCTCAAGATGGCTGCAAAGCTGATAGCCGCTTTCTGCTAAAAGTCGGCCCCCAACATTTTATATTATTTGTGACTATTGTGAAGTCTGTAGTTTCCCTAATTCCTTTGTCAGCATGTTTATCCTTTAAGTAGTGGAAAGCTACTGATTTGTTTGAGTTGATTTTAAAATCCAGTCACATAACTGAAGTTGTTTATCAGGTTTAGAAGTTCTCTGGTGGAAGTTTTGGGCTCACTTAAGTATACTATCATATCATCTGCAAATCATGATATTTTGACTTCTTCCTTTCTAATTTGTATCCCTTTGACCTCCTTTTGTTGCCTAATTGCTCTGGCTAGAATTTCAAGTACTATATTGAATAGATAGGGTGAGAGTGGACAGCCTTGTTTAGCCCTTGATTTTAGTGTTATTGCTTCAAGTTTCTCTCCATTTAGTTTGATGTTGGCTACTGGTTTGTTGTATATTGCTTTTATTATGTTAGATATGGGCCTTGAATTCCTGATCCTTCCAAGACTTTTACAATGAAGGGGTGTGGAATTTTGTCAAATGCTTTCTCAGCATCTTGTGAGATGATCATATTTTTTTTTTCTTTTGAGTTTGTTTATATAGTGGATTACATTGATGATTTCCATATATTGAACCATCCCTGCATTCCTAGGATAAAGCCTACTTGATCATGATGGATGATTGTTTTGATGTGTTCTTGGATTCGGTTTGCAAGAATTTTATTGAGTATTTTTACATCGATATTCATAAGAGAGATTGGTCTGAAGTTCTCTTTGTTGGGTCTTTGTGTGGTTCAGGTATGAGCATAATTGTGGCTTCATAAAATGAATATTCTATGTTTCCTTCTGTTTTAATTTTGTGGAATAGTTTAAAGAGAATTGGTATTAGGTCTTCTTTGAAGGTCTTATAGAATTCTGCACTAAAACCATCTGGTTCTGAAATGTTTTTGGTGGGGAGAATTTAATGACTGCTGCTATTTCTTTATGTGTTATGGGACTGTTTGGATGGTTTATCTGATCCTGATTTAACTTTGGTACCTGGTATCTGTCTAGAAAATTGTCAACTTTGTTCAGATTTTCCAGTTTTGTTGAGTATAGGATTTTGTAGTAGCTGATAATTTTTTTATTTGCTACAGTTTCTGTTGTTATGTCTTCCTTTTTAGTTCTGAATTTTTTAATTTGAATACTGTCTCTGTGCCCTCTGGTTAATGTGGGTAAGGAATTATCTATCTTGTTTTTTTTCAAAGAACCAACTACTACATTTGTTAATTCTTTGCATAGTACTTTTTGTTTCTACCTGGTCAATTTCAACCTTGACTTTGATTATTTCCTGCCTTCTACTCCTCTTGGGTATATTTGCTTCTTTTTGTTTTAGAGCTTTCAGGTGTGTTGTCAAGCTGCTAGCCTATGATCTTTCCAGTTTCTTTTTGTAGGAACTTAGAGCTATGAGTTTTCTTCTTAGCACTGCTTTCATTGTGTCTCATAGTTTTGGTATGATGTGACTTCATTTTCACTAAATTCTAAAAAGTCTTTAATTTCTTTCTTTCTTTCTTTCTTTCTTTCTCTTCCCTGACCAAGTTGAGTAGAACATTGTTCATTTTCTATGTTTTTGTGGCCTTTCCATTTTTTTTATTATTATTGAAGACCATCCTGATAGAATGCATGGGTTTATTTCAATTTTCTTGTATAGGTTGATGACTATTTTGTGACCAGTTATATGGTCAATTTTGGAGACAGTACCATGAGGTGCTGAGAAGAAAGTATATTCTTCTGTTTAGGATGAAATGTTCTATAGATATCTGTTAAACCCATTTGGTTCATAAGTTCTCTTAGTTTCACTGTGTCTCTGTTTAGTTTCTGTTTCCATGATCTGTCCAATGCGGAGAGTGGGGTGTTGAATTCTCTCACTATTATTGTGTGCGGTCCATTGTGTGCTTTGAGCTTTAGTAATGTTTGTCTTATGAATGTGGGTGCTCTTTCATTTGTAGCATAGATTTTCAGAATTGAGAGTTCATATTGGTTGATTTTTCCTTTGATGAGTATGAAGTGTTTTTCCTTATCTTTTTTGATATCTTTAGGTTGAAAGTCAATTTTATTCGCTATTAGAATGGCTACTCCATCTTGTTTATTGGGACTATTTTCTTGGAAAATTGTTTTCAAGCCTTTTACTTTGAGGTAGTTTCTATTTTTGTCATTTAGATGCATTTCCTGTATGCAGCAAAATACTTGGTCCTGTTTCCATATCCAATCTCGTAGTCTATGTCTTTTTATTGAGGAATTGAGTCCACTGACGTTAAGAGATATTAAGGAAAATATATTGTTGCTTCCTGTTATTTTTGTTATTTTTGCTCAGTCTTGTTCATGAAATAAAAGGGGAGATGTGGAGAGCTTTGGGGGCTGCTTGGCAGGAATCTGGCATTTGCCAAGGACAAGAAATTGGGCTTCAGGCAGGAATCTTACATTAAAGTAGAACAAAGAAGTAATTTCAGACAGAAATCTAAATCTTATGCTAGAACAAAGAAGTAGGCTTCAGGCATGAAAATGACTTTGGGCTAGGACAGGGAAGTAGGCTCAGATATTTTGGTCATCCTGAAGAAGCCTTAGAAATAGTAATCATGGGACTTTGTTTATTGCCTTGTTTGTTGTTTGATTATTTGTGTTTATTGTGTTGCTTGTATCTTGACTCTTTGTATCTAGTGTTTTGCTAGTTCCTCAACCTAGAACTGACCTTAATACTTGCATGTAATTAAAATGGTATAAAAGCAAAAAGGAAGTGTAGGGATGGGATAGGGGTTTTATGGGGGTGCAGAATGGGAAAAAGGGATAACATCTGAAATGTAAATAAATAAAATATCAAAAAATAAAAAAAATTTTTTTACATGGTTTGTTGTAGTAGGATAGTTGGGCTCTGGTGGTGCTATATTGACCTATCTGTATCTTCTATGTCCTTATGTTGTCCTTTAGGCATCTGGATTTCCCTGATGTCAGCTGGATGGTTGTGATGGTATTAGTACTTCTCAGGAAGGTGGGTTTAGTCATTGATCAGACAGTGGAAGTCAGGGTACCCTACTTTGTTGGCTTTGCTTCAGGCAGATCCCACTCTGCATGCTATGTCAAGGATGGAACTTTCTCTGAATGTTGTGTCCCAGTCAGACACAGCTAGGTTGGCAGGCATATTCAAGGAGGATGGATGGTCAGACAGAGTTCCAAGCTGGTATATTTAGGGACATCCAAAGGTTTTACCTTCAGTAGGAGTTGGGGTGGGCCAGGATGCTTTGGGGGTCAAGCAAGGCCCGTTGTGAGCAGCAGAGACAGTGCTCAATGTGTGCATGTAAGATATTTTTCAAAGCATTTGATTCTCTGCAATATAATTTTCTGAAAAGCACAGCTGCTAGACTGGCCATACTTGCTGGCTTCTCTGTGAGCCTTAGTAGGTGATGGGCTGCTCCAAAGGATGACCTATTTTGAATCATTAGATGGAGAACTTTGTTAAAGTAAAACTTGCCCTGAAGGACAGAATGGGCATAAAGAATACTTCATTTCATTTTCTACCAATTTTCTGAGCACCAGGGAAAATACAAACTATGCTAGCCTTGAGGCATCAGCCTATCCCATAGAACCACTGCAGGGTGTTTCTACAGTATGCATTAAAAACAGCAACAAAACAGAATTAACATTATACCTTATTCTGCCTTTATTTTAAAAACCTTTTAAAGGTGTACAGGTTGTGAATATATATTGCTGAAAGAAATAGAGCATTATAAAAGAAATGCTTTTTCAAAAAATACATCCTTTTAACTCTGAAAAAGCATTTGAAAAATAATACAACAATGAAGAATTTTGACTACATATTTTAATATATCATTATTTCCTCAAAGGCTGAAACCATTTATTGCTGATATACATATAATGCTTGTAAAAGCTACAGTACATATTCAATACTCAACGAACATTTTCTTCATTGAACTAAACACTGGTTAAAAATTCTTTCCAGGTGACATTTTATTTTCACAGTGACATCAAAGCTGTCTTGATGAATATGCAGTTTATTCATGATATTGTACCATAAAGGTCAACATGACAAGATAGTGGAGGAAATTTGAATAAAGAAACTTGAAGATGGGTTGATTCATTTCACAAAGGTAAACACCAAATGCTGCATAACTGTCTGTTTTTAATTAGCTTGTCAAAAGATTTTGACAAAGCCCTCCAGTGGGTTACTGAACAAACCTTGATGCAGATTACTTCTACTGAATCATTTATTGTCTTTCACAGCTTTTAATAGAATTGATCTAATCATGCTCACTCTCCTCTGTTATCAGCCCTACACTCCTCTTTTGTTTGCACTTGTAACTATCAGCTTGTGCAGAGATGTTGCCCCTCTTGGATGTTTGCTATAACTGTTCTCAGTTTGAATATATACTGTAGATCTACCTTGGTACTTTCATTTTCATCTGAGTAGGACATTTCCATTTCTCATACATTTGCCTTTTCCTTTTAATATTTGATATAATCTTAATAGGTCTCAACTCCCACTTTTATATGTTACTACAAACATGACAATAGGATTCATTTACAAAGAAACTACAAATGATGCCTTTTCTGTATTAACTAGTTTTTTTCAATCATTTTCTCAGAAATATCTTCGATTTCACTCTTCATTATTGCAAATAAGAATGAGGTGTTTATAGAATTCATAGCTATCTGGAGAGTGTGACACAAATATATTTCTCTCATCATGACAAATTAATTAATCCCCAAATTAACCTATACAAAAGTAAAAACAAATTATAAGAAATAAAATTAGATGATGCCTGCCAAGCTTAAAACAGAAGCCAAGTCTGAGTTTCCTTCTGTATATTTCTAGCAACTACATATTCCTGTCTAGCAGTGAGGTAAGTGGGGGCCTTAGTTGGTTCATGTACTTGAGTTTTGTTCAATTAAATGTTTACTCTTTTTTTCTGTACTTTGTATTTATTTGAACAATCTTTCTTGATAACAATTCAACATATTATATTTTGCTGCAAAAGTAGCTATGTCCTTAGAAAATGCTTTTACATGGTGACTATATCATTGTATTGTAATATTCGGTGATGCCGTGGACCACAGGATACTTCTCAAGATCTCAGAAGTGTTCTCAGTCTTCCTCCTATCCAAAGCCATTACTATGATAGTGATAAAATTGAATCAACAACTCTCCAAATCAAGAAAAGTTTTTAAAATTGATATTAATAATTGATAAATCATACCAAGATGCTGGTACAAAAACCAAACAAAACAACACAAACAGAAACAGTTAAAATAATTCTATTTTCTGTGATACAAAAAATGAAGGCAGATTCTATCTCACATATACTTTTTTAACATCAAATTATCAACATTTCTCTAGTATTACACTTCTAATTGTATGCTATATAATGAACTGGTTTTGTTTTGTTTTACTACTTTATTATTTTCTACATCAGAATAAGCATATTTCAACCTATCAAGTAGTCTATTTTTATTTTTAAACAGAAAAAAAAAACCACATGTATATAAGAAGTTGTGCCAGGCTGGAGAGATGGCTCAGCAGTTAAGAGCACTGTCTGCTCTTCCATAGGTCCTGAGTTCAATTCCCAGCAACCTAATGGTGGCTTATCACCATTTGTAATGGGATCTGATAGACTCTTTCAGACACACACTGGCATGTCTGAAAACAGCGACAGTAGATTCACATACATAAATTAAATAAATAAGTCTAAAAAAATGTTGTGCCAATAATATAGTAGTTGTGTATACTTTCAAACAAGGGTGAGAATAACAACTCTCCTGACTAACATTCATCACTACAGAATATATTCATGCCAATACGTAGGCCCTCAAACCAGAACAGTACCATTGTTTTCCAGTATGAAGTTGAAAATAGAAACATGAAGAATAAGAATATAGACACTCTATGCCTAGAATGATGCATTCTGACTACCTCTAAGGAGGAGCACCATTTTCTTTGACTAAGTTCTAAAACACTGTTCCTTATTAAAAACATGTTAGAAATGAAAAACGATAGTATTGGTGAAACACCAGTAACCCATAGTTTATAGAATTTAATTAATCTTTACTACTTTATCAACTGAGTTTATCATATTAATTTTATTGAATTTAAAGTCCACTATCATAGATAATGTGTGATTTTTAAATGTCCATAGCAAAATCTATTTGCTAAAATGTGGGTATCTAAAAACAAATGCTTACATACATATTCTTAGTTTATTTGATGATTTCCTAACTTAGCAAGATATTTACTGGTGTAGTGGTGTAGTTAAGATACAAAATGATTCTACTGGCATATATGTTCTAATATTTGATTAAAACTGGAGATGATATTTTCATAAGTTCTGGAACCTGGGGGACAATAGGAAATCAATACACAGTGAGCCATGGGGATGGAGCCTCAGAGTTATAGGTCAGGTCTGTTTCTAATCTGAGTTATCTTCTTTCTGTCTGCTGAGAAACAAGTCATTTGACTCTCATCCTACCAAATATATTCAAATGACTCACACTGCAGCACCTTTCCCATCAGAATGGGTTCAAATTAGGAGCCAAAAATAAAAATTCATCCTCTCTTAAAATGTTTGTTACTCTCTTAACTTGTTTCCATATCTATTTAAGGATAGTAAAAGTTATTTTATGAATAACTTATGCACATGGAAATATAAGAAATAATGTATGAAATTTTCTTTATGTATAATTTAGGAAAATACACATAAAATTTTCTAATATGTAATGTTGATTACTACTACAGTGTTTGCCTTTGTAGCTTTATAAATATTTGAAACATTAATCTGATTAGATGGAGTTGTAATAAATATTCTAATAATGCTCTTATGTAGATATGACATTTTCTTATGGTTTATGGTTGAATTATTTCGCATATGAGATGTTAGTTATGTTAATTTATTGGATGAAAAGACAGAAGGTATCAAAAATCAATTGGCCTGTGAACACTTGCTTCCTTGTAAATAATATCAAGGAAAACATTAGTGCTAAGATTTTGATGGATGAATATATTTTCTAATTTATTTGTAAATTTTCTCTCACAAAATTCTAGACATTGGGCATAGTATATTTTTAATAAATCTTGTCAGTGGATTGAGCATCTTTTCATCTATATATTCTTACATTTTTATTTACATTATGACTTATCACTAATTTCAAAATACAGATTTCACTAGCAAAATATTCTTATCTTTTAAATTACTTTGGCTTCAGTTTTTTATTAGCAAAAATAAAGTTTAATTAGCATATCTATGCTAAAATGATTGGTCATAACTGTAGGCACCATGCCATATTTCTAAACAGTTCATAGAATATAATATTAGGCTGTTTACTTTAGAAATGCCTTCTTTATTTATGGTAGCATAAAGAACTCATTACTACCACCACATTTTGAATATCTTACGGTAGAGGTTGTCAACCTGTGGGCTACAACCTATATGAGGATCACATATCAGATATCTTGTATATCATATATTTACACTATGATTGATAACACTAGCAAAATTAGAGTTATGAAGAAGAAACAAAATAATATTTTGGTTGTGGGGTCACCACAAGTTGAGGAATTATATTTAAGTGTCTCAGCATAGGGAGGCTAAGAATTGCTGTTTTATGGTATCATTTAAGAATAAGTTCATCTATGATAGCTTGACTTTCATAGTAATGCTCACTAACGTTAATGATGTCATTAGTTGATATATTTTTTTATTTTTAAGCTTGCATGTTGCTATATTAGCTTTACTTCCTGCATATATATATATATATATATATATATATATATATATATATATACATGTATTTTTAGGATATGCATTAACATATGGAAATATTTGAAAGAAAATGCTATGTCGAGAAAATTATCAAAAATACACTCTTAAATCTTACACAGATTTATTTAAATCTATGAGACTCTGCTTTTGTCCTTTCAGATTGGTTTTAGATAAGAGAATTATTATGTGATTCTGAGCTGAGAGAAAATGGAACTGTTCTGTGCTAATCTTACTGATTTCAACAACTGGCACCTAATCTGGGTATTACTTTTTTATGTGGAAGGACCTTTTCCCATCTCATACACTAGGCAGTTAGGCCTAATGGATGCTATTTGCAGACACTGCTTCACCATAAATAACTGTTTCAGTGAGGTCCTGACCCTTTGTGTTCAACTTGTAGTTAGTGTTTCAACTGAATGACAGCTTTGATTATATCCTGCTTCAGGGGAGAAATGTAAAAAACAAAAAGAAAAAAAGAAAAGGAAAAGAAGCAGAAAAAGAAAGGAAGGAAAGAAAACCAATCCTAAAATCAAATCATTATTTGTGTCAAGAAATATTTGTAAGTAAGGATCCAAGAAAATTAGATGATAAAACTCCAAATGTTTTCTAGTCAATAATCAAAATGCATTATATTGAACTGTTGATATGTTTGCATCCAACTTCTATATTTTATTTATTTTCTCATTTATTTCTAAACAACTAGACCTACATGTAAATTTATACATATAGACCAAGAAGCCTCTGGGCATCTTCAAAATAGAAGGAAATAAATAAGCATTCTTATCAAAATGCAGTAAAATCACAGCAGAGCCCATTATACTTTGTACAGCCAAGAAAGTAAGAAAATGGAAACTGAACCCAAAGACCTCAACTAAAGGGTCAGCTATTCTGGAAGCAGATTATTACTTCAGTAAAAATGCTGTGTAAAGCAGAGCAGTATTGCAGGGTTGTGTTGGCAAAGAAAGGACTCATTAATGTCATTAAGCTTCTTAGCTCAACACATAATAAAGTGCATCCTGCTATCATTTTATTACTACATTTACTATAACTAGTTCACTGATGATGCTACTATAAAATTGTATAGATAAGTAAATAATATTTGAAGAAATTATTACTATCACCCCAGTTAACTTCTCATGAGAATTGTAATCCAATATTTTACATTTGCATTTTAATGGGATAATACATCATAACTGATCAAAGGATAACTTTTTTCATGATACAAAGGTGAGATTTAAACTCTTGTGTAGCTTACACATGTAAACTTCTATATGGTTTTGGAAAGAAAATAAGTCTAGGAGTCTAGTTTTCACACTTAACTTATAAGGGGAATGGGGGCTATGATATAGATACGAAATAGTCCCCTGACAGTTATGTGCTAAAGACTGTATCACTCCTGGTTGTTTTTGTAGTCTTTAGGAAGTAGAATTAGTTGTGCAAAAAGGATATTGAGGGTAAATTCATGGAGTTATACTGAGATTCCCACCCCTTGCTTTCTGCTTTCCGACTAACTCTCACCACTCACTTCCAAGATGAGTAATTACACCCCTAGTTCCAGAAAAAAATGAGGCCAAGTGATTATTAATGGAGCCCCTTAAAACCATAAACCAAAATGAATTTGTAGTTTCAAAGTGATTTTCTATAAAGTTCTGTATTGCAGAAAATTTTAATCCCAATCTGGGGTTTCTACCCTGCCTTTGTTACAGCATAAAAGACATACACACAAACCTTTATGTTTACAATAAGACTCAAATAGCTCAAGAGCTGGGCAGATATCTATCTCTATGCTATTAGAATCTAATTGTTTTCAATAACTCCTAATTATTAATCGTTACTATTCATCTGGGCTGCTCTTAGCTCCATTTGGCCAGGTCTCAGGGACATGTTTTTATGAGGTGACCTAACCCATGACAGCTTTTCCTTCTCCCACACCTTCTTCTGCCCCACATCCCCACCTGGCTCTCATCTGATACCATACCCAGGAATCCTAAACCCTACCTATGTTTGTTTTGCCCAGATTGGCCATTGCATCTTTATTCACCAGTCAGAAATAATTTAGAGGCATCACATAGCATTACTTTTGTCCTAGTGTGGGCTCTAGGTCTTAGGAGCCCACATTTAGCATTACAATACACAGCAAGACTAAATCTCAACAGATGTCTCACAGTGATCAAAAGTTAACTATCACAAATTATGCTGAAGAAAAATTTAAGAATGGCTATTTTCATGATTTTGAGTATGCTATAATGGATTAAATTAAAAATTGATCAGGGAAAAAGACTTCAAACTAACACATGAACTTTTCCTGTTAAAACAAATATTATATGCAATGAATATTTATTCATAATAAAATCTACATAACAAATGTTTAAAATTTTCACAAGTAAAAAAATGTATGTTCAGCCTGATAAAACACTAATGAGAAAAAATGGAAAATTTTCTAGAATACTTACCTGCTAAGGAAAAAAAAATGAAATTCTTCCAAGATTTTGTAGATCATGACTTCTTTTAGTTATTATAATAAGGATTATTAAAAATAATGTAATTTATTACTTTGTGAATGAGTGAAAACTGCTATTATAACTTTCTTAATGTATATCTGTAATTATATATTATGTTATAAAGGAAAACTTGACTACAATTTCCCTCTCCTCACTGCTGGGCATTTTATATAAAATCTATCCATTTGAGTGTTGAGAGTCTCTCACCTCCCAGGTATCTGGAACATTCTAGATGGTCTGCCCACCTTCCACGTACTAAGATTTCATATTTCCAATCTTTCTGTTGGTCCTCAGGAATTCTCTCCTGCCCCCCCCCCCAACACAATACCTGATTATGTTACCCTTTCCCCCTCACTGTTTCCTCTACCCAGGTCCCTTTCTCCCTATGCCTCTCATGATTATTTTCTTACCTACTCTAGGTGGGATTGAGGCATCCTCACTTGGTCTTTCTGATTATTAAAGTTCTTTGTTTGTTTGCTTGAGATTATATATATATATATATATATATATATATATATATATATATAAAATTTTATATAATCCTCTTTTTATACACTCCAGACTTTATCACCCTCCTGGTCCATCCATTGACTATTCCCCATCCCATACCTTTTCCCCACCCACTGTCTCCACACGTATGCTACCACTACTTCCCCACTCCACCAGACCCTTAAAACTCCTTGGGGCCTCGAGTCTCTTGAGAGTTATGTTATCTTCTCTGACTGAACCCAGACCTAGCAGTCCTCTGCTGAATATGTGTTGGGGGCCTCATGTCAGTTGGTGTATGCTGCCTGGTAGGTGGTTCAGTGTTTTAGAGATCTCAGGGTCCAGGTTTATTAAGACTGCTGGTCCTCCTACAAGGTTGCCCTCCTCTTCAGCTACTTCAAACTTTTCCCTAATTCAACCACAGTGGTCAGCAGCTTTTGTCCATTTCTTGGGTATAAATATCTGCATGCTGCTTGTTGCGCCTTTCTGGGGGCCAGTCATGATAGATGACTTTTTGTGAGTACTCCATAGTCTCAGTAATAGTGTCAGGCCTTGGGGCCTCCTCTTAAGCTGAATCTCACTCTAGTCACTGGACCTTTTTTTCCTCAGGCTCTTCTCCATTTTTGTCTATCCAGTTCTTTCAGACAGGAACAATTGAACATCAGAATTTTGACTGTGGGATGGCAACCCCATCCGTTATTTGATGCCCTGTTTTTCTTCTGGAGGTGGGCTCTCCTCAGTGTAGGAAATTTTATCTATGAGTCCTGAGAGTCTCTCACCTCCCAAGTTTCTTATACATTCTGGAGGTTCCCCCCACCTCTTACCTCCCAAGGTTGCCAGTTTCCATTCTTTCTACTGGCCCTCATGGCTTCAGTCCTTTTCCCCCATCCAATACCTGATCATGTTCCCCAATTACTCCCTTCTCCCTTTCCAACCCAGGGCCCTCCTTCCCTCTTTGTTATTGCTTTCTTCTCCCTCCTAAGTGGGATTGAGACATACTCATTTGGTCCCTTCAGACTGTAGACCTTTTTTGAGATCTGTCAACTGTATCTTGGGTAGTCTCACTATTTATTTTTGGCTAATATCCACTTATTAGAGAGTACATTTCATGCCTGTCATTTTGGGTCTGAGTTACCTCACTCAGGATATTTTCAGTTTCATCCATTTATGTGCAAAACTCAAGATGTACTCATTCTTAATAACAAAGTAGTATTCCATTGTGTAAATGAACCGTATTTTCTGTATCCATTCTTTTTCGTGGGGCATCTGGGTTGTTTCCACCTTCTGATTATCACAAATAAGGCCACTATAAACAAAATGGAACACACGCCACTGTGGTATGATGGGGCATCTTTTGGGTACATTCCCAAGAGTGGTATTGCTGGGTCCTCAGATATATCTATTTTCAATTTTCAGAGGAACCTCCAGATTGAGTTCCAGAGTTGTCGTTCGAGTTTGCAATAACATCAACAATGGAGAAGTGTTCCTCTTTCTCCACATCTTGGCCAAAATATGCTGTTACCTGAGGTTTTGATCTTAGGCGTTCTGATAAGGTGAAATCTCAGGGTTGTGTTGATTTAAATTTCTCTGATCACTAAATCTTTGAACATTTCTTTAGATGCTTCTCAGCCATTCAAGATTCATCTGTTGCGAATTATCTGTTTAGTTCTATACCCTGTTTTTTATTGGGTTGTATCGTTTTTTTGGTGGTTAGTGTCTTGAGTTTTTTATATATTTTAGATGTGGGGTTAGTAAAGATTTTTCCTAATCTATAGGTTGCCCATTTGTTCTATAGACGATGTCCTTTGTCTTGTAGAAGAAACTGTGAAAGAAGAAAGAGGGAGGGGGTAATGACTGGACTGCAAAAAAATAAAAGTAATGAAAGAATGAGAGAAAGAGAGAGAGAGAGAGAGAGAGAGAGAGAGAGAGAGAGAGAGAGAGAGAGAGAAGTTCACATTAAAGGCAGAGATATATTATTTATTGTTAAACATTTGTGTGAAAGTCCTGTAGAAGCTAGTTATCTACATTTCATAGATTTTCACACCCAATGTAAAAGATTCTCTGGAATCCACTGAGTAGAGAAAACTTTATAAAAACAAAGAAATTTTAACAGCAATTTTTAAAACAAAGCTCCAGGCTAATAACAGTAGGTAATTTTTGGTTACTTTAGTTAAATCTGTTTCTTTAACCACAGGATATTAGTTTTTAGTAATAAATACTGTTTTAAACCCTATGTGTGACTCTTTTTTGTTAACAAATTCTTCCTGAAGCACAGAACTTTACAATAATGACTCAGTCTGAAAAATGTCACATTCATGTCCTTAGTTTTTCATTTAAAATATTATTAAAATTAATTAAAGAAATATTCAAAATAATATACAAATATAACATACACACATATAGATAGATGGATATATATTTTTTCAGAGAAAGAGAAAAGGAGAGACAGAGAGTGGTTCTGCATATTAACAACATGTGGCTTCTTTCTTGAAATACAATGATATTTCAAAAGTCCAATCAATGTCTTAGAAATAGATGAAAAAACTATATAATAAAAAGCTTTTGTCATTTTGTGCCTTGGTGTCTTTGAAAAAAGCACCTGTATGAACTTAAATGCCCACTTATCTAGGGATGAGTAGCAGTGGAAACCAAAATGCAAACTCCAAAGTCCTGGCACAGAACTAATAAATCAATAATTATAACTTCACATTCCCAGCATCTCATAGTCAGATCTTGGTATTTCAAAAAATTTAGTGTAAAGCACACCAAAGGTGTGGAAGAAAAAAAAAATAAGGTCAATAAGACCTGAAAAAAATTCTAAGATGCCTCAGCTGGAATGTAGAGAGATTTGAGTGAGAAGCCTGCAGGCTCAGTGCATTTTAGCTATTGTTTGATATTCAGAGCCGAAGAAACCTATAGGGACAAAATCTTCAGGGGATGAAGTGATATAAAAATGTGTAGAGTCAATCATGATGCATAGGCAGTCTTGGATGTATCTGAAATAAGCTCAAAGTAATTTAAAATAATGCAAGTCAAATTCAAAACTGTGAAAAACAAGATCTTACAAGAAAACAGGAGGTGATGGAAAGAGCAAAAAAAAAAAAAAAAAAAAAAAAAGGAAAGTGAGAGGAGAAGAACGGATATGAATTCCTGAACCTATGAAACCTATGAACCTATGGAAATGCTTTGGGATGTATATAAAAAAAATGAAGGCTGAGATAGAAGATTGACAGCTCCAGAGAGGGGATTTTAACTTGTAACTCACCGTTTAAATAACAGAAGGCATTTATTCAATACTCTATGCATTGGCATTCATTTCTAGACCTCTTATTTTGTCCTAAACAAGCAGATAGTTTAGCAAACTCTTCACCATTTATATTTCTAATAATTTTCTGTATTGTGTCTTAGTGCATTTTCTTTCTTACTCCAATCTGTTGTTCATCAAAATGTCTATTTTTAACAGCCTTTCAATAAGCATAAAATAAAATGGTAAATATGCATGTACTAATTAATATTTCTTGTGGTTAACATTTTTTTTTGGAAAGTAACAAAAATCTTATATCTTGAAGTCAAGGCTCATTTTTTAACCATGTTCTCCTAAATTATGGTGCTTTGGTATGGACACACACACACACAAAGAGAGAGAGGAGAGATAGAGAGAGAGAGAGAGAGAGAGAGAGAGAGAGAGAGAGAGAGAGAGAGAGAACACACAGATATACACATGCATAAACACATGCACACATCCCTTAATAAATTTGTGGGAAAAATTAAAGACAAATGGAACACTACAATAATTCTATGATCTAATGTTATTTATATCAGAAAAAGTCTGTATGTCTGATACTCACATGCTCATATTGCAATCAGCTATGGTAGCCTTTCTTGAGTTAAAGAAAAATAAAAGAGAAAAATTATGTAATACCTTCTGGATTTAAGCCTTCTTTACTGTCATTTTACATACTCTTTTCAGATATCTACTATGACATTAAGATATGAATATAAAATAAATGAGAATTTATTACTCACTTGAGTGAGTTTTATATCATACTGTAGTCCATATGCCTATACTTCTTTTATAGAATGTATTGACCTAATATACCTAATATAGGTATGTAATACCTAATATAGGTATTAGATTAACCTTTAAATAGATTTGATAAAATAAGCTATTAATCATGTCACAATGTCTAAAGATTATACAAGTGAAATTTATAAAAAATGCAAATGAGAAACACTGTCATATGAAAGAGACTTGTTTCTTCATGTTGTCTAATATTCTATATTTAAAAATATTTAATTCAATTAGGTTTAGTACACTGAATAGGCAATCATCTATGGTGGACAATATGCAAGTTCCTGAAACGTAATTGATAGAAATCTTTGAGGTAGAGAATATATTTTTGCAATTACATGGAATAATTCTTGACCTCAAAATGTAAATTAGACCAGAGTAAAGTATTAAATTATCTTAAGACCATCAGGGTAGTAATATTGTAGTTAATAATGGTTTTTAAAACATCATGTAAAATGAATACTTCTTGCCTACTTCTAGTTGGGGCACATTAAACAAATAACTAAAATGATTAAAAAAATAATTTATTTAAATTGAACTAATTATTCTCATTTTAAAATATTGTTTCCAGAATTCAAAGCAATTAATAGGTGGTAGAGGCAGAAAGCTCAAGAGTTCAGTGTAAATTTGGCCAACAAGTAGGTGAGAATAATGTACAATTTGGTGAGTACATCAGTATAAGTTTAACTTTGAGATATTAAAAATAAAATTTTGTGAAGAAGCTTGAATAATGTTAAAGACAGAGATTTTGGCAAAGAACTTATAATTCTTCAGAAGATTAGCTTTATGCAGGAGAAAAATTTGAATTTATAATAAAATGCTAGGAAAGGTTTCTTGAGAGGAAGACTTGAGATTTCAAAAATGCAAATTCATTTGAAGGAAAGTGTAATGGTTGAAATTTGGTATTCTCTCCATGGTTTGCTCAGTCTGCTTTCAAATAAAACCTAGGACTACATATCCAAGGTTAGCACTTAATGGAGTGAGAGGGACCTTCCCATATTGTGGGGCCGTCAAAAGGGGTCTTGGTTTTGGTTGAAGCACTGGCTGGAAAACCAGAAGACCCAACAGGTGTCCATTGCCTATAAGGGACGGGCACCTGTTCTGCTGTGCTCCCAGAATCCAGGCTCCTAACTTGTGGCATGGAACTCCATTGACCTGTACTGTTCAGTCACGTTTAGGGCAATGCAGCCCCGCCCAAATAGCACAGATAGAGGGCATGACTACAGGCCTCAGGCCTTAGAGAGATTAACAGACTAAGGGGATGCTTGAAGGCCAGAGGGTGGAGCCAATTAATCATACTTCACCAGCCCCTCCCCCATCCCTATTTAACTCAGGTCTGCCCTGAATTTCAAGGGGGTGTACATCCAGATTCAACCATCATCCATCATGCTAATAAAGCCATTTTGGAAACCCAAGGACTTTCTCCTGACATTGGGGCTGTGCCATGAGGAACCATGGAGAAGGCCTTTAAGAAGCAGCTGTAGCCACAGCCGCAGTGCCTTACTTCCCACGTGCGTTCCCAGCCACCATACCCACACCATATCAATCATTAATCAAGAAAATTTCTTACAGACTTGTCTACAAGAAATCTGATTTAAAAAACTCCTCAACTGAGGTTTCATTTTCCCAAAATTTTTACTTGGTGCCGTGTGTACATGTGTGTGTGTGTGTGTGTGTGTGTGTGTGTGTATACACATACATATTTATAATATATATATATATATATATATATATATATATATATATATATATATATATGTACACATATATACATATATATACCACACAAATAACAACAAAAAAAAAACTGTAGTCAATGCAATGACTATGATGACTTTTACAGTGGATTACAGTGTTTCCCATTATAAGATGTGCATGTTCTAATGGAAGTCTGGGCTGAAGAATTATGCCTTCATTACAAAATGGCTTCTAAGGCTCATGTGTTTGAACACTTGTCCTAAGATAGTGATATTAATTGAGAGCATGCAGAATTTTTAATAGTTGCGGAAACTAGATAGAGTGAGTTACTATTGGACGGGATTTGAGGATACAGACTAGAGCAATTCTGGACTTGGTTCTACTTCCTGTACCACCAAGATATTTGTGAGTAAAAAGCTGTGTGCTATGTGTTCCCATTGCTATGGGGCTCTCTGTCATGTTTTATCTAATATGATGGATTATTTTTACTCAGATTATATACCAAACTCTGTATGTAGGGGAAAATAGCCTTGTGGAGCATAGGTGGGAGAGGAGGTCCTTTGTCCTGTGAAGACTGGATGCCCAAGTATGTGGGAATTTGAGGGTGGGGAGGTGGGATTGGTTGGTGGGTAGGGGCACATCCTCATAGAAGCAGGAGGCGGAAAGGGATGGGAGTTTCTGGGTGGGAGGGAAATGGGGAAAGGGGATAACATCTGAAATGTAAATAAAATATCCAAAAAAATAAAATGCAAAAACAAAAAAAAAAAAACAAAAACAAAAAAAAACCAAAAATAAAATGGGAACTCATTTATAGGACTAACAAATATTTCTAAATATATTACAGATTTAAGTCCAAAATGGGGGAAAAAAAAAACCTACTTTTTCTAATCCAGAAAAAACAAATTTACACCTTGTTATATATATGGAAGTAAATAACTTAATTGCCAACAAACCATGAAACTATGGATTTCTGTCTTGTTAGTTTTATTTATGAAATAATGCATATTATTTCAGTAAAATGCATATTTCAATGACAATGGGTATCATTTCACTAAATAGATTGGATAATAAAATGTAAGTGTTTTAAAATATACACCAATAAAAAATTTATGATAAACTACAAGGCAACACTATCATTAATAGTCCAATCTTTTTCACACCATTTGGATTTTTCTTCATGTCAAGTAACTTTCTATCACAGTGGGTATACTGAAATTCATGAAGAATCCTATCTAACTTGGACCAATGAAACTTTTATCAGCAGTATTTCAGAGGGAATTTTTAGCACCATAGCTTCATTATTTGTCAATATATAATGGTACTTTTTGCTAAACTAATGTATATGAAATTATGTGATTACATATTTAATTCTCAAGTTTCTAATTACTAACAAAATTAACCTTTATTTATGTTTATAAATTGTTTCTACCTTTAAGGATTCTAAACATATCTCTTAGCTAAAAAATAGTTTATAAATGGTGTAAACATCAAATATTATGTCTTACCTTTTATATATTTATACCTAAAAGTAAATATTAAAGAACAATAGTATGTGTGGCTATTAAGTTTCATTGTGCACTTGATTTAGAATCACTGAATCTTAGACATACGCTTTTCCAGAATCTCTTACCTCTGGCCATATCGCTGTTACAAACTTCTCTCTTCTCAGTTCATTTTCTTTTGCATGTGTTTTCCGCTTGACCATCGATTGTAAGTTTGCTGACATTAGGTTTCCTTTGTCATCCGCAGTCTACGACAATGGTCAAAAACTCTGTCTGCTTAAGCCTGATCTCATAAATCTAGTTCTTTTTTATTTTTTATTGGATATTTTATGTATTACATTTCAAATGTTATCCCCTTTCCTGGTTTTCCCTCTGGAACCACCCCCTCCTATTCTCCTCCCCCTGCTTCTATGAGGTTGCTCCCCCTCCCACCAACCCACTCTCACCTCCCTGCCCTGGCATTCCTCTACACTGAGGAATGGAGCTATCACAGGGCCTCTCCTCCTTTTGATGCCAGACAATTTCATCCTCTGCTTCATATGCACCTGGAACCATGTGTCCCTCCATGTGTACTCTCTGGTTAGTGGTTTAGTTCCTGGGAGCTTTGGGGCAGGGAGCTTGGGGTCTGGTTGGTTGATGTTGTTCTTCCTATGGGGTTGCAAATTCCTTCAGCTCCTTAAGTCCTTTCTTTAACTCCTCCATTGGGGTCTCCTGGCTCAGTCCAATAGTTGGCTGTAAGGATCAGCCTCTGTATTTGTCCGGTCCTGACTAATACATCTCAGGAAACAGCGAAATAGATAAAATTGTTCATGTCATCATGGTTCACAAAGAATAAATTATTTAATTTATATCATATTTTCACACTTATTTTCTATTGTTACAATGCAACGTGCCTTTTAAAAGTGTATAATAATTCATTTTGACATTAAAAAACATTTTACCAAAGACAAATTTGTTTGCCGGTTCACTTCTTAGCTTAGCTGAGAAAAGAATTTTTTTTAATTGAAACTTTAAAGGAGGGAGAAGTTGATGTTTCTGAATTTCAGATCTACACTAATACTAAAGCATGTAGAATATGAGAAATGAGAAAAGTGTCTAAACATGTATCTTTCCTATTCCACATCCAGCTGAAATGAAGGCATGTCAGACATGGAGTACATCTACGTGCAGTGATGTATGGTTCTTGCCAGAAAAAGCTACAGAGGCAGGGCCATTAGAGAGATGAATGAAGGTATCATGAAAGAGAGGCTCACATATCTGCTAATGCGAAGGTCACACAGCAAACATTAACAATCAAGAACATTAATACATTTGCCCACACAGATGCTTTTTCTGTAGCGACTCTTGACAGGTACAACCTGGCTCCCATATGTCTCTGGCTGAACCTCTGGAACAGTTTTAGTTCAGTACACAAATATGTCCACAGATTCACTTTAAGATGAAAGAAGCAGCTGAGCAAAAGTCCTTGCTTTTTATGTTTTATATGCATTGCCGCAAATCTTCCCTGAATAGACAAATGTGGAGGCTTGGTTTATCAAGCTCTGTGCCACAGAGTGTCTGTGTGGGAATCACACTGCCTTCTTCAGCAATTCTTGCATGAGAATAAATGTAAAAATGATCTCATACTTGATTTTTAAGTAGTACAACTCAACAATTAACAATTAATGTGCTTATACTTAATAGGCAAAGTGCAAAATAAATAGCCATAGAGTATTAGAAAATTACAACTATCACGTTTCTTAACTCATTAATTCATTTGGGAGTTTCTGGCCATTCTCTGAACCAGGAATTAATAAAATATCAGGACATATGTTCAAGGGATATTCAATGGATCCTGGATACTCAATGGATACTGAGGTATATCACATAAACCACAGGAAAATTCTCTAAGAAAGCCCCAGTTTCCACCAAGAGAAGGCTTTAGATACCATTTTAATGGGAGGCAGGGTTCCCACTTGCCTCTCAACAAGACTAAGTTTATGTAGATATTTCTTTCATTAATACATTCCTGGCTCATTTCTAACATCTTAGCAAGGCTAAGTTTATGTAGGCATATATGAGAGGAAGTGGCTGTGGTTAGCACTGTGTTTAAGAGGATATTTCCAATTTATGAAAACAGTGAGTACATAATTATAACTAATTTGATGACACTTGGATTGTGATGGATATGTTTATTTATCACACATTTACTTTGTACTATGCTTATTAATGATAAAGATATGCAAGTGCTTCTTTTATATGCTCAAACTAAGTGAGAATTAAATTATCACCACTTTTCTGTAAACCAAAAATCTGAGTTCATCTGGTTTTCTTTGAGAAACATTTCTTAATTTAGTTTAGCCTTTCTATGAATGTGCTGTTTGGTTAGAAAAACTGTGTATTAAAGAATGTTGAGTAAAGAGCCTTTAAGGTTGGCAAGAAATCTGAAGAGCATAGTGTGATAAAAAAAAATAGTGAAAATGACTTTTGCTGAAAACTTTTTTTCAGTGAGAAATATTCAAAGAAAATCTCTATATGATTTAATATCAAGAATGTTCCTGCTATGAGTATAGAAAACCATACAATGAGTGACCAATGGCATGAGCGGCTGAGAATGTTAGGGGCAAAGATAAGAGGATAAAGAGTTACATGTGTAGAATGGAGATCAAACTACAAGTCACTTAAGACACTCCTGAAGGCACCTCAGCATGGAGGACCCATTTATGCTTGGATATTCTTGGCAAGCCAGCAGTATGTGCAATGGGAAAGCCATCCAACTGGGTGGAATACAGCCGACACGTGGACACTTGTTCTGATCAAAGATTTTAGGATAAAAATAAAATTTATCTTCTAGGAACAAAAATATCTTGGCATATTAAAATAAAACATGCAGAGTTATTTTACTAAATATGTGAGCACATTGGCCTAATCCTTCAGTGGGCCTTCCTGGTGAAATTACTCAAGATGTGCTGTTATTATTTTCTTTGATAGAACAGCTTACATGTTTGAGGCACAGTCATATCAACTTCTAATGTTGCACTCTTGTTTCCAAAGTCAGCAAATAACAAATAAAACTCTTTATTAAATAATTTTCATATAACACACATTACACATTAGGTGGAGATATTGGCCTATTTATGACTTTTTTATAAAGTGACATTTTAAATTTGTTATTCAGAAACTCAGTATTATTCAGGCAGAAGAAACAAAATGTTTAACAAATTAAGGAAGAAAATAAATTCTAATGAGAAAAATTTAAAAACACAATTATTTAAAGCATTTTCATGAAAATTTTTAATTAAAAAATCTCCAAAAGACATTAGACTTGAAGAAAATAAGGTATTTATGGATCTATTGGAATCAAATGACAGATAAATACCCAAAAGTAGTTACAGAGTTTTCTTGGAGTCAATGAATAATATTGACTTCTGGTTATAGATAAGGAGAGTATTTAAAAAAACTTTTTATGGAAGATTGAAATATCCCTTGTAGAATTTTAATAATAGCATCAACATAAAGAAAAGTAGTATGAAATAGTAGAAAGATGGACAAATTCCTTTTGGTTTCTCATAGGTTAACATTTTCAAACATATACTCTAATAGTAAAACAAAATATAGAGTCAAATTTTTGTAAAATTTATTATGAGAGACTCAAATAAAATACCCTACTGTCATAGTACCTGCCACTTATTATACATAATTTTAAATTATTTACAATAGTTAAAATTAATGATTTAATGTTAATTTTATTTTTTAAAATTATATAAATAACATTAAAATGATTATTTAGGAGTAAATTTCTTTTAAAACTTTAGGATTTTAGATTTACACATATATATTTGATATATGTATGTATATATATGGACACATATGTCTGTATGTATATTAAGTAACAATTAAAAAGGAGGAGATCAATTTAGAGAATGATGAATGTTATATGGAAGAATTTGGGAACAAAATATTGGAATGGTAAAATGTCATTGTCATAAATAAATTATAATATCAAAAATAAAATAATAACTATTTAAAAAGTAAAGCAAGTATAAACAACTTTTATAGTAAATTGAAAAAAATCACAAATTTTTTAATTTAAAATATCCAATATGTTTTTATAGTATTTCTGTTCCCTCATCTCTAAATCATATCCCAAATCCTTTCTCCCCTCTCCCAGCTACCTACCTTCTTCATGTTTTTCTGCTGTTTCTTTCTTTTCTTTCTCTTTTTATTTTAAAATATGAAAGGGCACAACAACAATAACAAAAATAAAACAAAAAAATCAGACAAACTAAAACAAAGAAAATCAATGCTATAAAAACACACAAATAAAACAAAACAAATATATCAACAATAATGATAAAATCATGAATGATATTTTGTGTTGGTCCTTGGCATGATTTCTGCCAAGGTAAAGATACTTTGCACCTGGTAAGGTGCAAAGTATCTTTCAGTGAACAATAGTCTGTAGGGATGAAATATAAAAGGAAAAGAATATTGCATAAGATATAACTACTATATGATCACAATTTATTCTACAGAGACAACAACAAAGGACTGTCAGAAAACCAGATTCATAATATTAGACTAGATTACATGAGTCAGGAATAAGTCATATAAGTCAATAAAACTGAAAATGACTGATATTTAGTAAAACTGTCAAAAATAAATATGTATGGTCTTTACCCGCTGCAAAGAGAAGTTTCTTTGATGAGGGATTAGGATCCCACTTACATCTGTGTATATGAGCAATATTTAAGTAGATGTTAGGGATTATGATTACACTAAATTTTACTGCCATTGAATTTTCAATCTAAATTTTTAATACTCAAACTTACTCCCACCTATTCTCTTTTTATCTACAGTTATGATTCTTATCTCTGGCTATGTATCATAATCACCTTACATCATTGAAACATGTAGTTCTGAATACCTGTCATAGTTATCAGGGTAAGATATTTACTGTTGTATCTTTAAATCTACTTATATTTGACCTCTTAGTTGCTTCTTATCAGGAGATACAGTACACAAATACCTTTTCAACTTAATGACATTTACTAGAGTGTAATAATCTTTTACTTGATAATGACCAACATGTCAGTCAAAGAAATGCTGATATAGTACAATGCATTAGCAAGTTTTTAAACTAATAAGTTTAATAGTTCATGAAACCTAACAAGTAGGAATAAAAGATGTCATCCATCTCCCCTTAATAAAAGATTCTCCCCTTCTCTTTCTGATCCAGTGCCTTTTCTCTCTCCTTTGCAACACCCTCTCTTTTTTTATGACAACTTCCCTGACTAAAATCTTTGGACCAGTGAACTTGCCTACCCTAGAACATCCAATAAACCTGCCTTTAGTATATATATATATATATATATATATATATATATATATATATATATATTTCAAAACAATCAAATTAAAAAATGGAATTTAAAATATTCAAGCATACAAAATAGGCTATATCTAAATATAGGAAAGTGTGATGTTTTAGTTAAGGTTTCTATTGCTGTGAAGAGACACCATGACTACAATGATTTTTATTAAAAAAAAAAAAAAACACTTAACTCACGCTGGCTTAGGTTTCAGAAGTTTAGTCTAATATTATCAGGATGGGGAACACTGTATCATGTAGATAGGCCTAGTGCTAGAGAGGGAACTGAGGTATTTACATCTGGATTGACAGGCAGCAGGAAGACAGAGGAAGCCAACTGGGCCTGGATTGTTTTTAGGAAAATGCAAAACCCATCCCCAGCTACACACTTTATCCTACAAGGCCATAGGAACCCTAAGAATGACACATGCCCTAATCCTTTCAAATACTGTCACTCTCTGAGTCTATTGGTGTCATTTTTTTATTCAAACAACACCAGACATGAATAACTTTGAACAATTAAGATGAAGATATCCCAATGCATAAATAGTTTCTTTATTATGTTCAGGAGTATGACCAGAAAATTAATGAGTATGGTCAAGAAGAATCTAATGCCTTAAAACCTAATTAGAACTAGTGGTACTTAGAAATTATACTTTATAAAATCACACTTTACTTTTGAGAATTTTTCTTACAATTGTTACATTATGTATTTTAGTTCCTAGGATTCAAAACACTTGTACAGAAAACAGTCCAATAAGAGGTTAAGGAAAATTGCTACGAAAATAGATTGGAAATTAAAATGTGTGCTGCTCTTAGAATTTCCTGTTCTCACATTGATAGCTTCATTTTAATTCGTGTGTGTGTGTGTGTGTGTGTTCATTTGCTCAATTTTGTTGTTGTATAATATCAATGGATATATAAATTTAAAAGGGGAAATTTCACAGGTGTCCAGTTCTAGAGAAAAAAACTATAAGCAATTAATGACTACTGAGTGAAAAATAATTATCATGTACCAGGGGCTAGCATGAGTTTCATTGATTGATTAATGGAGAAAGGTCTTCCTTGAAACCCTGTAGAAACCACCACCAAAAACAAATCTGTTTTTAAAAGAGGTGAAGTGTTCAAATTCTTTAAGAGTTTTATTATGCTAATGTATGTGTTGACATCAAATCAAGTTAAAAGTCATAGAATTCATAACACCCCTCTGTTAATGATAGTTTGTATAGTTGCTTTCTAGCATCTGGTATCATGGGGCTCTTTAAAGCTGAATATCAATGGTCTCCAAGTAGATTCTCTGACTGGTCCAGCTGCTTGAAATTTGACAACTCCAAGTGATAAGGATGCAATTATGAAGTGAGTGCATTAGACTGTAAGAAAAGACAAAGTGAGAACTTTCCAAGATAGGTCTTTTATGCTAAGCTACATTTTTTTTTGTTGCTCAGTTCATCAGAAAGACATTTCTCATACAAGCCAGATTTATAAGAAAAATATCTTTTATGTTGTTTTGCCTTTGCTGCCTTCTATTTGCATACTGGAACATACAGTGTCAAGTTGAATTCTTCTAAGAAAATATTATGACATTCACATATTATAGATTCTATAATATCAGATACAATTATCATTCATAGGTGTTCCAATATCTCCTAAATTTATACATGTAAAAATATAATAATCTACATTTAGTCACGAACAGAGACATGGAGGTGAGACAGGAAAGTATGACATTTAGATGTCAGATGTAAACGGAATGTTAATAGTACCAATAATACAAACCAACACTATAGAAACAGAAGTAACTTTGGGAGGCTGAAGAGAAGATTGTGTCATAGGTTTAAGCCACAGTATAAAATTATGATTATACATTTATTATTGTTTACAATATATTTTATACCATGTTTGCTGTTGCTATATGATATTTTATACTTGTTTTAAGAGTCAGAAACAAAGCTTTCTTTATTTTACAATTTAATGTGTTGTATATTTTCGAAAACACTCTATATGTCTTCTGTCATGGGTGAGTATCAATTTAGTTCATCATCACAGTTAGGGCTTTAGAGTGTATGTATAGTGGACAGAGTAATGATACTGATCCTCTGTGAGTGATGACAAAGACACCGAGAGAAAGTAGGTAAACTGAACAGTGAAGGTTGGAACAGATTTTATTTTCTTCAAAGGATTACAGATCAAAACAAGAGGTATGAAGTTTAGTGAATATTTCTTCTAAAAAGCAATTGGTAATTGTTCACAAATCTCTCATTTTCAAATTGAACTCTCTGACACTACAATTTGTCATTATTGCACACAAATGCATTAGTCTAAATTTAATGATACTGCTTACATTTTTTTAAAGAAGTAAATTCACATGAAATTTTAATAAAACCATTCATGCACGTAGATCCTAAGATAAACTAAAAGAAAAGCTCATTTTTAATTGAGTATTTCTTCTGTTTGATTTGGCTCAACACTTTTAAGGATTGCGACCCTGTTAGGTTGCTATTAGCATTTCAATTAGTGGGTTTCCATCACTGGAAAGCAGATCAAAGTGTTCTTGTGCTATTTGTAAAAACAAACACTGAAAATAAGACAGTTGATCCAAATATTGCTGAGATATACTTAAGTGCATGTCAGTAAAATACTGGCAATATCTGCTTCTCAAATTCTGGCATAATCTTGTGTCCACATTGTTATCTGTAAGCCACAGCTGGTAATCAGTTCTCAACTGCTGAAAACCTTTGATTTCTAAGAAATCTCTTCTTTATATTTTAGAATCAGAGATTCCTTCATACTTTTCATTTGTTCATAACATAATGAGTAGTTCTTAAATTTTAGAAAAATGTTTTAAGTAGCTGGAGGGTTACTTCATGACTTACAGGTGTTTGTTTCTCTTTCGCAGTACCCTGGTTCAGTTCCAATCATTCATATCAAGCAGTTGATAACTATCTGTAATTCTAGTTCCAGGGTATATGACATCTTTTCTGATCCAAGAGATATCTGCAAGCATGTGTTGAACATACAGACAAACATGTAGGCACATATACACTTAGATAATAAATTATATATAATTTACACACATATATATTTATAATAATATATATTATATATTTATATACAATATATAATTTATATATAATTATTTTAAGCAAGTCTTTGTTATTTAATAACAATTACAATGAAAATATAGTATAATTATCATTGATTTCACATTCAAATTTTACTACTGTAAACTTATGTAAGGTCTGTCACAACTGACAAGTTAACATTTATAAGTTTGTCCCTTGAAGTCTGTAATTTTTCAACATCCTTAGATTTTTTTAATGTTTCTGTGCTTTTCCAGAGTCATGCCTAAAATAGGACATTATAGACAATGATTTTAGGCTCCTCTTGGGTATGATCGATTTTTCAATTCTATGGATGATGTTAATAATTTTGATAACTGATCACATGCTATGTTGAATATGGTGCTTAACAGTAACTAATGTGATCTATTTTTTTCTCATGCAGAGATGTAAGTTGCATGTCTTTAGATGAAATGCTATGTTCTGGAGAAGTTGCTCAGTTGTCAATGACTACTCTTCCACAGGACCAGAGTTCAACTCCCAGAACATTTATGGTGACTCACAATCATCTGCAACTCTAGTTTTGGAGGATTCAAAGCCCCTTGTGATTTCCACAGGGATCAAGTATACACATGCTGCACAAACATATATGAGCACAAAAAACCTATACCCTTTAGTAATTATTTTAAAGGCATAAACATTGCAGAAGTCATACCACTTTTTTCTATCTCAAATTAATATTAACATAACTCTTCATTTTTGGCCTAAGCTTGATTAATATAGCAATGTGTGTGTGTGTGTGTGTGTGTGTGTGTGTGTGTGTATGTGTGTGTATGGGTTTTTCTACTCTAAAGGTACTATTTAAGCTATATTTTCACTATGTATTGCTCATATGTTGAGAGAGGCATTGGGAAACTCTTCTTTTAAAAATATCAATCTACATAAATCATTTTATATTATTGGCATGAATAAAGGGTTAAATCTCCAGTTATTTACTCAACAAATTATTTAATTATGTCAGAACATGTAATTAGCAGCAATTTTTTCTTTGGACATAATCCAACAGTACTTCATAAATTCTATTGTTCAACTCTTTCCAGGTCATCCCATAGGGTCTTCATGCACTTTTTTCTTCCCCTTGACACACACCCATGCTGGTTGCTCATTATTCATTTTGTTTACTGTAATTATTTTAACTGAAAGATAATAACTGTCAATGTTTATATAATAAAATGTAAATTTTGATCAGTGTACACAATTATAGAAATTTTTGATTAAGTGGAGAAGTATGTCTATCACCTAACTACCCTAAACTTTTTCTTTGTGAGAATATTAAAGTGGTATTTGTTATATGTAACTATTGTCAATTTTATTATACCAGTTTTTACATTACTTCTTTCTGTCTTAAATGTTATGCCCTTGACCGACTTTTCTTTTCTCAGGTTTCTTCCCAAAGCATCGCTTTCCATCCAGTAACTTCTCTAGATGTTCAGTTTTTATGAGTTTGCAAGTTCTCTCTTATTTCTGCTGTTATTGATATCCAACCTTAATCCACGACACTCAGATGGGATACAGAGTGTTATTTCAATTTTCATTTATCTATTCATCCTTTCTGTGTGTACAAATATGTTGTCAATTTTAAAGAAAGTTCTGATAATAAAATGTATTCTTTTATGTTTGGGTAAAATGTTGTGTAAATATCTATTAGGTCCATTTGTTTAACAATGCCATTTATCACCAGCTGGAGTGGCCTGAACATATTCTGGGAATGCCTGCTAGAGTTAGGGGCTCAGATAACACCAAGGAAGGGAAGATCTGTGTAATCCATTAGTTATGGATGTACAGGAACAAGAGAGGCCTCAAGAAGTGCTGTTACAGATCAGTGGGTTTAGACTTGGAGATGAAGGACAGATGAAAATATTCAGATAGCCTGCTTGTTTTCCTGTTCTTAGTTTCCTGAGGGTTGCAGGGCATGCTTGCTGGATCTAAGGGTTAGGATAAAGCAATGAGTGGCAAGAGAGAAATTAGGACATGAAGATCTTTGTGATGCACTGGAGATGGGGCAGTCAGGGGAAAAGAGGCTCAAGCAAGTGATCTGCTACAAAGCTGAATAATACTGGAGATTCAATGCAATCCCCATCAATACTCCCACTCAGTCTTCACAGAGAAGAATCTGACGGAGTTGAAGAAGGTAAAATCTACTCTTTTTTTAAATTTATTTATTTTTATTTATTTATTTTTATTTTTATTTATTTATTTTTATTTATTTTGGTTTGTTCGAGACAAGTTTTCTCTGTGTAGCTCTGGCTGTCCTGGAACTCACTCTGTAGACCAGGCTGGCCTCGAACTCAGAAATCTGCCTGCCTATGCCTCCTAAGTGCTGGTATTAAAGGTGTGCACCACCACTGCCCGGCAGTAAAATCTACCCTTAGCCTACCAATTTCACTGCTGGAATGGTCTGTGAGTTCTCAGGAAGTCCCTG
Source organism: Arvicanthis niloticus (assembly GCF_011762505.2). Taxonomy (NCBI): domain Eukaryota; kingdom Metazoa; phylum Chordata; class Mammalia; order Rodentia; family Muridae; genus Arvicanthis; species Arvicanthis niloticus. Next base: position 7,114,679 of record NC_133433.1, read on the forward strand.
CTAGAATTAAGGTCTGAGATAAGTGTAAGGAGTTGAATATTTAAGTGCTTCTTAGCCATTCGAGATTCCTTAGTTGACAATTCTTTGTTTAGCTCTGTACCCCATTTTGGGGGATTATTTGATTCTCTACAGTCTAACTTCTTGAGTTTTTTTGTATCTTTTGAATATTAGCCCTCTATCAGATGTAGGGTTGGTAAAGATCTCTTTGCAATCTGTATGTTGTCCTTTTATCCTATGGACAGTGTCTTTTGTCTTACAGAAGCTTTTAAATTTTATGGGGTCCCATTTGTCCATTGTTGATTGTAGAGCATGGGTCATTGTAGTTCTATGCAGGAAATTTTCACCCATGTCTATGTGTTCAAGGCTCTTCACCACTTTTTCCTCATCTTATCTGGTTTTATGTAGATGTCCTTGATTCACTTGAACTTGAGCTTTGTATAAGGAGATAAAAATAAATCAATCTGCATTCTCCTTCATGCTGACAACCAGTTGAACCCCACTCTATGTTTTTGGCTTCTTTGTCAAAGATTAAGAGACCATAGGTGTGTGAGTTGATTTCAGGGTCTTCTATTGTATTCCATTGATCTACCTACCTTTCGCTGTACCAATACCATGCAGTTTATATCACTATTGTTCTGTAGTACAGCTTGAGGTCAGGGATAGTGATTTTCCCCAGAAATTCTTTTATTGTTGAGAATATTTTTCAAGCTCATATATTTTTTGTTTCTGTTGTTGTTGTTGTTATTCCAGATGAGGTAAAGAATTGCTCTTTCTATCTCTGTGAAGAGTGAGTGAGAGTTTTGATGGGAATTGCATTGAATCTGTAGATTGCTTTTGGTAAGATGGCCATTATTACTATGTTAATCCTGCCAATTTTTGAGCACGTTCAACATCCTTAGTCATCAGGGAAGTGCAAATCATAATGAACCTGAAATCCCACTTGACACCAAGCAGAATAGCTATGATCAAAAACACAGGTGACAGCTGGACTGGTAGAATTTGGAAAAGGAGGAACACTACTCCATTTTTAGTGGGACTGCAAACTGGTATAACCACTTTGGAAATTAATATGGTAGTTCCTCAGAAAATTCCAAATAGTTCTACCTGAAGACCCAGCTATAACACTACTGAGTATATACACAAAAGATGCTCCAACATATAACAAGGACACATGCTCCACTATGTTTATAGCAGACTTACTATAATAGCCAGAAGCTAGAAACAAACAACCCAGATGTCTCTCAACAGAGGAATGGAAACAGAAAATGTGGTATACTTAAACAATGGAGTACTACTCAGCTATTAAAAACAATGACTTCATAAAATTCAAAGGCAAATGTATGAAACTAGAAAATATCTTCCTGAGTGAGGTAACCCAGATACAAAAGAACATATATGGTATGCACTCACTGATAAGTGGATGTTATCTCCCAAAGCTCAGAATACTGACTATACAACCCACAAAACATATGGAGCTTAAGAAAGAAGACCAAAACGTGAATGCTTCAATTTTATTTTTTATTTTTTTTATTTTTTTCCATTTTTATTGGATATTTTATTTACACTTCAGATGCCATCCCCTTTCCCCATTCCCCCCCTTAGAAAACCCCTATCCCATACCCCCTTTTCCTTTTTGCATTTATACATTTTTTAAAAAATGTTAATCAAAGACTTTATAAGTTTAATATTGCTCAATCAGAGGTGTAACCCACTACCCAATCTAGATATATCAACTATCTTTGACTGGTGGAGATACATGAACATCTGCCTCCCTGTCTCCCCCCTCTTTCTCTCTTTCATCACTTAGCTTCTCCTCTCCTTCTTCTCCTCCTCTCCTTACTCCTTCTCTTCCTCACAGTACTCCTCCCACCTTAGCTCCTCCTACATATCACCCTTCCTGTTAAAATGAAATTTTTCTCTCAAAATACAATTAGAGCATAATTATGCCAATTTGTACCAGTGAAGTACAAGATAGTCCTAATACCCAGTCCATCATTTTGTTGACTAACCAGAACCTCTGTCATCTATCCTAACTAAAACATTTAGTTCTAAACCTGGCTTTAGGATGAATGTCAGCTGAAAACCATCTACTCAAATCTTTTCTCTCAAGGTAAATAGCCAGGATTGGCTATGAGGCTATAAGTTTTCAACCCCGTCAGAAATCCAGAATGACTGAGTTAACTATAATTGTGGGACGCACAAAGCATAGTTTCTAATAGAAGGGGTTAAAGAATAACCTTAGGACGTAAAGGGAGGGAACTTAGAGGGAGAGAGGGGGAGGAGGAAAAAGGGGGTTCAGGATCAGTTATTGGAAGGGACAGGAGATAAGTACAGAGGGTCAGAAAACCAAATAAAAATATATAGCAGTGGGGATGAGTAACTGGGAGTAGCCACTAGGAAGTCCCAGATGCCAGGGAAGCGAGATGCTTCTAGGACCTAAAGGTGATAATGAGTTTAGCAGAAATACTGATGAAATGGGATCTAGAACTTGTAGCGGTTGCCTCCTGTAGATAGGCACGGCCCCCAATTGAGGGATGAGGCCACCAACCCATCTCAAAATTTTAAACCCAGAAATGTTTCTGTCCAAAGGAAACACAGGGACAGAGATTGAAGGAAAGATTATCTAGAGACCTCCTCACCTAGGTCTCCATCCCATCTGCAGATACCAAACCTCAAAACTATTGCTGATGCCAAGAAGTACTTAATGATGAACCTACTATGGCTCTTCCCTGAGAGTTTCTATGAGCACCTGACCAATATAGATACAGATTCTTACATTAAACATCAGACTGAGCCCAGGGACCTCCAATGGTAGAGCTAGGCAAAGGACTGAAGGAGTTGAAGGGGATTGCAACCCCATAGGAAGTTCAGTATCAACTAACCAGACCCAGACCACCCAGAGCTCCCAGAGACTAAATCACTAAACAAAGAGTATACATGGAGGGATCTATGACTCGAGATACAAACATAGCATTTTCTGATATCAATGTGAGGTGAGGTCCTTGGTCCTTTGGAGAAGTGATGCCTCAGCATAAGGGAATGCTAGAAGGGTGAGGTGGGTGTGGGAGAGTTGGGGGAGGAGCACCCTCATAGAGGAAAAGGGGGAAAGTGAGTCTGAGATGGGGGATTTGTGGAAGGGTAACTGGGAAAGGGCATATCATTTGAAATGTAAACAAATAACATCATTAATAATAGTAAAAAAAATAAGTGAGGAGTTGAGGACTAAGAAAAGAATGGGTAGAAGGGGGCTGGCTCAATGTTTAAGAGAACCAGCTGCTCTTCCAGAGGACCTCAGTTCAATTTTGAGCGCTAACATGGCATCTTTTAACTGTTTATAATTCCCCTTCCAGGGGTTCTGACACCATCACACAGATACACATTCAGGTAAAACACCAATGTCCATATGACCATAAATAAATAAATAAATAAATAAATAAATAGTGGGAAGAAAGCAAGTGGGTGTTGTATTTGATAGAGTGGTGGGAGGAGGTTGTTTCAGAGGTGATGAATCAGGCTAATGCTTCAGAGTAGCATTGGATGATAATATTTAACCCAAGAGACGACTCATGTCATTTGCCATGTTGTCTCTTCCCATTGAAAAGACAGCACAGGTATGTCTTACTCATATAAACTCTTATATTTCTTAAAAGAAAGTCATAATCTTCTTACTTAGCTTAATTAAGTTCTGCTATAAAATTTCATTTTTATTGTCACCTATGCTGACAAAATGACAGCAAAACCTGGTATATTCATAAAGAGATTCATGGATTATGAGATCATGGTGACTGGGGGCAGGTCTCCTGGGGACTATTTTTAATGCTTCTCAACAACAACTCCTACGTAAAATTAAGTAAAATATTCTTTGACAGCATGAATAAAGTGAACCCCGAATAAGAAAGAGTAAAAAGCAACAACAGACACAGAAAATACAAATGTAAGCTCATAGGATTAATAAAGTAAAGAGATATCCAGTCAGGACTGTGAGAGATGATATGGTTGGTAAATGGGTATCTGTGAAATGGAGAAATTCTCAGCTCATGCTAAGCAGTCTGTATTTTTCTGTTTATGTTTGTTTTAAATTACATTATTAACAAGGTAAACTTTGGTTCTTATCAAATTCTCAGGTCAGAGCATATAAGATCATTATATGCAGCACTTATAAAGTCAGAATCAGTAGAGATCCCTGTAAGGGCTGAAAGGTTCTAGAATGGGGAACGGGGAACGGTATAAAATAGAGGCTTTTGCAATTAAACCTGAAAAAGAGAAAAAGGTTCATACTCTTTTTAGTTGTAATAACCATGAAAACATGTTCTAGAGAGAGACATAACACAAACCAAAATGAGAAACTGTAGGTTATATCAGAAACACTTCACTTTGAAGTTATACACCACTAGGAAAATGTAAAATGTTACAGGGATTCCACCAGATGAATACTCAGGTACAGTTTATAGCCAACTCAAGTTTTATTCCAGATAGCTGGAACAACACTCAGATATTCAGGACCTAGACGTGTCCTCATGGCTCTCAAAAATAGGCTTTTGATGGCCAAAATATACCTTGGCATCATTAAGGGTGGCTGCAGGTGGAAGTGAGGGAGTAGAGTTGGAGCCATGAAGAAGTAAGCAGTGTAACAGAAGCTAAGTTAGCTAGAGTATCTTGACCTCAGCACCCTAAAAAAAAAGATGGATAGTTTTCCATGGGGTTTTCAATCAGGAGAACAATTTCTTGTTAAACCAGAAATAGCTTCAGCAAGAATACAACATGAAGGAACATCTGTACTGTCTTAGCCTGTCCCAAGTTTCTATAAGAAACAAGGCTTGAAATATTAATAAATTACTAGGCAAAATGTGTCCAGTGGTAGCTTTCAATAAAAGAGTTATAATGAAAGATTTAATGATGATAGTTAGATTCATAATGAAATGTAAGATCAAAAAATTTCATGACCACAAATTATCTCATAGAACATTCTTTTTTACTTAGGAGCTAGGAAAAATCCTTATAAGTTTCATTTTATATAGTGAGTGACCTTACACAAATTGAGGACATTTATGTGACATTTCATATTATCTTTAAATGTTTTGCCTTTAATTCTGAAAACAAATGATACTGAATATATATAGTTTTTATTTGAATATTACTACTATTCCCCAGTGACTTGTGTCCAATTGTAACAAATTAACATACCACCAGTGACTGAGGGAATCAAAACAGAAGGGAACTTAAATATACAGTGTAGTAGAAGAAAAATGCTACTCTCATTAATCCCTTCTTTCTCTGTTTCCTTGATTTGTATCTAGTTAGGAAGACAAGGCAAAGATTCACAGGCAATACATTTTATTGTAAAAAACTGTTTTTTAGTGATGAGTATCATTTCAAAATTGAAGCAATTTTTGTTGATATAATGGATTATGAATCCACATAGGAAATTCATTTTATTTTTTTCTTGAAACCTGATTTCTCTGAATGCACAAGCTTCCTCAAGCCATGCATAAACCTTGGCTATGATTATACATGGCTCTGTCACCAGAAATTAACTTTTCATATACTGTATGAAAAGAGAAGTGGGCATATGGCAACTATCCATTTCATTTTTCCAGTCTACAGAATTTGATTTACTTCGCTCTGTCAGTATTTGCTGTCTAGATGTATCTATTTATCTCGTACTGCTCAGATTATGTGTCACTTTCTGTTTAGCTGTACTCTGAGACAGGGAAATGCTTTTGTCCTCTTTGCTTTCAAGGCACATGCTAAGAATCTGGATGAAGTCATAACATCAGTGAAAAGTTACAAAACAAACGTTAAAAATTGAACAGAAGATGTGCTCATTTTAACGTTGACTAGACTAGTAAAATCAAATGTACCAGTAAAATGCAAAAGAAACAAGAACACCTTGTCCAAATATGGCTATAACCCAATTATTGGGCACCATGATTGGCATAAACACCAGAAACACATGTGAGAGGGAAACCTGATCTGTCTGCAAGTGTGTTTTGACTATACTACCTACTACTGAGAAAGACAAGGTGGCATAGAAGAGACTCTTTGTTTCATGTTTGTGTTCTTTAATCGTTTATGTTTTTTTTATAAGGTACTTCAGAATCTAGAAACTTACCTTAATTATAAATCTTAATTATAAATTTGACAAGGTAAGGATATGGCACACAGGTAAAAAAAAAAAGAACAGCTTATAATATAATCTTCAAGAAAAAAATATAATTTTATCATTCCATGTTTGTCACATTTTTAATTTGTAAAACCTATTTACAAATGTAATTTTTATGTCACTATCTATACATATATATTAAAATTATAAACACACTTCTACTACTTAGTTAGCAAAAGTAATTTAAATGTAAGAAAGAAATCTTGTTGTTCTAGATTCTTTCAAATTTGATGTGACCTGGGCATTTGTGCTATTATTGCTGATTATTATGTTTCTGAGATTTTATCACCTCCTCAGTGCAACTAGTCTGTGTCCACAAATATACATTTCCTTAATTTTGTTTTTTTTTTCTACAAAATTCTTGTATAATCTTCTAAAATAAGACAGGTAAAATTATAAAAGATGCTTAACTCTGAAGTTCAACATTAATTTTTTAAGTCCATAAACATCTTTCTGCTTCCTAAATATCACTCTTACAGAGAACCACTTATATTTCCAGATCCTCAAAGGCTTACTGCTGAATAAGCCCACCCTTTCTAGTTCTTTCTAAATTCTTACTGGCTGGTTCAACTCAGCTGTTCTAGAACAAACTCCTGTCCACAGTGACTGAATCAGACTAGATTCTCTTGGCTTCTGACTGAATTCTTCTACTTAGCTTTATATTAAATTTGACAATGCATTTTAATCTTCTGGTTCTTTCTCATGCTCTGGTTCCTTATGTCTTCACCTGTGTTTAGCTTATTCTCTCTTCAACTTGTCTCTGGTAAAACTGCTCTCTCTCTCTCTCTCTCTCTCTCTCTCTCTCTCTCTCTCTCTCTCTCTCTCTCTCTCTCTCTCTCTGCCACTCATTTAGATATCACTTTCAAACATTGCTAGATAAATATGTCATAGACACATATGCATGTCTTCCCTAGAATAGAAGCAAAAACATTATGTTTCTAGAAACTGTGGTTGAATTAGAAACAACTCTGAAGAATCTAGAGAGATTTCTTGACCGTAAAGAGCTTGGAGTGACCTTGTAGAAGGTCTATCTTCAGTTTCCAGCATCCTTTCATCATCCATTTCACCAGTGAGCATCAAGTGCTTAGTTGTCCTCTCTAGTTTTATGTATATTTGACAGAAGGTAGCATCATCATTAGCAACTCCTAAGCTGGTGGCCCTGGGTTGGATAATATAATAATATTTTATAATATATTATATGTAATCAATTATATTAGTGCTTCATTTCTTATAAACTTTTGACTTTTACTTTTAAAATGTTTTCTTATGTCATAAAACATTTTAAAATCAGCCCTGAAACATGCCACACTAGTCAAAGTGTTATTCTCAAACTGCAACAATCCAAACTGAGGAACTCTGTCTAATGTTGCCTATGAAGAATATCCAGAAAGTCTAATGGATATAGAGGAATTTTAATTAGCAATTTGGCTGCTGTAGCAAGATATTGCATCCAAACACCTTCTAGGTCTGTATGATTAGGGTGGAATACAAACATGCCCTCAGTACACACCTTTAATCTCACTGGCTGCAGACATACCACTAGTACACATGTTTTTAATCTCAAATAATGAAGGTGAAGTTTGTATGTAGAAGGAAGCACCCATGTTTGAAAATGACTTCCACTTAAAGGCCAGATAGAGTGATGAGTCAGAGAAAGATCTGACAGAATGCATCAGAGATGTGATTCACTCAGATTTCTGAGAAAAACTTAGGAAACAGAGGTTATTTAAGCAAACATCACAGGAAAAAGGCAATTTAAGAGATTAATACCTGGACATGTGCTCTGAGGTTTTCAGATATCTTCTAGCGGTGCACTTTATTGGGGTAGACACAATCCTTGAAATTGATCTTTCTGATAATCACAAAAAACTACGAAGACTGAGTAATTGTCCTATCAGTTGATACTCAGTAGGGTACTGCTGCCACCTTATATCAACAATGAGCAAACCTGTAGTCACAGGTAGAACAGGCATATATCTTATTTAGATTTTCAGTATTATAAAACATTCCTCTGAAGCTTTCTGAGATATTAAAAAAAAACAGGATATCATATTTCTTCTGTGTACAAGGTAACAATATCAATGCAGGAAGATAATCATGATAATCAAGATAACACATGACAAACAACTAAAACATTTAAATGTGTGTTTGTGATATTAACTGTCACGTTTTATTATTACCTGAATAAAAAACTTTAGCGCTGTTAATTTTAAATATTTTGTGAGAAATGTTTTTATATTATGCCATCACTTAATATTATATATAAGCATAATATTTAACTATAGCTTTTACTATAATACAATAATGGCTATATTAAAAATTTAGACTCTTATACCCCATGTTGTATTTGTATATTTTTTCCTAAGATTAATATTATTTTTCTTATGTTGTTAGTTTCAATGACATGAGTATTCAATTCACATAAATACAAGTTTGAACTTGTACTCCTATACTCACTAAACAAAAAGTGAAAAAGGTATATTATTTTGCTTTAGGATGAAATGTTCTGTAGATGTCAGTTAAGTCCAATTGGTTCATAACTTCTGTTAGTTTCATTGTATCTCCGTTTAGTTTTTGTTTCAGTGATCTGTCCATTGCTGAGAGTGGGGTGTTGAAATCTCTTACTATTATTTTGTGAGGTGTACTGCATGCTTTAAGCTTCAGTAAAGTTTCTTTTATGTATGTGGGTGCCCTTGCATTTGGGGCATAGATGTTCAGAATTGAGAGTTCATCAGGGTAGATTTTTCCTTTGATGAATATGAAGTGTCCTTCTTTATCTTTTTTGATTACTTTTGGTTGAAAATCGATTTTATTTGATATTAGAATCGCTACTCCAGCTTGTTTCTTGGGACCATTTGCTTGGAAGATTGTTTTCCATCCTTTTACTCTGAGGTAATGTCTGTCTTTTTCACAGAGGTGTGTTTCCTGAATGCAGCAAAATGCTGGGTCCTGATACGTAAGTATCCAGTCTGATAGTCTGTGTCTTTTTATTGGAGAATTGAGTCCATTGATATTAAGAGATATTAAGCAGAAATGAATGTTGTTTCCTCTTATTTTTGTTATTTGCAGTGGAGTTATGTTTGTGTAGCTATCTTCCTTTAGGGTTGTTGTGAGATTACTTCCTTGCTTTATCTAGGTTGTAGTTTCCTTCCTTGTGTTGGAGTTTTCCACCAATTATCCTTTGAAGTGCTGGATTTATGGTAAGATATTGTGTAAGTTTGGATTTGTCATGGAATATTTTGGTTTCTCCATCAATATTGATTAAGAGTTTTGCTGGGTATAGTAGTCTGGGCTGGCATTTTTGTTCTCTTGGGGTCTGTATGATATCAGTCCAGGATCTTCTGGATTTTATAGTCTCTGGTGAGAAGTCTGGTGTAATTCTTATAGGTCTAACCTTTATATGTTACTTTACCTTTTTCCCTTACTGCTTTTAGTATTTTTCTTTGTTTTGCACATTTGATGTTTTGATTATTATGTGTCGGGAGGTATTTCTTTTCTGGTCTAAACTATTTGGAGTTCTGTAAGCTTCTTGTATATTTATGGACATCTCGTTCCGTAGGTTAGGAAAGTTTTCCTCTATAATATTGTTGAAGATATTTACTGATCCTTTAAGTTGGGAGTCTTCCCCCTCATCTATACCTATTATCCTTAGGTTTGGCCTTCTCATTGTGTCTGGGATTTCCTGTATGTTTTGGGTTAGTAGCTTTTTGTATTTTGCATTTTCTTTGACAGTTGTGTCAATGTTTTCCATGGTATCTTCTGCACATGAGATTCTCTCTTCTATCTCTTGTATTCTGTTGGTGATACTTGTGTCTATGACTCCTGATCTTTTTTTCTAGGTTTTCTAACTCCAGGGTAGTCTCCCTTTGTGATTTCTTTATTGTTTCTACTTCCATTTTTAGATCTTGGATGGTTTTGTTTAATTCCTTCACCTGTTTGGTTGTGTTTTCTTGCAATTCATTAAAGGATTTTTGTGTTTCCTCTTTAAGGGCTTCTATCTGTCTACCTGTGTTCTCCTTAAATTCTTTGAGAGTGTTATTTATGTCCTTCTTAAAGTCCTCTATCATCATCATGAGAAGTGATTTTAATTCTGAATCCTGCTTTTCCAGTGTGATGGAGTGTTCAGGGCTTGCTATGATGGGGGAACTGGGTGGTGATGATGCCATGTAACTTTGGATTCTGTTGCTTATGTTCTTGTGCTTGCCTTTCGCCATCTGGTTAACTCTAGTGCTACCTGTACTCGCTGTCTCTACCTGAAGCTTGCCTTTCCAGTTATCTTGCTTGTGTCTAATCTCCTTGGGGTTCAAGTGTCTCTGTGATCTTCTCCAGCTGCTCTGAGTACAGTGGTACCTCTAGGATGACTCAGGATAAGGTGTCTCCAAGGTAGCAGACCAGCTAGGTGTCTGCTGTTCTGGGTGCAGTGTCTCCTCTAGGATGTCTCAGGATAAGGTGCCCACTGTTCTGAGTGCAGTGGCTCCTCTAGGATATCTCAGGATATGTTGTCTGTCACTCTGAGTTCAGTTTTTCCTCTGCTGCTCTGGGTTCAGTGGTACCTCTGCTGCTCTGGATTGAGTAGACCTTCCAGAATGTCTTGGGCGGAACCCGGTGTCCACACAAGAGCAGACTGGGCAGATCTGCTCCAGGCCTCAGATCCAGGAGAGGGGTGGAAGGGGAGTGCTATTCTGCAGGGGCGGGGGGGGGGTGTTTGGGTATCTACTGGAATCTGAGTGTTCTTGGCATCCAGCTATGGGCATAGGGCAGTGTGTGGGTCTTCCTACTATGGCTCTGGGATCCATGGAGCCTTCAGGATGTCTCCGGCGGAATCTGGTGTCCACACAAGAGCATACCAGGCAGAGGTCTGCTCCAGGCCTCAGATCTGGGAGAGGGGCGAAAGGGGACAAAGGAGTAAATTCTAACTTATGGAGTTATGATCCAAGAGTTTAAGAGCTTATTGTTTTTTGAGATATACATTGACCGTGAGAGTGAGTTAATGATTCATTTATTGTATAGTATTTGTTCATACATAATTCTATGTTCAATTTATTTATTATTTAAAGCAATTATTAATTAATTTAATTCAACTAAAATTTAGAAACAAAATTAATCAGAAATATATGAGGGCACTTTGCACAATAGTTTAATTCAAAGAATTGTTGATATCATAATTGAATATGAAAATAATATATAATATATAAAATATATTTTTATTATATATAATAAAATATATATAATATATAATATATAATATATAATATATAATATATAATATATAATATATAATATATAATATATAATATATAATATATAATATATAATATATAATATATAATATATAATATATAATATATAATATATAATATATAATATATAATATATAATATATAATATATAATATATAATAATATATAATATATAATATATAATATATAATATATAATATATAATATATAATATATAATATATAATATATAATATATAATATATAATATATAATATATAATATATAATATATAATATATAATATATAATATATAATATATAATATATAATATATAATATATAATATATAATATATAATATATATAATATATGTTTATATTTTATATATAAAATATAAAAATAAGTGCCTTTAAATTTAGAATTAAGTGTTGCTTACTTAAATGACCTTGCTAAAAGCTATATTTTTAATTTACATCAAAATATGCTTATAATTAAAATTAATAAAATTGATTTATGAATATGTCAAGGTCTCATATAGTGAATGAAGATAAAACTATTAGTTTGTGAATAAACAGCATGATTGTTCTATTTTCTTTCCAAATGTATATTTGAAGGTTGTAAAGTAAAGATTTTTTTAAAGAAATCAATGCTATAGCTACCAAGCACAAATAATCCATGGTTTATTCTTGTTTTCTTAGAACCATATCTATCTATCTACTCTGTTTCTGATAACACATGTCTAAAGGTTTTGACAGCCGTCTGTTTCCAACTTTTATCACCCCAGCAATATCCCACATCTCTTCATCATTGTTTAGTCATAATTTCAATCCAAATAACATCCCTCCTGATTTTATTTGGTGATGTTCCTAACTGATTTTCCCATCTCCAGATAACATTGTATAATGTTATACATTATGAGATACTTACTTAAGTTTGAAATTGGTAATAGATGCTTTCTTCCTTACTTTTCTCTATAATCTAAAATTCTAGGCAATTACATAAATATTTCCATTTAAGTGTAAGGAAATATAAATCTCATATATTGCAGTGCATGTAAAGATAAATCTGGGCTGTGGACAGAATAGTAGTAAAGATATGTTTAGCACAAATATCAATACTTAGTGCAGAAACACATATATTCACTTAAGTGAAAACCCTTAGAATTTTTTAGAAAAGTTTCATAATTGAACAAAAAATATAAGCTGTCCTAACATGGATCCCTAGGTATACAATTTTTTTCTCGTGGAAAGAAACGTGGAAAGGTAACTTTGTCAGTGTGCCTATAGAGAAGTTCTCATCTGAATTAGAGTTGGACCTGTTACAAATATAGGCAATCAACCATAGTCCTCTAGAATTCTGAAAATGACTAAGCACTCAGTTGAATCTAACTAGGGAAACAGAAAAAAGGCAGGGACATTTTCTTGCAGTTTTTTTCCACCTAAACTCCATCTGATTTTACTCTGGATACATTTGGAAAACTTTATACTAAGTCAGTGAAAACATCTTTATTATGTTTCTCACAAACATAGATGTTTCAAGAACAAAACTTGGCAAGTTCCTGGGCTGCTTTGGAATTCTTATGGGACCCTTTTGATGGACAATTTAGTAACATAGAATCCAATCTCAGTGTAGGAAGTTTCCTTTGGTAAAAACAAAAGTTCAAACATGGGCAGTTTTCCCATTTTTTTGGACAATTTCATTCAGACACCTATATATATATATATATATATATATATATATATATATATATATATATATATGTTTTATCAAATTTTTTACTTTATTGTGGTTCCATTCTACTTTTCTATTGTTCTTTAAGTTTAGCTTTCTCTGTGTGTTCCCTCCAATGTCTCATCTCTCCCTATCCCCACTTGATCTTTCTATTTTTTTCCCTTTCTATACATCCATAGCTATCCATTGTATTTTTCTTTCCTAATAAGAGCTATTTGTCTCCTCCAGCCCTATACTATATACACAGCACTGGCTGTGTTGGCTGCAAATTCTGTGATGCCTTTTATTTGTAACATCTGAATAAAATTCCATTGTATAAATGTATGTCATTTTCTTCAGTTGTGAGAAACAAAGATACTTTCAAAGTTCAAACTACTATGCATAGAGCAGAAATGATCATGTATGAACAAGTGTGTTTGTGGTAGGAAGAATCATCTTTTAAATTTATGCTCAAATGTAGCATAGCTAGATCTTGACATTGATTGATTTTCATCTTCCTGAGGAACCACCAGACTGGTGTCCATATTGGTTCTACTAACTTGCATTCTCATTGTCAAAGTATGTGTATTCTGCTTACTCCATACTCTCTCCAGAAAAGATCTTGTTTTGTTTGTCACTTGTTTTGTTGATCTCAGTCACTTTGGTAAGTGTAAACTGAAATCACAAGTATTTTTTGATTTGTTTTTCCCTGATGGTTAAGAATATTGACTATCCCTTGGATAAAGACAAGCCCTACACAACTTACTGAAGATGGAAAGTTCAACCCAGTAACTACATAAAGTCTTCACACCTAACTTTGGTACATAAATGAAATCTGCATGTTCTTATAAGAGAAATATAAACATCAAGCTAGGGAAAAACTTATATCTACAATGGTGTACTACTGCCCTATATGCCAGGGCAATTGTGGCCCAAAGCTTATGGGTATAACCAACTAATAAGTGATTTGATCTAAGGCTCACTCTCAAGATGTAACCTCCCGCTGACACTACTTGTGTGACCAAGAACCCAAGACTAGATATCCCAGGAACCTAGAGTAAATGCTAATAATAAGGAAGTAAAAAAAGAAAAAGAATAGAGTAATAAAATGACTTCTAATAATACTCTGCTATACTCAAACATCAGTGCCTTGTTCAGCATCATTATAGAAGCTACCTCCATCACTGGATAGAAAGAAACAAAGAGACTTATAGCCAACCATATACATACAACATTATACAGAGTGTGAGAGATCTTGGTAATAAAAACAAAATATCTATCAAATCCATCCCTTAAGAACTCAGGGAACCTCATGGAAGATGACTCAGAAAGACTTTAAATGTCAGAAGGAATGGAGGCTAGATTAAAACAAGGCCTTCTAACTACATATGATAAAAGCTCATATGAAGTCAGAGACTGAAGCAGCATGGACAAAACTTGCACAATTTCACATTGGGTTCTCTGTGCATACATTATAGATTCTAGTTCAGTGTTTGTATAGGATTCCTGAGTGTGCAGACAAGTAGGTCTCTCATTCTTGTGCCTTCTCTTGAACTCTTCTTTTTCTGATGGATTCTCTTGTCCAATTCCAATGTGTTAGCTTTTGCTTTGCCATACTATATTTTATTGTATTATATTATTAAAATAAATGAATGAGTTAAAATGTAGCCACTAGGGTAAAGGCTAACAACTGAACTATCACTTATAGTTCCTGGGAGAGAAAAAATCTCTCTCTATATTTTTTTTTCCAATAGACTAACACTGGGTTTATCAAACACTCCATGATAGGCTTCATGTTATTCCCTAGACAAGGAAGTATCTGGCCAATATATAGAGAACTCCATAGTTTTATTGTGTGCTTTTATTTGATTGCAACTTAGTGAGGGTTTTTTTTCTGGATGAAGTTGTTTAATATTATTTATTTACTTATTTATTTACTTATTTATTTACTTATTTATTTATGGTTGTTTCATTGGATTTTGGTTTTTGAGGAAGAATATGTTCAGTGGCTCAGAAGTAGGTGAGAGTCTTGAAGACCTTGGAAGATTGGAAAATTCAATCAACATATATTTAAATTTAAAATTGATTTAAATAATAAGAAACATGAAACAACAAACATAAAAAAAAAAAAAAAAAACTTGAAGCATGGTGCAAAGACCTGCAAAAGTTCATGAAAACCACAAGAAAATGACTTAGAATCTCCCAGATCTCAAACACCACCACCTGGGCACTTGCTGGAGCTAAGGGCCCTTAATCACCTCTTTTTCATATAGGAAAGATATGAAACAAACCCACCTAAGAGATCATCAATAAGGAACTGAAAATTCACTGCTCTATTGCAGGCATGTATATCAGAAACTCACTCTAAGCAACTGAAGTTAGAGGCCTCTATTGAATATTATGTAGTAAGGATATTCAGCAACTCTGATCATTCTCACAGCTAATATTCTATACTGGCAATAATACTGATTGTGCAACAAGGACTCAGAGCTCCACTATTGATTACAGATTATAACTCTTAAACTATACACATCAGTACAATACAATCCCACTTCAATATTGCAAATACTTTGAGCACATAGGGAGGTACCCATGACTCCATCTGTACATGAAGGGGAGGATGGCCTTGTCTGGCATAGGTGGGAGAGGAGATTCTTGGTCCCATGAAGGATGAACACAGAGTGGGGTGGGGAATTCAAAGGTGGGGAGGTGGGAGTGGGGGTAGGTGGGGGCACATCCTCATAGAAGCATGAGGAGAGGGGATGGGATAGGAGGTTCCTGGGTGGTGGGGGGAAGGGAGTTAGGGGATAAAATCTGAAATGTAAATATAATATCCAATAAAAAAGGAAAAAAATCCAAACAATAACATAAACTCAGGTGTCCACATCCCAAAATAGAAATATAAGAAACATGAAAATGTAAAGCAATATAATACCTCCAAAATTATTAATCTCATAGAGATGTACTCTAATGAAAATGAATTACATGAAATGCCAGAAAAGAATTTAAACCAATGTACTCTAATGAGAATGAATTAGATGAAATGCCGGAAAAGAATTTGAACCACTGAGCACCAAGAAATTATACAAAAACAACTAAACAATATGAAGAATGCAATGAAGAAAACCATCAGTAAAGACATGCCAAAACTTAATGTAAACAAAACTAACATATAAGACACTGTAAAAATAACTAGATAAATGGAAGGCTCTAGAACAACTCTCACCAGTATAATGGATCAGGAAGAGAACAGAAATACTATCTGAGCTTGAAGAAACTGTGGAGAAATTAAAACAAGGAGAGAAGAACAATTCTAAAGTAACTTCTAAAAATACAAATTACTCTGCAGGGTAAAAAAATCTGTTTTTTATTATACAAATGTTTTCCAATGTTTTCCATTGCTGTGATTAAATAACTTAACAAAAGCAACAAGGAGGAAAAGGCTTATTTTAATTCACAATTCAAGTTACAGTCTATCAGAGAGGACATCAGGCAGTAGGACCTCGTACCTGGTGGTCACATCACATCCACAATTAGTGCAGTAAGTCACACATTCATATGTTGAGCTCTCTTCCTCTACTGTATGAAGTCTATGTCACCAATCAGGGAATGGTAACACTAAGAGTAGACAGATCTTTGTACCTCATTGAATGTAATTGTTGATTATCCTTCATGGGCCATCACTAAGCAATTCTATTTTCAGTCAAGTTGGAATTACCAACAAACACAATGATATTTCTTTCAACTTGGATAATAGTATTATTCAGGAGGTAAGTTAGGAGAATAATATTTAAGTTTTTTTCCTTTTGTAATTGAATTTTTGAGATAGTGTATTATACAGTTTTAAGATATTCTCCTAATGAGAAATAATTGAATGCTGAAACTTTAAAAAATATGCATTTCTTTTAAGTTGATATTTATAATTTTCCAAATGTGCCTACAATGAAAATACTATAATTGTAGATAGGACTTCGATGTAAAACTATGGCTTCTATCTTTATAGTAGCATTTGCTGCAGAATTTCTTAAATAAATGTTTTAGAAGCCAATGTAAGTCAAAACAAAATCATCCTGATGTACCACATGAAAAAAAATAGATTTCAAACTTTGCCTGAATTGAATCATTTCAGATTGTCTACCATCTGTCATTGCTTTCTCTAGGCTAAAAGCATCCATTAATTTGTACCTGAAGCTTGTGCTACTGCAAATCAAACTGCTTTTCCAAATGGTTCTGAGGTCCATTAGTAGAGAGGGCAACCGTTCCTGTGTTGGATGCCAAAGAATTTAACAAAACCAATAAGCAATCTTGACTAAACAGTACATGTGGATTAAAGAGGGATGCTCATGGGTTACTACTGCCAACTCAATTGCTATGTAGTCGTTTCAAGCTGGATCTAAATCCAGAGAATAAACACATTACAAAAGGAAATATAAGAAAGTATCTATTCACCCTGTTAACTTTTGATAAGTATATTCTCTGAACTTCATTGTATGGTAACTAGGGATTAAAAAGTCACACTTGATTTCATCGACTCATTTCAAAACAACATCTTTAGTGTCTTGATACCTAACTCTCTGTGACACCGGCCAGAAAAAAAAAATTCACATGTGGTTTTTAGTTTCTCTCTTGACAGAATTGTTAACTGGTCTTTTTCTTTGTGTTAGAATTTTGCAAATAATTTACTCAGCTATGTTGATCATTAAACTTCTATAAACATGTTTTGATATTTAGACTCCCATAGCACAGTTTAATTTTGTATATATACAATTTATTGTGAATATTTTAAACTCATTTTTAAAAATTTTTCAGTTCTAAAATGCATGCGTAGCATTATACTGTGTAGTAATATAAAATCAGAACAAAATCTCACACCACCTTGACTGTCTTTCTCTCTTTCTCCTCTCTCTCTCTCTCTCTCTCTCTCTCTCTCTCTCTCTCTCCAGATAACACCAGTATTGAAAATTACATGCCTAGTTTCACATTAAATTTGTGTGGTTTAAAAAATTATTCAAACTCAGATAAAATACTACTTTTAAAGCTTAGTTTTAAGTGTCTAGGAGAAATGTTTTCTTGTGACATATTTTGGCTAAATTAACTACATGCAGCAAATTTTCTTAGCAATTTTAGAAGTAAAATTTATTCAGATGTCTTAGACACTGTAAGCTTAAAAGGACCCACAGCTGCATGCCTACATAGAATTCCTAAGACTTTAGCCCCCATATGTGGTCTTTATCAAAGGGTGGAATAAATTGAAAACTTGACACTTGGGGGATAAAATGAGACATTCATATTTTAAATAAAAGATTTTACTTAACAGCTGGATTTCCCTCCTAAGTAAAATGATTCTCACCCACATTTCTCATGTTTAAATGGAATCCTTTTCAGGAAAAGTCACAAATGGATGAGCATTTTTTTTTATTTGCAAATACTTTTAAAGATACAGTCAACAGTCTAAGCTTCTATCCCCATACATAGTGATAGCTTGTAATATTGAACACTTTTAAAACTACTAAATGGTCATTTGTGTTTTATTTTTGAAAACTCTCATATGCCTGTTTGTTGATTTGGCAGTTTTATTTCCTTCATGTTTCATTTCTGCAATTCTTTATGAATTAAGGATATTTCCCCTTTTTCTGAAGTATGGCCGGAGAGTTTTCCCCTATTCTATATCTGTTTACATTAATGATTATTTTCTTTGCTATAGAAAATTATTTTATTTCCCTTTTATCTTCTTTATTGATCCTTGGTTTGGTTCCCATGTTGTTGGTGTTTTATTCAAAAAATTATTGACTACCCCAATGTCTTATGTGGTACCTCATTAGTGTTCCTCAAGAAATTCAGTGTTTCAGGTTTAAATTAATGACTTTAATCTGTTTTGAATCACGATTTGTAGAAGCTGAAATGTATAAACCTAATTTTATTCTTCGGCATGTAAAAACTCACTGTTTAGAAATGATAATGTTATGTAGTGTTAAATCCATTAAAATTAATACATCTTTAAAATTCTTAACAGTAGAGAAAAGAATTAAGTCAATAAATCATATCTAACTCTGGAAAAATAATCTTAAAACCTTCATGTTAAAATATAATTCTCTTTAGAAAGACAGTAAAACACAAAATTATTATAGTTTCAGAGCACAAATTTTTCAAAAGAAATTGAAAACCTAAGTTGTAGTAGTTGTATTCAAGTTGTCTGTGGTCTATTTTCCAATTAAATCAATTATCACAGATTGTGAGAACTGCCAGCCAGATCTGGACACTTACCACAATTAGAGGAGTCTTTATTTCCTTGGTTCTAAACTTTTATACTTATAACACATATAATCATTACCACCATTTTCTGATTCACTCATTTCTTAGCTACCTTGTAATAAGTAAAACCAAACTGTACAGAGACCATGGCCTCAAATTCCTATTCCAGTAATATTTTTCTTCCCTAAATGGTACAATACTTACTATCTGCAGTGAATGTATTTTTATTAGTAATATTCTATTTTGTGATTTTTCTTTTTTATTTTATTTTATATTTTATTTACATTTCAGATGCCATTCCCTTTCCCCATTTCCCCTCCCTAGAAAACCCCTATCCCATACCCCCTTTTCCTTTTTGCTTTTATACAATTTTTTTAAATGTTAGTCAAAGGCTTTAAAAGTTTGGTAATGCTCAATCAGAAGTATAACCCAATACCCAACCTAGATATATCAACTATCTTTGACTGGTAGAGACACGTGAACATCTGCCTACATGCCCCCCACCCCTCTCTTTCTCTCTCTCATCACCTTGCTTCTGCTCTCCTTTATCTTCTCCTCTCCTAACTCCACCACTTTCTCTCGGTACTCTTTCCCCCTTAGCTCCTCCTACATATCACCCTTTCTGTTAAAATAACACTTTTATCTCAACATACAATTAGAGCATAATTATTCCTATTTGTACCAGTGAGGTACAAGATAGTACTAATACCCAGTCCATCATTTTGTTGACTAACCAGAACCTTTGTTGTCTCTCCTAACTAAAACACTTAGTTTTGAACCTGGTTTTATTCTTGGCTTAGAATGGTCTGAAAACCATCAACTCAGATCCTTTCTCTCAAAGTAAATAGCTAGGATTGGCTATGAGACTATAGGTCTTCAACCCCATCAGAAATCCAGAATGACTGAGTTAACTGAAATTATGGGAAGCACAAAGCATAGCTTCTAAAACTTAGCCAATTTATAGAAACCTCTGAACACCTGGACAGCCCCTATACTAAGGAACATTGGAGCATCAAATCTTCAGCCTTCTGGCACAGAATCACCTGACAGACTTTAGTGATGAAGAGTTATTAAGGGCTGATTACTCTGTCTAGGCAGATATAATCGGTCGACTATTCTGCAAGTGTGTCCTTTTCTGGACAGTGATTTGTATGTAGACAGAAAGAGGCAATTCTTGCCTAGTGGCTGTCTCACCACAACTGGAGTAACTCCAAGGATGCTCAATTTCTTCTTAGATTCCAAGACAGGAAGCTGTCAGGAGCAGACAGGTCTCTAATCAAAATGAACATTAATACAGACATGTTTGTAACACCAATTCTGTGTACTTCTGACGTTTTGAAAACCAACTATCCATGTAAGGTAATCTGGACTGTTGTTTGTTAACTCCACTCAGCTATTTCTAAATAAAACGTAGAGAACACCCTAACAATAAACTCCAAGCCATGAATTTGCTATAGTTCCTTAACTCACAGGCTAACCATCTCAAATCTCTTTAAAAAATTAAAGAATGACTGGGTCTTAGAATTGTATTCCTAAATGTGTTATACAGGTACAATGCCTATGAGAGTATCAATATTCATCTCACTTTAATATCAATAGGAAGCTCGTACCAATAAAAACCTTAAATTTGTAATCAAAGTAAATTTGTGCTATTTAAGAAGTTATAACTTCATATTGATAATAATTGTACAGATTTCTACCAATAGGTTATGGCTATGCAATACATCCTAGCTAATCCTCCCTATTCCCACAAAACCACTACTTTTCCCTAGAAAGACAGCCCAATATTTACCACCTTAGTCCCCAAACCCAGGGAATAGGGGCACTGACTCTTCACTGCATCCAGATGGAATTCCAGGACATCTGAGGTTTGAGCAGGTCTGCTCAGCTTGCTTGATGAGTAGATACACCGAGGCTGTGTATTCTGCAATATACAATTCTCAGAACAAGTTTTAGTATCAAGAAAAAAATTTTTTTCCTAGAGAGCAGACACTTTAAAAAAGATGTTGGTTGTAACAATTTTTCTTTTTCCCCCCTTTTTAAATTGGTTATAATATTTACATTTCAAATTCTATCCCCTCATCCCATTCCCCCCACCACCCAGGAACCCCTTATCTCATCACCCCTCCTTGTGCTTCTATGAGGGTGTGATTTTCTAGTTTCTATGATGCTGTTTCCATTAACATAAACTGCTTCCTAAATTTCTAAATCCTTTCACTTGTGTTATTAAATCTCCTATTTTTCTTTTTTTCTTTCTTTTTTCTCTTTTTTCACCTTTTTTCCTTTTTTTCATCTCCTTTTTAAAAATTTGGTATTATATTTACCTTTCAGATTTTATTCCCTTATACCACTTCTTCCCACCACCCAGAAACCTCCTATCCCATCCCTCCTCCTCATGCTTCTATGAGGCAGGGCCAGCACCTACCCCCCCCCATTATCTCCTCCCCACCCTAAGATTCCCCTCACACTCTGTGTTCATTTTTTATGGGACCAAGAAACTTCTCTCCCACCTATGCTCTACAAGGCCATCCTCCCCTACATATACTCCTGGAGTCACAGGTCCCTCCCTACGTGCTCCCAGGCTGGTGGTTTAGACCCTGGGGGTCTCTGGTTGTTTGGTATAGTTGCTTTCCTCCTGGGGTCACAAACCCTTTCTGCTCCTTCAGTCTTCTCTCTAAGTTCTCCATTGGGAAACCCTTGATCATATCAGTGGTTAACTGTGAGCATCTTCCTCTGAATGTGTTAGTCTTTGGCAGACCTCTAAGGAGACAGCTATATCATGTTCTTGACAGCATGCACTTCCAGCCATCCACATCAGTGTCTAGCTTAGGTGACTGTACATGGGGTGGATACCCAGGTGGAATGGTCTCCTGATGGCCCCTCCTTCGGTTTCTGTTCCATGTTATGTTTCCGTATTTGCTCCCTTGAGTATTTTTGTTACTTATTCTAAGTAGAACTGAGGCATCCCCTCTTGGTCTTCCTTCATCATGTGCTTCATGTGGTCTGCGGGTTGAGTCTTCTCTATTCCAAGCTTTTGGGCTAACATCCACTTAACAGTGAGTAAATACCATGTGTGTTCTTTTGTGAATGGGTTAACTCACTCAGGATGATAATTTCTAGATCCATCCATTGGCCTAAAAATTTCTCAAATTCATTATTTTTAATAGCTGAGTAATATTCCATTGTGTAGATGTACCACATTTTTTTGTATCCATTCCTCTGTTGAGGGACATCTTGGTTCTTTCCAGCTTCTGGCTATTATAAATAAGGCTGCTATGATAATAGTGAAGCATATGTCCTTATTATATGTTGGAGAATCTTCTGGCTATATGCCCAGGAGTGGTATAGCTGGATCCTCAGGTAATGCTATGTCCAGTTTTCTGAGGAACAGCCAGACTGATTTCCAGAGTGGTTGTACCAGCTTGCAACCCCACCAACAATTGAAGAGTGTTCCTCTTTCTCCACATCCTCGCCAGCATCTACTATCACCTAAGTTTTTGATCTTAGCCATTCTGATTGGTGTGAGGTGGTATCTCAGGGTTGTTTTGATTTGCATTTCCCTGATGACTAAGGATGTTGAGCATTTCTTAAGGTACTTCTCAGCCATTCGAGTTTCCTCTGTTTAGAATTCTTTCTTTAGCTCTGTACCCCATTTTTAATAGGGTTATATGGTTGTCTAGAGTATAACTTCCTGAGTTCTTTGTATATCTTAGATATTAGCTCTCTATCGGATGTAGGATTGGTTAAGATTTTTTCCCAATAGGTTGTTTGCCATTTTGTCTTATTGACAATGTCCTTTGCCTTACAGAAGCTTTGCAATTTGATGAGGTCCCATTTGTCAATTCTTGATCTTAGAGCATAAGCCATTGGTGTTCTGTTCAGGAACTTTTCCCCTGTGCCTAGTTATTTGAGGGTCTTCCCCACCCTCTCTTCTATTAGTTTCAGTGTATCTGGTTTTAAGTGAAGGTCTTTTATCCACTTGGATTTGAGCTTAGTACAAGGAGATATGAATGGATTGATTTGCATCCTTCTACATGTTGACCTCCAGTTGAACCAGCACCATGTGCTGAAAATGCTGTCCTTTTTCCACTGGATAGTTTTAGCTCCTTTGTCAAAGATCAAGTGACCATAGGTATGTGGGCTCATTTCTGGATCTTCAGTTCTATTCCATTGATCTTCCTGCCTGTCTCTGTACCAATACCATGCAGTTTTTATCACTATTGCCCTGTAGTATAGTTTGACGTCAGGGATGGTGATTCCCCCAGAAGTTCTTTTGTTGCTGAGAATAGTTCTCGCTATCCTGGTTTTTTTCTTGTTCCAAATAAATTTGCAAATTGCTCTTTCTATCTCGATGAAGAATTGATTTGGAATTTTGATGGGGATTGCATTGAATCTATAGATTGCTTTTGGCAAGATGGCCATTTTTACTAAATTAATCCTGCCAGTCCAAGACTATGGGAGATCTTTCCATCTTCTGAGATCTTCTTCTATTTCTTTCTTCAGAGACTTGAAGTTCTTGTCATACAGATCTTTCACTTGCTTGGTTAGATTCACTCCAAGATATTTTATATTATTTGTAACTATTGTGAAGGGTGCCATTTCTCCAATTTCTTTCTCAGCCTGTTTATCTTTTGAGTAGAGGAAGGCTACTGATTTGTTTGAGTTGATTTTATATCCAGCCAGTTTACTGAAGTTGTTTATCAGGCTTAGGAGTTCTCTGGTGGAAGTTTTAGGGTCACTTATACCATCATATCATCTGCATTAGTGAAATTTTGACTTCTTCATTTCCTATTTGTATCCCTTTGACTTCCTTTTGTTGTCTAATTGCTCTAGCTAGGACTTCCAGTACTATATTGAATAGGTAGGGTGAGAGTGGGCAGCCTTGTCTGGTCCCTGATCTCAGTGGGATTACTTCAAGTTTCTCTCCATTTAGTTTGATGTTGGCTACTGGCTTGTTTTGTGATTTTTCTAGATTATTTACAACGTATTTCAAATATTCAGCTATGTTATATTTTCTCTTTATTACTGAAACATGGTGTTTTTCAATGTGTTATTAATTTCATCTATTAATAAATTTAAAAACTGAAAGAAATATAAATAAAATGTTGAAATTTGATAGGAAATGACACAAAAGATGTAGAAAATTATAAATTTGGTGCATTATCCAAACAAGGGAGATGGGTAAGATTAAGAAACATACGCTTTTGAAGAAGAAATGGGTCTTGTAGACGCTACCAAGTTGGAGCTACATGGTGACCAAGAAAGTGAGGATTTCCGTTGTCCTAAAGCAAATAAACTTTGGATTTGGCCAGTATTGGAAAAAGAAAGAAACCAGGTTACACTTTTTAAGATAGAAGTCCCTGAGGTTGCAATGTGGATGAGAGGAAGAAATAGTGTAAGAGCTAGAAGGAATAAATGACTCCAAAAAAAACAGTATCCTCCACATACTGTAGGGTTGATCCACATATAAACACACAGCGACTATGGCAGAACACACAGGGCATAAATAGTTACAAGCTAAATGATGTTCCAGTGCTGAGTGTGGAAAGTAGACATAAGCTTCAATCTTTAACCATGAAGCCGACAGAAATTTGTTCCTGTATGCAAAGCAAAAATTAATTTTACCCAATGAAGTCTTACTGGATATGTTAACCACACATAATAAGTGATCCCATGCCAAGAAGAAAATGGTCACACAAAACAAACTTATTGTTGTTTTCATAGCAGTTTTGTCTCTTAAAGCTTTCATTATCTTATTGGTCTTTGCTTTGTTTTCTGATTTTGTAGTTTAATGGAGTTGTGTGTATTGGTGTGTGTGAGTGTGTGTGTGTGTGTGTGTTTGTGTGTGTGTGTGTGTGTGTGTGAGAGAGAGAGAGAGAGAGAGAGAGAGAGAGAGAGAGAGACAGAGAAAGAGAGAGAGAGAGAGAGAGAGAGAGAGAGAGAGAAGAGAAAGAAATGTCTGTGTGTTTCTCTTGTTTCTGTGTTGTTTTGTTGTTTTATTTTTTGACATTTCAAATGTTATCCCCCTTCCCAGTTTCCACTCCACAAACTCTTTGTCCTCTCCCCTTTACCCTTCTTCTATAAGGGTGTTCTGCCACCCATCCACCCACTCATGCCTCAGAGTTCTAGCATTCCCCTACCCTGGGTCATCAAGTCTCCATAGTACCAAGGGACTCCTCTTCCACTGATGCCAAATAAGACAGTCCTCTGCTACATATTCAGATGGAGCCATGGTTCCCTGCCCATGCCATGTGTACTTTTTGGTTGGTGGTTTAGGCCCTAGGAGCTCTGGTTGGTTGATATTGTTGTTCTTCCTTTAGGAGTGCAAACCCCATCAGCTCCTTTAGTCTTAGCTCTAACTTCTCTACTGGGGTCCTCGCACTTTATCCTGTGGTTGGTGTGTGAGTCTGAATTTGTATTGGTCAGGCCTTTGCAGAGACTCTCAGGACACAGCTATACCAGGCTCCTGTCAGCAAGCATGTCTTGGCATCAGCAATAGTGTTTGTGTTTGGTGCCTGCAGGTAAGACCCAACCCCAGATGGGGCAGTCTCTGTATAGCCTTTCCTTCAGTCTCTACTCCACTCTTTGTCCCTGAATTTCATTTTGACAGGAGGAATTTCTGATTTATATTTTTGAGGTGGGCGGGTGGTCCAATTCCTCAACTGGGAGCAGTGCCTAGTGGATATGGTTTTGTTGTTGTTTGTTTTTTGTTTTTTGAGAGAGGAGGGGTCATGGAGATAGATGCTGATGGAGGTTGGATGGAAGTGGGAGTATCTGGGGAAAATTGAGTTTGGGAAAGCTTGGTATAGATTATGTTGCATGAAAAAATTCTTTTCAATAAAGGTAAAAGATATATTTTGAAATGCATATATGCTTAGGAGTTAATTTTCAACTAACTGTACTAGAGGAGAGGAGAGGCTTTCCAGAAATGTATGCACCTATCTTATTAAGATAATTGTTATTTATTCCTAATCTTTAACATATTGGCGAGTCTAGATTTCTGAAGTGCATTCAATATACATGAATGAAAGGCACATCAGGTTTACATTTTTTTTTTGTGACAGGATACTATTTATCCTTGGATAAATCATCTCAGTTGTTTAGAATGTTTCTAACTAGTCCTAAATTTGTATCTTATATTCAAGTGGTTTTTCTGTTGTGGTTGATATTTGTATTAATTTCTTATTCTTTGTTTGAACATAAAGCATAACAAATTAAAATATAAGATTAAAAAATTTATACCAGACTTGATCAAGAAAAACCAACTGAAGAAAAAGAGTCCCAAAAGACTTCACCAGAATCAGTGACCAGGAGATGTACAGCTTGGTCTTCATGTAGGTCTATAATTTTAATTATATTCAAAACCTAGTTTTAATGATGGTTCATTAATGCTTTACCATCCATTATAACCCACCACAGGGAAGTAGATCTGTTTAAAAAGGTTCTTTGAAGCAACTCCTATTTGTGTTCTCTGGACATCTGCAGTTCAGTTCACAGGTTAGAGGCTCCATCCACCTGCAAACACTTTACAGATGAAGCAGCAGTCCAGTTCTGCAGAGTAGGGATAGCAAACATGAATCAGAAGTGGTGGTACTACCTAGTGGAGACAGCTAGGCCTCAGCCTAGGCATGAATCAGCAGAACGGACCAGCATGAATGCTGGGAGAAATTCTCAGCTGTGACTCTCAGTGAAGCAAAGATCATTGAAGATGTGAGAACCAGAAGTTTTGCTCAAGTAGCTCTATAAACAAGACTAGCTCAGCCTCTGTTGCTGTCTGCCCAGTCTGATTTATACCCTGCAAACATCTCCTTCTCGAATCTTGCCTTAACATGTGTCATGCCTTAGCACATGTGTCTGTCTGAGCTGACATCACTCTGCCAATCAGCCCGTGTTCATGGAAGTGGCAAGAAACTGCAGCATACCACCAGAAGTTTTTTGGTGCATTTCTCTCTTTAAAGTCCTGACAAATGCAGCTCAACTATGCAGTGTAAGATAGACCAATGCATGTGTTTCGTTAGCAAAGAATTCTTCATTGTGTGTCCTTTCATGTTCTTGCATTATCAGAATATCCTTTCACCGGTGTTTACTTCAGTTAAATGTTCCTTTACCAACAGACTTTCCAACGAACTCTTAAGTTTCCACTTCAACAACTATGAGTAAAAATTTAAAATATGTAGTCATTTTTGTATAAAAATACTGAACTGAAAGCTATTATATATATTAAGAAAACCTGATTAGACCTATACAGGCCCCGAGTTTGCTGCCTCATTCTCTGTGAGTTCATTTGAAATTTGCTCAATTGATTTAGAGGACCTTGTTGTCTTGTGCATCTATCTTCTATTGAGTCATTCCTTCTTCTGATTCAGAGAGTTCTCTAATCTCTGAGTGGAAGGATTTCATAGAGAAATCACATTTAGAGCTATATGACCCAACCCCCTCACCCCCCCCTCTCTCTCTGCATAATGACTTGCTTCTCTGATGTTGGCTAAATAAGACCATAATCTAATAAAATAATAGAATCACATTAGAAGTCATTTTATCACTATTTTTTTTAAAAACAGCAGTATTTGGTTTTACCCTAAGAATTTGTACTATGTACTCTTCAGTTCTTGACACCCAAGCAATGTTGGATAAAGGTTCCATTTTCTGAAATGAGGCTAAAGTCAAAGCAGACATGGGTTGGTTGTTACCACAATATTTGTACCATCCTTGCCCTAGCATATTTTGCAGACAGAACAGTTTTAGATCAGAGGTTTTTTGGCTGAGTTTTGTTTTTATGTTCATCTCTTCATAAACTGTGGGAGCAGGTGATCTTCTCATATCAAAAACGCTAAAATGTAGGACTAATAGTTCTATGTAGGCACCAGCTTGACTTCTCCATATTCAATGAGTTATATGGCTGTTGTCTTCATTAATGAAGACTTGCTTTCAGTTTGTGTGGAGCAATCTCTTGCTATAGCAGCAGATATTGTTGATTGGGGGGATTCCTGTGTGACCATTTTGTTAAACAAGTCAATTGGATGTAACTCAGTCTCAGTATTGGAAGCTTCCTTAAGTGACAAGACAAGTCCAGGTAGGACTCTGTCTCCCTCATTTTTTACTGACTTCATTAAGTCAGTCTTTCCCATTTTTGGAAGTTTATATTGTACTAGGTTTACATACCATCCCTCAAATGTCCTTCAACTCTAGCTTTGTCTCTGCTAAATTCTCTCCCTCAACCCCAGGAAATCTTCAAGAAAGGGAAATTCCTTTTTTCCTTCCTCACAGGATACTCCCAATACAGTTTCTCTCACCCAGTCAAACCATAAAATCTATTCTACATCCCATTCCCAGGAAGATCAGTGTCCTCCTATTCCCTTCTTCTGTATCTAATATATCTAGATCTATAGATTCTAGCGTGATTGTCATTAATTAATTCATAAGGTTTACATATAAATGAATACACACCACATTTATCATGCAGGGTCAGGATTACCTCAGGTAGGATGATGTTTTTATACAACTATCTATGTTCCTGAAAATTTCATAATGCCATTTGTTTTTAGGCTGCAGAGTAGCACTCCATAGTGTAAATGTATCACATTTTCTTTATCCATTCTTCTGCTTAAGTACATTTAGGTTGTTTTGAATTTATAGCTAGTATATAGTATTTATAGCATCAATGTTGATGCTGAATGGTTGAATAAGTGTCCTTCTGAAAGGATGGACTTTCGTTGGTTGTATGCTTAAGAGTAGTAGAGCTGGACTTGTCATAGATTGACTACCATTTTTTTTCTGTAAATCTACCATACTTTTTTGATTTCCATAGTGGCTGTTCAAGTTTGCACTCACGCAGCAGTGGACTAATGTTCCCCTTATTCCACATTCTAGCCGGCATAAGCTGTCACTTGTGCTATTGATCTTAGCCTTTCTGGAGGCTTAAGATGAAATCTCAAAGTAGTTTTGCTGTGCATTTCCCAAATGACTAAGGATGCTGAACATTGCTTAAAGTGTTTCTCTACCATTTGAGATTCCTATATTTAGAATTCTCTGTTTAGATCTATATCCCATTTGTAATTGGATTTCTTTATATCTAGCTTCTGAGTTCTTTATATATTTTTTCTATTAGCCATATATCAGTGTTCTCTTCATGAAATTTCATTCTTTGTCAATGAATGAGTTTAAGGATATTCTCCAGTTTCTCTGCTATCAAATTTAATTTACTTATATTTTTGTTGACGTTTTTGATCCACTTAGAATTATTTTTCATGCAGGATAAAGGTATGAATTAGTTGGATTCTTCTACAAGTAACCTTCAAGATAGACCAGCACCATTTGTTGAAGATAATTTCCTTATTCCAGTGTGTATTTCTTGTTATATTATTTTTATAAAAGACTAGGTATTCATTGGTGTGTGGATTCATGTATGCATCTTCAATTCAATTTCATTAATCAAAATGTATGTTTTTCTGCCAATCTTATGTTATTATGATACCTTATTTTATAACTTGAAATCCAGACTGTTAAGACCTCTAGCAGTTATTTTATTGTTCAGAATTGTTTTAGCAATTTTGTTGTTCTGTTCAAAGTTGTTTCATGTATTTTCCATATGATGCTAAGAATTGTACTTTCAAATTCTGTGAGGAATTGTGTTGAAATTTTATTGGAATTGCAGTGAATCTGTAGATAACTTTTAGTAGAGTGATCATATTTCTGTTAATCCTACTGAACCAAGAGCATGAGACATCTTTGCATTTTCTGATATCTTCAATCTCTGTCTTCAAAAACTCGAAATTTTAATCACATGGATGCTTTTACTTGCTTTGTTACCACAATATAGTTTATATTATTTGATGCCACTGTAAAAAGTGTTATTTCTATGATTTACTTCTCAATCTGCCTGTTATTTGTATATATGAGTGCTAATAATATTTGTGTGTTAACTTTGTATCTAGCTACTTGACTTAAAGTGTAAATTAACCTTAGGAGTTCTTGGTGAGTAGTTTAGGGTCAGTTGTATTTATTTTCAAATCATCTTCAAATACAGATACTTTTATTTGTTACTTTCAAAATGTTATCTCTGATCTCCTTCAGTTATCTTCATTGTTCTAACAAAGCCATAAAGACTATATTAAGTAGGTAGGGAGAAAGAGTTGTTTTGTTCCTTTAGTGAAATTGCTTTTATTTTCTCTACATTTAAGTTGAGGTTGGCTATGGACCTGTTGTAAACTACAATATTGTGTTTAGGTATGTCCCTTTTATCTCTAACTTCTCCAGGTCTTTTATCATTAAAGAGTATCTGCTTTTGTCAAAAGCCTTTTCTGTATCTAATGAGATAGCTATGTGGGTTTTGTTGTTGTTCTTCTTCTTCTCAATTCGTTTATATGCTTCTATCACCAATTTCTGCCCAACTTTCAAAGAAATGTTAATGCCAATACTCCTTAAATTATTCAACAAAACAGAAATAGAAGAAATTTTGCTCTATTCATTATATGAGCCCATAGTTACCCTGATAACAAACCACATAAATATCCAGCAATGAGATTTACAAACCAAATTATTTTTTAATATAGATGCAAAAGCACTCAATAAAATGATTACAAAATGAATTTCATAAACACATTAAAAAGATCATTTATCATGATAAAGTTGGTTTAATCTCAGAAATGCATAAATGGTTTCTTATACTTAAATGAATAATTATATCCCATTATATTTAGATTCCATTTCTTTTGACCAAACAAATCATGTAATAGAATAAACAAAAATAATTAATCAACAAAAAAACTTTTTGTAATGCCCTAATGAATTAACCAGGAAGAAACACTCTTTTCTTAATTGGCTTCAGCAAAATCCAAAAAGTTGTATCTTCCTTCTTTAATAAGATATTTTAAAATTGAAGGGGGAACAATCACAAAAATCCTTTTCCCATTACACTGAATGTTAAATTCTAAGAGAATAACCATACTTTCCTTTTATGTTATTTTGCAAATTTTGTTTAAGTTATTCTTTATAGAAATGGTTTAGAAGAAAATATGAACAAAGTATTATTTTCATTAGTGACTATTTATTGGAATTCACAGCATATTTCTAATTAATAGTTAAGTAATTCTGTTGTATTTATATTAAAATAATTCTAAAAAAAACCAGTGTTTTAATACTAACATAAAATTCTATTTTATATCTTCTAATTTTTTCTTGATAATCATTGTTTTCTTGATGGTCAACATATTAACATCCAATTCATATTTAATTTCATTCATGCATTGAAAGATGGCACTTTTACTGTACTTACAAAACGGTGAAAAAGCAATTATTAGTGTTATTTTGTTAGCTCGGTGGTATTAACATAATTGTTTTCAATTTGAGATGGCTATAAATAATTCTGAAGTGAACACTTCCGCCCTATGCATTTGTAAAAATACTTTAACTTACTTGAGTACATTGCTATAGTAAAA
The DNA here is from genome assembly GCF_011762505.2 of Arvicanthis niloticus. NCBI lineage: Eukaryota > Metazoa > Chordata > Mammalia > Rodentia > Muridae > Arvicanthis > Arvicanthis niloticus. Next base: position 7,146,461 of record NC_133433.1, read on the forward strand.
ATAACAGGATCAGAGAAATTTTAATTAAAATGAAATTATACCCATTATTTATATTTAATTTTTATTTTATTGTTTATTATTTAAAGGAGAATATATATTCTAATATATATTCCACCTTATATTTCACATATTTATATATGTTCTACTTTAAATATACTTATGTATTCTACTTTAAATATTGTCTTTCAGAATATATATATATATTCCTATGTGTAAGATATGGCACATATCTATGTCAAGACCCATGTGTGGAGGAGTTAAATCAATGGGTTCTCTCCTTCTGCCTCCTTTGTTACAAAGATTAAACTCATGTCATCTGGTTTATTAGCAAACACCATATTCATAGAATCATCTCACTGGCTTACAGTCAGATATTTTAAATGAAACAATAATAAAGATGTACATAACAAGTTGATTAGATGTAAGTTCATGAAATGGTTATCAAACTTTTACATATCCCGTTTTCTAGCCCAGTCTCCTGTAGTGCATACATCTATACTACCTTATGTTTACCCTCTTACAAACACTAATACTTCATGTTAAAATAAAAGTTATAAGGGAAGTTATGTCTAAAACATTATTTTCTTCCAAAAATTCAGAGAGAATAGGAATGAAATAGCACAGAACATGTTTAAGCATAAATAATTATCAATATTTAAATTATCTATATGTGAGTATGTTCAGAATCTTTTGCATTTAAGTAAAGGTGCATATATTAATCTCATTGAAACTCAATTTTCATAAAATATCATCATGTCATGCATTTCTACATAATGTGAATAATGTCAGGTGACACCATGTAAATTTCCACAGGGGGTGGGCAATCAACAGTGCTACCAAGCTATGATGTCTATGAACCACATTAAAAACTAATACTACATAATAATCCTACAGATACAGTAGTGGCCTTGCAGATCTTGAAAATAACCACTGTGGGCTTAGATTTTTTTTAAACCTACTTTAGTTAAGGTTCTTAAACATTTTAACCTCCCTTCTAGCCTTCCTACAAAAGGTAGGAGTAAAAGAAAGTTAATAGGAAAATGAATTTTGTGGACCTATTTAGAAGTAATTTTGGGGGGTAATTCCACTTTTCATTGTAAGGACACAAGCAGTCCATTTCAGTAGCAAACACTAAAGATCAATAAATAGTGGTGTCCCAATCGAGCAGAAACTGCAAGGCTTTGCCAAATCAACACAAATTATCCAAAACAGACATTAGCATGAATACCATGAGAAATTCTTTGGTGCATTCTATGAAGTGACAACCAGCAAACACCAGTGAATTCCTATGAAAAAGTGAAAGCAGTAAAGTGTGGCATGACCAGTGAAGACCATTGAAGACCTGTGATGTATCGCACAGCATCAGAATGCAATAGTAACTTTCCACTTTTTTTGAGGGTTTCGTTTATACTCTTTTCAAACATTGCACAGCCTCTCAAGCATCAGCTCCAGCAGAACATCACATGCCTTTTCACATGCTGCTTCAGCAAAGCCTCCTCTTATAAGACAGTTTACAGAAAAAAAAAGTTACATGATACAATTGAATTTCCAAAGAAGCCAGAAATTTCTACTTCAAACCACACCTCTCAAATTGAAATTAACACAGACTCAACAAGAGGGAAACCAGGCCTGGTACTGAACACTATTTAACTACCTGGTGGTAATCAAATGATGATTATTGTAGGATAATCTACAACCACTAGTTTACTTTAATAATATAATCCCTACCAACAATCTGTAAACATCTGTCTTTATAACCTAGATAAGTGTAAATCTTCATGGCAAAAAAAAAAAAATTAAAAAAAACAAAACAAAATGAACAAACAACCAAAAACCAGATGCAGTGCTCTATAAGGGCTATTTTTTTTAAATGTGTATGTGAATGTGATATTTAAACATGTAGTACATTTAAGTGTTTAGGGTAAAAATCAGAAAATAAAGTATTCTTTATAGTACATGGTAAAGTAATTTAATATAGAATGCCATCATCAAGATCTTGAGGATTTTACCCAATGGTTACCTTATTATTGAGGAACAACTGATGCTAGCATTGTTTTTAATGTATTTATGTGTTCTGTAAATATAGAATATATTAAAGTCACAAGCATATTTGTACTATCAATAGAAAAACTAATTTTCCTTTGTTGATATAACATTGTAGGAAGATGAAGGAAGAAAGTAAAAACTTAATACAACATACAAATTTCAATAGAAAAATTAATTAGGATCATAGAGCTGGTAAAAGTATCTACCATTTTGAAGAAAATCAGTCCCTCAAATCATCCCAGCACTAACAAATCTTACATTTATATTCTAAAGTTTAAGATGTAGTTTTCCAATTTAAATACCATACTTTTTGTGTTAAGGAATATGCATAAATTGACATTGGATTATAAACATTTCAAATTTTAATTCTTAAAGTTAGTAACCACAAAATATATCTAGATAGGAACAATCAGGTTTAGGCACTAAAATGTAGGAAACAAAGATCAAATTGGGGTTTGAAAAATATAGACAAAGAAAATTCCAGAATTCTACATAGCATAACAATTAAACAATTACGTACCATAACATGTATCCTACTTTATGCACATCTGCCTTCTGTCCAATTTCTCTCTGCACTGGTCTCCAAATTTGATTTCCTTTAATCATGTCAGAAAGTTGGAGATTAAAAGATACTACTTGAATAGCTAAGAATTTTTATCTATAACAACATCTAAGAATCTTCACCCCACAATAATTCATATAACTATCAGTGTGTGGATTTATTTTTTCTGCATTTAAATTTTCTATCAACATCTTAACTCTTCCTGGTTCAGGATGTTTAAGGATGTCACACAGAAATAAAACACATAAAAGACCACTATCTTGAGCAATAAGCATCCTACAAAATGTGCATATGTAAAATTATTACAAAACTGAAGCACACTGATCAAATGCAGAAAGAATTCTCCTAAGTGCTAAAACAGTTGGAAGAGATCTCCCACCCCCAAGTCCTACTTTTAAGTTCCTTTGATAGAAGGTGGCACAAAGTCAAGAGAGAACTTAAAACAAGCTTCACATTAATATTTGAAAAAGGGCACCCACTGTGTTTGATGTGGTGCCCTTCATGCAAATCATGTAGTCCAAGAGAAATCCCAGTAGGGAAGATGCTGCTTTCTTCTTAGCATGCCCCCATTTTTTCTGATGGATAATAATGAACTTCTCACACTCCCTTTGCAACCCCCACCCCTCAAGCTACACAGAAATTAAGTTATTACTTGGCTAGCTGAAGATTTTTTTTGACAGTTACCAGCCTGTCTTTTTATTATTATTGATGTTTTGTCCAGAGAAAGTGATAATAATTCAAATTTTTGTATGATTTGACTTAGCTTTGCTATTTTGAATATAATAGTCTCTGAGATAATTTGTCCAAGATAAGTCATAGTCATATAAATTATTTCCAAACATGATGGATATTTTTAAAAAGCAGCATTTTATTCTCTAGAAGCCTGCAGAGCACTAGTTTACTGAAAGCGTGGCGAAATAATTAATAGAGAAAAATGCACAGGGAACACCCACACAACCAACTGTGATCCCTGCATAAAGCACTTTGAATTAGATAGGAGTGAATACAGTACCAAACCCAACAGTTGGATCTACTTCTGTGTTGAAAGCACTTTCTTTTTTGTTGGGTGCTACTGGTTCTACTGAATATCTGCACAGACTTAAGAATTCTTAAATCTCAAAGAAAGCACTATCCTGCCTTTCTTGAAGGACAACGAGGTGGTAGTTAATTTGTAAAGTGACACCATACCATCAAGTTCACCTAGGATAAATCTTGAGTAACATTCCTTGCTACCCTTAAAATTAAGCACATTTCTATTTTACCTTGCTACACACTTCAAGATTATACATCCAGTTATTCATTGGATTCAATTATAATTATAATTATTCATTATAATCCAATTATTCATTGGATTCAATTATGAATCCAATGAAATGCCCATGTATTTTTCTTAAGAGCTTTTCAAACTATTTAGCTGCTCCTTTTATTTATTTTCAACTCAGGTTAAAGGAACTAGTCTTGTGATGCCCACTCAGTACAGATTCATTTCTCAAGACATATATAAGTGTCAGCATGACTATTAAAAGGCAATGGAATTCTGTAGTTTTCTGACCACATAACACGGGTTCTTATGATAACTTAATGTCTGTATTTCAAAAGATTAAAATAAAAGTATGTGGTAATTTGAATAGGAATGGCCTTTATAGACGGCTGTGTTGAAATACTTGGATATAGGGAACAGCAGTTTTAGGTGGTGTAGCCCTGTTGGAATAGATGTGGCTTTCGTGGAGGAGATGTGCCACTAGGGGAAGGCTTTGAGGCCAGGCTTAGTGTCATTGTCTGTTCTTGCTGCCTAGAGATCAAGAGGTAGAACTCTCAGGCTCTAGTACCATGTTTTCCTACATGCCTCCAATGATTCCCACAGGATTTTAATGGATTAAACCCACAAATTTATAACCCAGCCACAATTAAATGTTTTCCTGAATAAAACTTGCTGCAGTCTGGTAAATCTCCTAGGATACTGACTAATGAGTTTCTCCATCTTTACTCTTTGCATTGGTTCCACAGTATGATTTTGAGCATGAGAACTGAAAAGGCTTTGAAAGAATCTCAGGATCTTGGGATGTTCTGAGTAGGTGAAAGATACTAAAGCTGATGGGCCAGGCTGTGTTTGTTCATCCTAATGATGACTACACCATGTGCCTCATCAAATTTCTTTTTTGATAACTCTACTCTTCCCTTCAATGAAATCTTCATATTTTTGTTCTATGAATATAAAAGCCAATGTGAATGAAAACTTGATTATTTCAAATGTTAACATTTTTATGAATGCAACTGTTTGCTCAATATTTCTATAAAAGAGCAGAGTGCTGCACACTTTTAACACATTTAATTACAGCACTCAGGAGGCAGAGGCAGGCAGATCTCAGTCAGTTCAAAGGCCATCCTAGACTACGTAGCAATTTTCAGGATAGCCAGTTTCATATAAAGTTTAAAAAAATAGATTTTATGTGTCTATATTCCTTAATTTTAATGATACACAATTTTAGAAACATGTCATCTTTAATAGCTATCCAATAAAATAAGAAATTATGTATTATATCTAAAATATAAGATTTCTTTTTCTTTATTATTTATTAACCTGGGTTTGATCAAAAGCTCATCTTTATATACTGTAACTGGTTAGTAACTGGTTTACCATGCCAATATTTGTTTAGTCTTATAATTTGTTTATTTGAATATTACATTAATAATAAATTTAAATTGTGAGTCACAATGAAGGTGTTTCTCAAGTAAAAAGCCTGTAAAATTTCTTGTGTGGTTTCATATTTTGATCATACTTTGTTGTTCTCATCTTTAGAATGATTTTGAGCACAATTCTGTCAAACAGTACCTGTGTAATATGCTATCATAACACAGGGTCTGAAAAGTACTGTACCTGATGCAGATTTAAAATTGAGGTCACAGATGTGAAAGTGCCTAGTTGAATATTCATATTATGCAAGGAAATACCGTAATACAGCTGCAAAGCAACATCAATGGCATTGAATTTGAAGTTTGAAAATCTCTTGGTCAAAGACTTTAGTTTCTTTTAGAGTAAACAGTCTACTAGCAAAGAAAAATAAATCTAAGGAAGTAAAGAGATAATAACATTGAAAAAGATACGCTTGTCAAAATATGAAAACTAATGGTTATTTTATGTAATTACCATTGCTTTGATACTTATTAAATAATGATTTCTCATCATCTCTTCAAACAAAGTCATGAATTTCAATATAATGAATCAGATAATTAATGTATGGAAGTAGAACCTACATGTGGTTAGTCACTGTATGTCATATGACGGAAAGATGAAGGAAACTGCACCTAAGCTCTGTGCCTCATAGCAAGTGGTACTGTTTCCAAATTCAAACAATGGGAACTTCAAACCAGGACTTTATAATTCCCTTTTTAAAGATTCTAAATTCTTCATACATAAGACATACATGTTCATAGAAGATTGAACACAGACATACAGTCTCAGGTCTGAACGGATTTCTAGGAGTTTTTAAGTATTCTTTTTCATGTATGTATTATAAATGTGTGTGTGTGTGTGTGTGTGTGTGTCTCTCTGTGCATGTGTGTGTGTATGCATTCCTGTGTATGTGAGGTCATAAATGTGTGTGTGGTGTTTATAAATTATTGCTATTAATGTTAGCTTAGATCATGAGGGTATTACTGGCAAAGAAAACAATAACATACAGTACTATAAACCAATGAATCCTGTTATCAGAACACTTTCAAATGAACTATTTTGTTTTTATTAATTTTATTCTCTTTTATAAGGAAACAAAAAAACAGACAAAAAACAAATAACAATAATAAAAATTATCCCAAACATACAAATATTAAGAAATAGTGAGCAGGACAGTCATTTTTTAAATTATACTTACATATTAATCTTTTTCTGTGTATGTGAGTATGAGGAAGAGTGATTGACCATTTGTAATTGTGGGCTATGAGGTTACATGCCAGTTTGGGTGATTTCATCTATTTTGTCCATTGTATGGGTTTCATGGTTTGAATTCGGGTCATTAGACTTGGTGTTAAATACCTTTTAATAAATTTATTAGTACGTAATACTGAAGCATGGGATACTAGTTAAATATGCTATAATACTTACCAAATTAGGGAATGAAAAAGGTATTGAGGGAATATTCTTTCTCTACATTTAAAACAGTGTATATAAGGTTGGTTAAACCTGACCACAAAAACAAACTTAGAGTTTCTTATTGGAAGGCTATTGATAATAAAGTTTTATATTTGTGATGAACATGGCCATTAATAACATAAAAATAGCAGTAACAATATTTAATATTACAAGTATATTAAAGAGGATGTCTCAGTGATAGTTGACTTACGTAATTTATCTTAATTGCATAATTTATAAATTAATTATCAAGAGTTTTAGAATATTAAAAAGTAATTCAAAGAAAAGTAATGCTAAATTACTCCAGGTTTTAAAAATTATTTCAATAATTATTTTAAACACATCCATGTTATGATGACTTTATTAAAATCATGCACTACCAGAGTTAAATATCTGAAATCGCCTGAAAATCCTCTGATAAAAATGGTAATTTTTATCCAACACTCCTACATTTTCTTTTTTAATAACATTTATTTATAAAAACATAAATGTTTTACTGAGCTATAAAAGATTACATAGTATGGTTTTGGAATATTGTGTAACCCTATTAGTCAATTTCTTTAAAAAATTACACACACACACATACAAGGTGGATGGCATGGTGGCATGAAGACAGACATGATACTGGCGAAGAAACTGAGAGTTCTAACTCCATATTGGGAAACAGCAATAATAACACTGAGCCTGGCTTGTGCAACTGAAACCTTCAAGCTCACTTCTAGTGACACACTTCCTCAAACAAAGCCACGCTGTCTCCAACAGCTACTTATGGACAATGCACTGTGTCTTGATCCAAGATGTTCCCATGTTTTCCACTTCTGCAATAATTTTGTACAAGGATAAATAACTTTCAAAAGCAGAAAATTTTATGGATAAAGTGATAAATTTTATCCATAACTGTGTTGTTCGTTAACTTGGAATCAGCTTCTAAAACTTGTCAAGCCTCTAAGTCTGCAAATAAGGGTGGTATCTTCACATCATAAGCACTCTAGAGGATTAATAAATAATGCATTCAGAGCTTTTATCATGATGCAGATTTAGTCATTAATTAAATATAAAATACCATTGTTTAAAGATTTATAAAAATTGTTAGAAAGTGCAGAGGTAGGTAAAATAGTTTTATTATTTCTAAAATTTACTAGTCACTTTGAAACAATGGCACACCAACTAACAGTGCCAGTCCCTGTGAGCTTACTGGGACAATTTTCATTATATATATATATATATATATATATATATATATATATATATATATATATATATATATTATATATATATGATGAAATATATATATTTATATTATATATATATTTAAAATGAATTTTTCCATTTCTCTTTATTTTTTAAATAATTAAAGTGTTTCTTTCTAGGAAATGCTACATTCTTATTCTTGTTTCACACCAGAAAAAATATTATATTTGTTTTAAGCGCCATTGTATTTCTTGTAATTATTGCCTAAAATCATGTGCTTCCCACTTCCCACCACCTTAAAATAGTATTAGAGACAAGACTGAGGGTAAAGGGAAAGATTTTCAAGCTCAAGATAAAGTCAATTACTCACCAAGTTTCTCTTCTCCTTTGGGCTTCTTGGCTCTTTTATCTTCCAGATTCTGGTGGAATCATTTGCCCTTGCTTTGTGGAAGTATAATTCTCATCTCTGTGTTGTATATTTGACTCTGAGTTCCTTATGTTAAAACAAGAGAAAAAAATCACAACAGTATAAGGAAATAACAGCATACCATCTGTCACAAATTGGACAATGAAAAAGAAAGCACATCATGAATGTGAAACATTTCTGAAAGAACACTATATTATTGAACAAACAACTGAAAAAGCCTGCACTTATTAATAAGACAGGATCCTTTTTTCATTATAAAAGGTTGGTAGATTCCACTAAATTATCGTTAAATACATTGCCTCAAAAACCCTTTTCTTTCTAATAAATGTTAAGTGGTTGGGGTACAAACAACCTCTTTTTGTTTATAAAATCAATGGCATAAATAAAACTTCATGCATTGAGTGTGTGATTTTGCTAAGAACAAATGTACAAATAAACACTTTAATAATTTTAAATGAATAAAAGAAAGGGAAGTAGGAAAGAAAAGGAAAACATTATACACAGATCTGTTGGGTTGATGTGTGGGTCCCATCTGTCTAGCCACAGGGCTAGGGACACTTGTGGAGACAGAGGCGCAGGAAGTTTGACTGTGCTTTCCTCACACTGATGCAGGGGTGGGGGTAGTGGTAGGGGTTGGGGAGCGTTGGGCTATGTGACAGTGCAGAACCTGCTCCAGGGTTGAAGGATCACAGTCGTGGGTCCCTAGGGGAGCTGGAGCTCTTGGTTTTGGGTTTGCTTTTCATGGTCCTACACAAATCCAGCAATACATATATAGTGAAGCTCATGAAGAAGGAAGACCAAGTGTGGGTGCTTCGGTCCTTCTTAGAAGGGGTAACAAAATACTCATGGGAGCAAATATGGAGACAAAATGTGGGACAGAAACTGAAGGAGGGGCTGTCTGGAGACTATTCCACTTGGGTATCCATCCCATATGCAGTCACCAAAGGTAGATGCTGATGTAAATGCCAGGAAGTGCATGCTGACAGGAGCCTGATATAGCTGTCTCCTTAGAGGTCTACCAGAGTCTGACATACTCAGAAGCAGATGCTCACAGCTAACCATTGATCTGATCAAGGGGTTCCCAATAGGGAAGTTAGAGAGACTGAGCTGAAGGAGCTGAAAGGGTTTGTGGCCCCATGAAGAGAGCAACAATGCCAACCAACCAGAGCTCACAAAGTCTAAACCACCAGCCTGGGAAACATAGGGAGAGACCCAGGGCTCCAGCTGTATATGTAGGGGAGGATGGCCTTGTTGGGCATAGGGGGAAGAGGAGATCCTTGGTCCCATGAAGGCTGGATGCCAAGTGTGGGAGAATTCGAGGGTGGGGAGGTGGAAGTTGGGGAGTAGATAGGGGCACATCCTCATAGAAGCAGGAGGCAGGGATGGGATAGGAATAAAAATTTAAAAAATGATATGTTTACGGCATAAACTATAAAACAGGAGCATAGGAACTCAAAACACATCAAAGAGATCAAAAAAAGAGCTAAACATATGTACAATTTGTTCATAGCTTTCAAAAATCCAACATTATTCTATAATTAATAGATTCACACCAACCAAAGTCCAACTATATTTTCTCAACATATTTTGACAATTTTATTGAAAAAGAAAAGAAAGGATATTCATGACACTTTTGATAAAAAGGGATGAGACTGACCTTTATTAGCTGATTTTTGTGGCTGAATGCAAAGGTACAGTAATGATGACCTGTGATGTTGGTAGAAAGATAAATGTATTATTTAATGAGCTTAAGAGACACATCAGACATTTGACAATAGTGAGAAGGCAGAGGACTCAGCTTATAGAAGATACTTCTAATTCTATGTTAAGGTTCAGGGATCATGGGAGCAAAGGAGGAGGTGCTTGTATTCTAGACATCACAACTGTCATATAATTACAAAAATTATATCTTTTTTTGTAAATGTGCTATGCAAATATGTGATAGACATATATCCCAAATTTCACTTAAAAATTTGCAACCAATAAAACCATATATTCGAGTAACCATGAAATAACTAAGAGATAAGAACCACACAGACAAAACATACATATATTACATTTCACAAAAGATTCAGAAAACATAAAACCCCTCAAGTTTTAAAAAAAAATGTACAAAGACAGTTCATGTAAAAATAGTCTGAATATGTGAACAGATATTTCTTTGCAAATGGGCAGTGACCACCTGAGTTATGTCATCTCATTTTCTTCATAGAAAAACAAAACCATGTAAAATATCATTCTAGCTCCATAACATGCCTTAAAATAAACAAGTATATCGATAATATCCAAATTAAATCTCAGATGCAGTCTTTTCATTATGTAATCTGAAATATTCAACCTCTTGTAATCTTTCACATCTTATTTAACTGGACTTCTATAAAAAGCCAGTTCAAATCTATAGAATGTTTTTGGTAAAATACACTTAGTTGACTGATGTAATGAAATACAGTGTGCCAAGAAAGGTATCAGGGAAGGGTGAAACTGTGAATGTTTAATGCAAAAGGATCACCCACTTGTACACTATTGAGAAAATTATTAGAAGAATTATCATTAATTAAGCATAACAATGACATAAATGCTAGAAAAATATTTACCTGGTGTGTGTGTGTGTGTGTGTGTGTGTGTGTGTGTGTGTGTGTGTGTGATGACACATGTGTAGAGGTCAGAGGTCACCTTTATGGGGTGGGTTACATTTTCTGTCATGTGGGATACAGGGACTGAATTCTGGTTAACTGCCTCAGCACTAAGAATTCTCGCCTTCTCAATCTATTTTTTAAACCTGTTTAAGAGATTGAATTTATGTGCACACTCATTTACCTAGAAGCCATTCAATAAATGAAATGTTGCTAATTAAATTAGTAACAAATATTAACATTTAATATACATACTATATCTATAGTAACATATGGAGTAAACTGCTAATGAATTATTTCAATGTTTGCCTTTAAAATAAATGGCTTATTTCAATAAAACTATTCACTATATAAATATTTTCCATTTTCATTGCATCTGTTTCTGATGACTCACTATAGGGCAGGCTCGTAAAGCTTTGAATGCTAATGTTCTACAAAGAAAAATACTTAAAAATGGAAAATAACTCCCAATCTAAGAAAAAGGAAAAACTTAAAATGTCAACAGTTCGTTGGTGACAGTTTTAGTAGAGTCTTTGAAGAGGCTTATTTTGGAAAGCCTTCTGGTCACCACCAATTACTATGGCTGCCTTGGTTGTGACAGCTGGTGTGCAATCTTTAAGTACACTGTCATTAAAATGTCTTCTGTACCATTTTTAATGCCATCAACACTCCATTTGCTTTCTGTATTACACCCTCAAGTGGGGGGAATCACTTACTGTGGTATCTGTGAGGCTCCTAAGCCTCCTTCACGCTTAGAGGAGCTGGTGATTCAGAGGCAGTATGGAAAGCTGTGCTGTTTCAGCTCTGCTGCATTAAATATATCCTACATGTGCTTTAGTGTTTATTCGCAGTTTTGTTTTTCTTTCAGGAATAGAAAAGGAACGCATTTCAATAGTTTCCCAATATAGTATGTTAGAAATGCTATTGGGGTGGCAGCTCTGAAGATCTTCTAAAAGCACATCCATGTATAAAATACGATTAATTTATATGTCTCTGTGGCCATAAATTTACTGAAGAATTAACTCTCTCTCTCTCTCTCTCTCTCTCTCTCTCTCTCTCTCTCTTTCTCTCTCTCTCTCTGTCTCTCTCTTTGTCTGTCTGTCTCTCTCTCTCTCTCTCTCTCTCTCTCTCTCTCTCTCTCTCTCTCTCTGTCTCTCTCCCTCTCCGCTGCCATGTGGCTTGCAAATTAAACTCCAAATTTCTGTATAAAATGCTAAACGTGATTCCAGAATCCAAGACCATCATCCATATTGTGAGACCCAGTATCAAGGAAAAAGCAACAAAGTAAATATCTTCAAGTAGAAAACTAAAAATATTCAAAATGTGTAAAATAGTAAGTTCAATTATTAAAAGAGCACTATAATTTTAAATCCCCCAAACAATTGTTCATGAAGTATTACATTTTATATAAAGCTTCTGCTTAATTTGTTATCTATTTTGTTTTGAATTTTAAACAGAGCAAACACTGTCAAGATTTCCAGATACCTTTTTGAGTTTGGGAAAACTTTCAGTCATAATTGCTGTTGCTTTGAAAGTCTCTTCCCACTGTCCCTTAGGCTGTTTTACACCATTTCCTTCGCATCTCTGGATAGTCACAATACTGGCCGGTTTTTGTATTATAGGATGGACTCCTGTTAATGATTTTCAATGAGAATATAATGTTGGATTAGGATTCCCCTTTACTATCTAAAATCTCATGTAAAACATTGGAGTTTTATATGACCCTTTTTATACATAGATACTTGGAAGACTTGGAAGACCTGAGTATGACTATATGGTTTTTTAAAGTGTATACTGATTCTGAGTTTTTAAAAGATTTTTTCTGTATAAATGAAGCTTTCATAAATTATTCATAATAAAATAACACTTTGTGAGTAATATAACTGATAATATTGAATAATAAATCACATAACCTACAGTTAGTTTAATTCATAATGTATGAATATGTGAAGCTGGATGACAACAAACAGGATTTATGTGCTACCAAGTACATTGCTATCTCTTAACTGTGATAATTTCAGAATGCTTGTAACTAATCAATATTAACAAACAGACATTGCAAATCAAGCTAACATGTAGAGTCTTAGGATGAATTTGGAAATAGAGCAAGACAGATATTTCTTGGTTTCCCAGGAAAAATATTACTCAATATTAGGAAAGGTATCACGTAAAAAAAATTCTTAATTAAATTTGCTTTTATTTGCAAATGTACTTGTAATATAGATCTCTTTACTGACAAACAAGTGCTCATCTATTAATAAGAATATGGCCTTTTATATATTTACAGGAATCATACTCCAGATATTATTTTTGTTCCCCCTCCCCATTAATACATTATGAGGCAGGTAATACGTTTGGATTAAAAAAACTACAAGAGAGAAATATTTCTCTAAAAGTGTTTCATCACCACATGTAGAACAAACAATACTAAATCCTGAAAACAAAAATACAACAAAAATTTTATCTGATTAATCCCACATATGGTTTATATTTTGCAGATATCTTTATGATGAACTGTCATGAGATATACAATACAAAAAACAGTCTATCATGTAAAGTGAAAATAGAGGCTGGGCATCTGGGGTTACGCATTTAAAATGCAATGGAAAGAAACTTCAGAATTTTATATTCAGTCTTTTTCTGTTTTAGAAAATGAATATGTATATATATATATATGTATATATATATATATTATCTCTAAGTCTCTGTCTCTCTATCTCTCTGTCTGCCTGTCTGTCTGTGTCTCTCTCTCTTTATATATATATATATATATATATATATATATATATATATCCCTGCCTCTCCTTCTCTGTCTCCCTTTTCTTATCTATTTATATCTGTATATCTATACCATATCCACATCTATATATCTCTATATTATATATATTTTATATATATTATATATAAACATGGGCAGGTGTGTGATAACTAAAAAAAATAGAGTACATTTTTAACTAATACAAGATTATTTCAATTTAAGGAGGTATTTAAAATAAACCACAAACATTAGTAAAAGGCAAAAGTTTGATTTAAAAATATTTTTCTGTAATCTATTTATAGCATATTTTATCTCTGAGATCTTCTTTACCTCCCCACCCACTAAAGTTTATGCTTCTTCTTTTGCTAAAAAAAAAAAAATGGAAAAATAAAACCAAAATTAAACATAAAGACTCTTCAAAAACAAACATATGCTTTGTGTTGGCCAGCTACCCCTGGGACTGAGGGCTCCATTCTATTAAAGGAAACTGATATTCCCCTTTTTAGCAGATATCAATTAGGAATGGCTTCTTAGTTAAAGGTGGGATTTGATTTCCATTCTCCCTCCTTAGTCCTGGGATTTTGTTTAATTTGAAATAGTTTAAGTCCTCTGCATGGCACCACAGGCATACATATGTATATCCGCCCTTTTGTGCCTGGAATGCACGTTTGTCAAAGACATTCACCCCATTTCTGGCTCTTAAAATTTTACTGCCTCCACTTCCCCGTTGAGCCCTCTGGCTAGGTCAGAGGACTTTAGTAAAGAAATCTCATTTAAGAACTAAGTACTTCATGTCTCTCATTCTCTGCATATTTTCCAGTTGTGGGTCTCTGTGTTAATTGTCATAAACTGAAGAAAAATGCTTTTCTAATGAGGGTTGAACAAGACATTAATCTATGTATATAGCAATTTGTAAATGTTAGTCATTTAATTGCTAAGTTCCTTTAGCAGAATAGTAGTTGTAGTTTTTCGTAAGGCTCATAACCAAGTCTCTGTTTCTTGGACATTTAAACAATGTCAGGTATGAATTCCATCTCATTGAGTAGGCCCTTCTATTTTTAATTAATTATTTTATTTATTCACATTCCCCATATTGCCTTCTTGGTGGTTCCTCCTCCCAGAGTTCTTCATCTCAATCTTCCTCTCCTTCGCCTCTGAGAGTGTGCACAGGTACCCCAGTTCTCTGTGGCATGTAGTCTCTACAAGATTATGCTCATCCTCTCCCACTGGGGCCAGTCAGCTCTCTGGTTACATATGTGCTGGGGGCCAGCCCCTGTATATGCTTTGGTTGGTGACTTAGTCTCTGGGAGCTATGGGGATCCAGACTTGTTGACACTCTTGGTCTTACTATGGGATTGCCATCCCTTTCATTTCCTTCAATGATTCCCCTAACTCTTCCATAGGGATCCCCCACCTCAGTTCAATATTTAGATGTAAGTATCTGCATCTGTCTCAGTCAGCTGCTGTCAGAGCTTTTCAGAGGACAGCAATGCTAGGCTCCTGTCTGAAAGCACACCATAACATCCAAAACTCGGTTAAGTTACTGCTATAAAATCTGTGCCACTATTGCCCCAGCATATCTTGCAGGCAGGCCACTATTGTAAGTCTTAGGGTTTACAGGTAGGTAATATTTGTGGTGACTTTTCTCCTCCAGTATTGTGCATAATTTTTTACAGAATTATAAATGTTAATCAGTAGGGGTGAAGCTTCCAGCGAAGCAACATCTCAAATTTGCCCCGCTGAATGACAAATGCACATCTTCTTCAGCAGTAAAGCCTCCTTTAGTGAAGAGTACAAACAGTGTTACTAGTAACCTATGATGTTTGTGGGGCATGTCAATAGAACCCCTTAGCCAAGTATGCAACAAAACGTAACATATTCCAGGCATTGGAGCTTTTACTATAAGGTATAAGGTTTCTAGTTGTGATGCCATTTAAATTCTTTCCACATATATTTATGTATTTTAGGAAGCATATTCAGTTGTAGGATTTCATTATAGTCTTCCCAAAGGTCTTTAGTGTTACTCGTCCCTCTCTATACCTGCATTTACTCTTCCCTCCCATCCCTTCTCCATTTAATTCTTCCATTCTTGTATTCCTTTTATTGCGTTATAACATTATTTTCAGTTTTTCCTCCCTTGGAATACCACCCCCTCCCTCCTGATTTTTTGCTGGGTACCTAACCTCTATGGTTATAAAACCAACGAAAACATACTAAAAGACTAAAAACTAATATGGTTACATAAAAGAAAGTATGAAATATTTGTTATTTTGGGCCTGGATAAACACATATGGGATGATTGTTTCTAGCTCCACTCACTTACCTATAAATTTTATAGTTTCCTTTTAGCATAATCATCTGTCGTGTACATGTGCCATGGTTTCATTATCTATTTATCACTCAAGGAACATGTAAACTCGATTTGGGCTCTTATGAGTTACAGTAGCAATGAACATGATGAGCAGTGTGTCTGTAGAGCTATTCTATAGATACTATAGCATCTTTTGGGTATAGCTGAGTGGTATGGCTGGATCCATTTTTAGCTTTTTAGTGAATCTCCACACTGATATTCACAGTTGTATCAGTTGCACCTTTAGTGCCTAAGGGTCCCTTTTCCGCTGCATCCTTCCCGGGAAGCACATGTTGTCATTCATGTTACTGATTTTGATAATATAATCAGGCTAAAATAAAGTCTCAGAGAAGCTTAAAATTGCATTTCTCTGGTGACTAAATGTGTTGAGAATGTGGATTGTTTGCTTACTACTATATTCCATTCTTAAAATGGGATATTTGAGTTTTGCCATTTAGTTTTCTTTTTTTAAAAACTTCTTTATGTTTTATTTTCTGGAAACTAACTCTTTACTAGATGTATAACTGGCAAAATATTTTTCCAATTCTGTAGGTAAAGTCTTTGGCCTAATGATGGTGTGTTTTGCTGGTGTGTATTACATTAGGCTTTAATTTTTTTTTTACTCGAGTTTCCATTTAATTTTTTTTAAAATTCCTGTCCTATTCATGTACTGTTCAGAAGTTTCTCTTTTGTTTCAGTGAGCTCAAGCTCATTCCATTCTCTTCTCTCAGATTTAGTGCTTTCAGTTTTAAATTTAGATCCTTGATCAATTTGGAATTGAGTTCTATGAGGGCTGAGATACAAAACTAGTTTCATTCTTCTCCATACGTCTATCCAGTTTGAGCAGCACTAGCATATAGCTTGTTCGCTTATTAAAAGCAAGGAGACCGTAGGCATAAGGAATTATTTCTGGGTCTTCAATTCTAGTCCATATGAGTATTATGTACAATTGTATTACCAGGTTACAACCTGATTTAAAAAAAACAACAAATGGTAAAAATAATAGCAATAAAACCCAGTGCTCAGAATACCAGCCAAATCTAGGGATCATCTGTATTCCCATTTGTCATGACTTTGAAGATATAAAGACTATTTGTCATTACAAGTACATTCTTGATGTAATGAAAATAATAATGAGCTGAAATTTCTTTGTGTTTATACATTCAAATAGATGAAAACTTGTGATATCTCTCTTGGATTTCATTTTAAGTTATTACATACGGAGAGTATAATGAAAAAAATACAATTATAATGTAAATAATCTAAAGGTAACTGTGAAATCCTACATCTGTGTAAGCTGAATCTTTAATGAGTTCAAGCTCATCATGATGGCCATTTTTATATGGATCAATACAATCATGATTGCTGTCCATGGACTATCAAACTTGATGCACTTCTACTCTTAGAGTTAGTAGAAGTTTACACTGGTATTATCAGTCTGTAACTTAACTTGCATTTTTTTTTTATTTAATTCACAAATCTCAAACATTTGCATTGATATAATTTAACCCATAATATATGTTACTTGCTATTATTAAATTAAGATAATATACATTAGATTATAGTAATTAGTATCATGATAATTATTACAAAATGCATTAAAATTTTTCTGGTAAATGTGAACAAGTACTTATCTACTTAGCAGACAAGATATTCATACAACTTTCTTATCTCTCTCTTTCTTCTCCTGTAGTTCTCAGTAATCTATCAACTGCTTCTCTCTCTTTTCTTTTATGTTTTTAGATCAATAATACAATAAATTATTGGCTTTAACCATAGCTT
Source organism: Arvicanthis niloticus (assembly GCF_011762505.2). NCBI lineage: Eukaryota > Metazoa > Chordata > Mammalia > Rodentia > Muridae > Arvicanthis > Arvicanthis niloticus. Next base: position 7,164,339 of record NC_133433.1, read on the forward strand.
TAAGTATGAATGGTAAGACTTATTATTTACTTATCATCCAAAGACATGTTTGTAGAAATAATTGTTTTTAGATTGACAAGTTTATAGTATTCATGGGTTAGTATACTTTATTGGCATGGGATATGTTTGTTTTGCTTCAAATAAAACTCTGTTAATCAAAATTGTTCTCTCTTATGTCCAATACAATTTAGCAAGAGATATAATAGCTTCATTTTGGAAATTAATTTTTTTTAGATCAGAACTTATTTGGACAACAGATATATCATTTACAACATGCTTAGTTATGTAACTGTATTATTTTGACTTTAAGTAATCATACTACATTTTGTCCATAACTTCTTATTTATTGGCCCCAATCTACTGAACTCATGATAAATGAGTACAAATTATAGAAACTGAGCAAAGTATGTAGGAAATAATAAAACTTTGTAACAAACACAAGAAACAAAACATTTTTGAAGTATGTTTCTATAAAGCATCATTTGGTTATTATATAATTACTTATGAGGATATCAAGATCCATATGAGCCTACAGAGATGGCTCAGGTGGAAGTATTTGCTACATTAGTCTAACAACTACGCCAGGTTCCCCAAATCTATGGTGGAGAAAGAAAATCAGTTCTAATAAGTGGTCCTCTGTCTTCCATGTGCAAAACTATTGCCCATGTATAGAGGAATTGTAACACATACTGTAAGTATATTAATAAAGACTCCAGTGGTATAAGTAGAATTTATCTACTTTTCATATTTTCACTTCCCTTTATTATTTGTTTATAAACATTTTCATCATACATTACTTATTTGAAAACCTTGCTTAAAAAATCAAGTTAAAATGACTGTATAGTTTTTATGAAATCATAATCTGTGAAACCTTGTTTTCTTTAATGACTTTGAAACTAGAATCTTTCTTCTGTTTCATGGTAAGTCATCACATCACAGTCACTCAAATTCAGACTTTTTTATAGAATCCAATCTTGGAAGCATTTCTTTCAGTAGCAGTTGCCTGCAGTTTGATTTTTCCATTCTTGTATCATATTTTATACACGGTTTTCCTGATTCTCATTGTCTTTCTTTTGCATGTGCATAAAGACTAACTGCCGACAGATTTTCTGTGGACACAACTCCAAAGAATGTACATGAGTGTTCTCTTTCATCTAGATGTCAATATAATATGACCTAATGAGAACTCAAGGAAAACAGAAAACTTAATTTGAGGTTTGTAAATTCACTGTTTCCCAAGAATAGAAAAAAAAATGTGTTTTAGTAAATACATTAATTTCGATATTCATCAACATTTTCTTACATTTTTCTGAGATTTATGCTTACTATTTCCAGAATGCATTGTCTTCATAGTGTCATGCACTTCAGAAAATAATAATTGTGTGTGTGTGTGTGTGTGTGTGTGTGTGTGTGTGTGTGTGTGTTTGTGTACGTAGAACAAATTCCAATCCAATGGTCTTACAGTTGTGGTTGATTATATTTTTCAGAAAATATTTGGCTTCTTAGTTATCATAAACCAAGCTCTATATGAGCTTAAATCTTAGGTATAACTGACCAATATGATTCTCATCTCATTGCAAACAAAACTCAGCATTGCCATTATTTGTAGAAAAGAGAAAATACTGAGACTATTTCAGTTGCATGTGGGTTTGGTTTCTCATGTGTAAACTTGGCACAAGAATAAGTCCTTTATCATGATATGGATAACTTTCATAAATAATATTTTATAAAGTGAAAACTTTATAAAAGAACTGATTTCTGGTAAAGCATAGAATGAATGGTCCTAGTTACTGGAGAATAATTAAATCAATAGTTAACCTACTTTTTTGTGGTATATCTATAAAGAGAGATTATACTTCATTTAAGCTTACTTAGATTTAGAAGCACTGTTATATATGTTTCTATATTTCCCTGTAACTTAGCATGAAAATTATGACAAGTCGGTATCAGAGATGACCTGTGTAATCATGTTAGTTAAGAAATCTCATGGATAATCTGAAAGAAAAATAGATGTGATTAATAAGGTGGCAATTAGCTTTGAGTTCATTTATGAGGGAGAGTCATCAGAAGCTCAGCATAACCATTAGAGATACCCTCAAGTCATTTCAGACTGTATTCATAAACTCAGAAGTATTCTCATTCTTTATTCTTGATGTTTTATCTATCATCAAGTTAGCATAAGATTCAACACAAGATTTAAGATATGTTTTTGTTGTATACTTATGAACACTTGCCTACAAGTTTGCATGTGTACCATGTACATGCAGTTTCCACAGAGGTCAGAAGAGCGTTTAGAAGCCCTGGACTACATGTTTCAAATGCTTATGAATATCAAGTTCTCTTAATCACTAGTCAGAATATGCTCCTGGAATGGAGTCATGTGAGAAAATTCTGAGTGACTGTGAGTACATTCCAAAAGAATAAGACAAGAGTCTGTGACCTGAGTTTCTTCACATCACAGAATTGTTATTGGAGTGTGTTTTCATGCTCCTTCCAACTGTAGCAGATAGGAATATGTTCACTTCAGATTACTCATTATTGTTTGCTGTGTTATTTAATTAAATGTTGAAATGTCTTAGAAAACCACATTTTTGCCATGTGAAGCTCGTTCTTGTGATTGTATACAGCTTGAACTTATGATAATTTTACTAATGTGACCTTTCTTAACCCTCATAGTATAATTTTTCTGAGGTTCTGAATAAAATCGGATACTGTATGAAACATTAGTCCACCTAATTTATCAGTTCCATTGTCCCAGGTACCATCATTCCTAGAGCAGTGAGAAATGCCTGGTAAGCAGTAACCTGAAGGAGGCCATGGTATAAGAGTGTGGGGACCTGCACAGAAGAAAGTGAGTGAGAAAAATGGGCTATAAACTAGAGAAGCCTTTGCCTTATGTTGACCTTATAATATTTTTTTAAAAGGATAAGCCCAAGTATTATAATAACAACTGTTAGATCATTGGCTAGTTGGTTATGATTATAATCCCTAGTTTCAGAAGACAGAAGTTCACATTAAAACATATAGGATAGAAAATGAAAGAACATTAAACAAGCATATAAAAATGGGCAAAAAAATTTTATTCAACTTTGGATTACTTAACCATTAATTCATATTCTTATCAAAATGCTTAAATAAGATAATGGGGATGTTAATCTTTAGATAGAGAAGGTTAATTTCTTGAATTAATATAAACTGGATGATCAAACCTTAAAATTGGGGGGAAAAGAGGCAAAAGGAAAATTTTCCCCATTCAGACAAAACCAAAAGTAAAATCCAGAGTGCTGGTGAAGGTTCTCTCAGCTCCCTTGCTGGATCATTTTTAAAGTAGGAATCCTCTATTGCCTAAGGTTGATGTTTAAGTATGAGATGAGGAATTTGATCACCAATCTAATCTTACATTCTTCCCACCTTTTAACGGGACCTAAGAGAACCTATGGAAAAGTTAACTTTACAAAGGCACATCAAAGAAAAGAATTTTTTTAACAATTATTTTCAGCCTCATTTTCTATACTTGATATTTGTAGTACAATTTCAGAAAAATCAAAATGTTTATCAGTAATTAGATATAAATATAATGAAATATTTTTAAAATGATTTTTACTTTCTATAAACTGACTGACACATATTTTTAAAATTATTTTGGTTGGGGGCAATAATGCACAATATTTGCTATATGGTTGTCATATGTTTGCTAAAATGCTTCTTAGCCTTTCCAAACTTCTTCAATGACATTTTGGCTTACAAATAAAGCTCATGAAGAAGGTCAGTAACTCGGACTAAGGGGTGATTGTGGAAATTTCACACATGAAATGCTGACAGAGACTGGTATATGGACATCAGCAGATCGTCAGTTACTTAGTATACCTACTCCTCTACCTCTCTCAGATACTAGGAATGTAGTCATGGTTACTTATATGAAAATGAATACATGATCTGACTTCAGTTCTAATTATATAAAAATTATACGAGGTCCCATTGAGCTTTATGCTGATTTCATAGGGAGGCTGAAAACACTATTGAAAAACAAGTTTTAAGAGTTATTATTAAAACAGCTGACTTTTAATAATGCTGGTGAAAATTGCCAAGGAATAAGCAGACCTCAGAAAGAACAAAGAAACGTTTGGATTTTCTGATTATATGTAGAGATATGTGGACATTCAAACACAGTGCAAAATTAGCTCTGTTTTAGAAACCTGTGCTGTTCAAAGACATTAGGAAAATGTTTTCATTGTTATGACCTGACCTCTCTGAGAAACAAAGTAAAAAGCCCTTACAACAAATGAATACTCAGAATCAACGAGGCCCTAGCTTATTGTAATATAAAGAAAGTAAATCATTGGGCTAAGGAATATCTATATGCAAATGATATGAAGGGCAATACATTGCCTCGCAAAAATAATTGTAACAGTCAACCAAAGGAAAACTGATTGATGGGTCCTGCTCTGGCACCTTAAATTTGAAGTATTTAACTCCAAAACAATAACATTTGTGCCAGCTTTAGATTGCAGAAAGTCTATTTTTTCATTACAAGCAGATACTTGTGAGGAGCCGAATTCACCATTAAAAGATGGCGCAGGCTTCTGCTTCCTGGTTCTTCAAGGAAGCTTTACTTGAGAATGCACCTGCGCATGGCGCGAAAACTGAGTATGACAATTGGATGAAAGATTTGAGCCAATGAGGGATCTGCACGTCTCACAAAGCTCTATTTAAGCAGCGGGCTTTCTGAGCTCGGCGTCCTTCCCCTTTTTACCATCATGAGAGCTGTTCAATAAATGCTGTCAGAAGAATCCTGAGTGTGGCGTTCTCCTTATCGGCGAGGCTGTGCGCTACAGATACTCAAAGAAGTGTGGCTATTCACAGTCCTTTTTGTAAAAATATCGACAGTTCTCCTCTTCAATGTCTGTTTAAGTAATACATAGGATATAAGGGAACCTATATTATCTAGAACCATTGAACGTTCACTGGATTAGAGCATTTCATCCATGAAAAAATATAGTTCCTACAGAAGTTATTGTATATAGAGAACTTCGTAGTCATGATTTTAGTGGCTGCTAATTGGCAATTTAAAGCAAGAGAAAAAAATATACAATTATCATTGCCATATGTTTTCTTCATGAAAAAAAAAATGTACTTCCTGATGGCAGATTTGGTGGTGCAGATAAAAATTGCAACTTAAAATACTTATTGAAAAAAAAGATAATAAACCATTATTGGATCTAAAAATAAAAGAAAAAAATTTACAAAGTGTTAATTGATTCTTGAGCTGATGTCTCTTTTAGCACCATAGAAGTATAGACCACTTAATGAGATGTTATAGAGGTCATTTCAACTGGAATAGGATTGGGAATTATGAGCTGCAAGACGTTTATAGAAAATGCTACAAAATTATAATGCACAGGTCCAGAAAGTATGATGGCAGCCCTACAGACTTTTGATAGCAAACTAATATCGAGGTTTCATTTTGGATTTAAAAGATTCCTTTTACTCTGTACATAGTCATCCTAACAATGTTCATTTTAATTTTTTCTCTTCTCCCATACTATCATGAATAACCTCAGCTTCAGTATCAACGGACTGTATAACTTCAAGGCATGGAAAAGGTTTATTTTATTTTAATTTATTCTTATATTTATTAGATATTTTATTTATTTACATTTCAACGGTTATCTCCTTTCCCCAGTTTTCCCTTCACAAACCCCCGATTCCGTTCCCCCTCCCCCTGCTTCTATGACAGCATTCCCCAATGCACCCATGCACTCCCACCTCACTACCCTACCATTCTGGGGCATGGAGCCTTCACAGAACCAAGGGCCTCCCCTCCCATCGATGCCAGATAAGGCCATCCTCTGCTACATAAGCAGCTGGAGCCAGGGTTCCTCATTGGTTGGTGGTTTAGTCCCTGGGAGCTCTGGTGGGTCTAGATGGTTGATATTGTTCATCCTATCGGGTTAAAAGCCCCATCAGCTTTTTCAGTCCTTCCCCTCACCCTCCATTAGGGTCCCAGTGCTCAGCCTGATGATTGGCTGTGAGGATATGCGTCTGTATTGGTCAGGCTCTGGCAGAGCCTCTCAGGGACAGCTATACCAGTCTCCTGTCAGCAAGGCCTTCTTGGCATCAGAAATAGTGTCTGGATTTGGTGTCTGCAGATGGGGTGAATCCCTAGGTGGGGCAGTCTCTACATGGTCTTTCCTTCAGTCTTTGTTCCACTCTTTTTTCCTGTGTTTCCTTTCGACAGGAGCAATTCTGAGTTAATATTTTTTAGATGGGTGATAGCCTCATCCCTCAACCAGGGTCTGTACCTAAACTCTGGATATAGTCTCTACAGTTTCTCTCTCCCCTTTGTTGTGTATTTCAGCTAATGTCATCCCATGGGGTCCTAGGAGCCTTTTGCTTTCTTGGCATCTGGGAGTTTCTAGTGGCTATCCCCAGTTTTCCATCCCCCATGACTACACACCTCAGTTCAATTTCCTGACCCTCTGATCTCCCCAGGGTTCTCCCTCACCAGATTCTGTCCCCCCCCCCTTTTCCATCCCCTTCTTCTCTCCCTTCCAGGTCCCTCCCTCCCTCTACCTCCCTTCATTATTTTGTCCCCCCTTCTAAGTAGGACTGAAGCATCCACAATTTGTTCTTCCTTCTTCCTGAGCTTCATGTGGTCTGTGAATTGTATTTTGGGTACTGCAAGCTTTTGGGCTAATACCTACTTATCAGTGAGTATATACCATATGTGTTCTTTTGTGATTGGGTTACCTCACTCAGGATGATATTTTATAGTTCTATTCACTTGCTTGCGAATTTCATAAAGTCATTATTTTTAATAGCTGAGTAGTACTCCATTGTATAAATGTACCAAAATATTTTTTGAAATTTGGTTCAACACAAATCAATATTATTATAGAAGAAATACTTTGTTTACTTCTAGAATGGTATTTATTTGTCTGTTCTTTAATTTTCAATCTATTATGCTTTTATATTTGAACCAAGTTTTGTGTGTGCAAAATATACCTGTGTAATGTATTATGGTATTATAATAGATGTCTCATCAGTTACTTAGATGATCAGTGTTTAAGAAATTATTCCTATCGTAGGTAAATATCACATGTGTACCTCTCTATTTTTGTCATTATTTGTCTTCCTGAAGTTTATTTTCATCTCCTATTTTTATAAGTATGCTATTATTCACTTAATAAGATTTGCTTTTCTCCCATTTCATAGCAAGTAAATTATGTATAAACCTAATAAGTTATATGGCCATATATAACAATTCATTATCATTTTCTTTTAAAATACCTTTATAGTCAATACTACTCACATTTTAATTTTGTATTATATTTTTATGACATTTTTGAATTCACTGATTTTATTTTTATTCTTTGCATAATTTTATATAAAATAATTAGTAATAATGTGTCATATGAGTTCCCTAGAGTAAATTGGAGAATTTTCTTTAATGGAACCTCAGTGAGTAATTATTACACTAAAATTTGCTTTGTAAAAATATTCATAGATATAGCCCTTAATAGTTGAATGTATTATACGGTAGTATTATATTTTAGGATGTTAAATATATGTACTATTAAAAATATGTTAGATTTTCAATGGCCAAATACATAGTTAGAAGCTTATAGTTTCTCTGCCAACCATAAATTACTTTAATAATCATTTTCTGCCCATTTTTGTTTTTCATAATTTTTGTCTAAAATGACCAGTAACTTTGGTAAAAAAATTCTCTTAAATGCACTATTTCTGCAAAACTACTAGAGCAAATGATATAATCAGGTATGTATGAATAAGAAAACTATGACATCTTCAAATTTCATCTATGTCAGAAGTAGGCTAACATGGTAAAAAATTACCTTTGGTGGTACAGAGCCAAAGTGTGCTACCAAGATATTTTGTCATGCAGCGGATCTAATGTCAGAGATCCATTGGCAGAGATGGAAGAAGAGCAAGTGTCTTGGAGTAAGGACATGAGAGAGGGATGGAGACACACAGAGAGACATAGATAGTCAGAGACACCAGGAGATAGAACAAACAACACATACAGAGAGTCACAGATACAGACGCAGACACAAACACAAACACACACACAAACACACACATACACATAGTCAGAAGGGGGTAAGGAAAGAGAAAGGAGGAGGAAGAGGGAGGGAGAAAAGACAGGGAGAGAAACAGAGTGAGGGAGAGGGAGGGAGAGACAGAGAGAGAGAGAGAGAGAGAGAGAGAGAGAGAGAGAGAGATCTAGTATCTAGGGTGTTTCAGATCTTTTAAAGGGGTAAATGTAGCTGTGCAACGTGTAGACAGTGGAAATGTGCTGCACCGGGTGGCAGCTGTAATGATTTAAGCTGAGTTGCTGACTGGCAGTGTGGCAGAGCACACCTGATATACAGCAGAGTTCAAACCTGTGTATGCACAAATACCCATGAGTTCTCAAAAAGTGTATGGAAATTTAAACATTGATATATTTTCTTTCTTTTTTTTTAAACTTCACTGGAAAAAGCCACTGTCTTTTCCTTTAATCTGAAATTTTTCTCAGGACAAATAGTGGAGCAAATATATTACCTAACACATCTCATTTGTTTTCCTTTCTTCAAATATTATAGTCCATGATTTTGTTCATGAGCTAAAGACAGTCATTTCTAACTCCCACACAGATGTTTACAAGCAAGCAGTATATGCTTTTAAAATGTTTTTTTTCTTTTATAGCTAGAGTCTCTGTAGTTTCTTCCTTTTGACTATCATGGTCATTATGACAACTATTTTATGACTTTGTTATTTTTAGTTACAAGGCAGAAAATGGACCAATGCATCTCAATTTATTAAAAATCATCATGACAGTTTATAAATAACTTATTGATTATTTTTATTGAATAAAAATGGAAATTTTGGTTTATCCAAATATAAGAAAAAATATAATTCTTCAAAGGAGGTCTCTCTAAAGTAGGGTTCTAAGCTTTTGCCAGAAAGGATGACAATATTTCAAATATCTGCTTGGAAATCAGAATGTGGTCATTTGCAAACAATTTTCAATGACCCATAAAAGAGTTCTGAATTCATCAGTAATATTGCAAATTTATAGCTTTGCTGTACTGTATAGAAAAAGCTCTCATCTGACAACTTCTAATTTAATATAATGCACTTTTCTTCCCTAAAAAGCACTAGAGGTAATGACCTGAATTACCCTTCTTTGCACTACATCATAAAGTATGAAAAAGAGCTCTGGGGCTATATACATAGGACACAGTTCACACATTGCCAAAATGATACTTACTGTGAACTGTAGTATCACAATGATTTCAAAGCATCTAGGCAGAGTTTAATGTGATACCTAAATATCTGTTTTTAAAAAGCAATCACAATACTACATTCTGTTGATATTTTGTAAGTTAGAGTTGCAATGAAAATCTAAATAAAGGTATAATAATCATTAACATATATATATGTTCTTACATGTGGTAGTAACTGGAGAATGGATGGTGATACCAAACTTGATACATCAATTGCTTATCTAATACCAGTCCTGAAACTATATATATATATATATATATATATATATATATATATATACACACAAATATATGTTATATATACATATATGTATATATACACATATATGTATATATTACATATATGTATATATATATGTGTATATATGTAATATTATACTTCTATTATACTTCCACTGATAACTTTCATAACTACAATTCTTCAGACAACCTACATTCTTAAAACAGAGCTTACTGCATGGGAGCTTAGGAAAAATAATTTAATTTTAAGTTATCTCTGTGTTCTGTGTTCAACTACATTCATATTAAGTTTTAAAAACATGCCAATGTTCTCCATTACCAATATATTATTCTAGGTTGCATTACCTGGTATAATGTGTCTAAGGAGAAGGGTGTGGGGGTACAAGAAAACCCTGAAAATACCTCTGAGGCACTAACTTATGATTAAAGATTAAACTGATTAACATACAATCAGACGGAAAGATGCTACATTAAAATGTGGCTGTGGAGGCTGAGTCTACACTGTGTCTACAGTGGTTGATAAGCATAATAATATGAATTTGAATTCTCAGAACTTGTGAAAAAGCTGGATATGGTTTCATATGTCTGTAGTCTCAGTGCTGCAGAATAGGGGATAGGAGGTATTGGGGTATTGTTGTCAAGCCAGGGTGATTTAAATGTAAATTGTTAGGATTAATGAGGACCATGTCTCAAAATGCATGACAGGGGGCCCAGAGAAATGTTTCAGAAGTTAAGAGCACTGGACGACCTTCCAGAGGACCAGGGTTCAATTCCCTGCATACAAATGGCAGCTCACAGCTGTCTATAACTCCAGATCCAGTGTATCTGACATGCACATACAGACATACATGCAGGAAAAATACCAACGTGCATCAATAAAAATAAATTATTTTAAAAATTCATGGTGAATGAAGTCACCTTACATCAACTTCTAATTTTTTCTTGTGTATGCACTGGATACCCACACACATGCATATGTTCATAAATTAAACATGCATACACAAGCAATGTGAATACATACACATAGATACAAAATATCTTTTCTACATTTATCTTTATTTATAATGACTGTAGAAAATCATAAAGGCAAGAATTTTATAAATTACTGACACTTTTTTCAAATGTATTATATAATATTATAAAACTAGAACTAAGAGGTGAACAGAAGTAGATCAGGATATACCTTATAAATATAAATACCATAAATAAATGTAAACCCAGATATCTAGGAACAGAGACATCAGCTCAGTGTACTATTGAAGAATGCACTATATACAATATGGCTTGAAGAGTTATTGAAGAGATAACTTTAGATTCCCTAGCAACTGAGCAGCACAGTTTTCAGACTGTTCCGATAAGTTTTGTACCAGCCAGTTTTATGTCAATTGAACGCAAGATCCAGTAATCAAAGAGGAGGGAGCTTCAATTAATCAAACATCTCCATATGATTATATTGTAGGCAAACCTATAGAGCATTTTCTTAATTAGTGATTGATGTGGAAGAGTTCAGTACATTGTGGGTGGCATCACTCTGAGCTGGTTGTCTTGGGTTCTATTGGAAAGTAACCTGAGCAAACCATGAGGAGCAAACCAGTAAGCAGCATCCCTCCAAGGCCTCCTGCCTCTGTGTTCCTACTCTGTTTAGGTTCTTATACTGTCTTCCTTCAGTGATAGACTCCGATATGAGCATGAAAGCTAAATAAACTCTTGTCTCACCAAGTTGCTTTAGCCATAATTATTTATCACTGCGGTAGAAATTCTAAGTAGGACAAATCTCTTATCTATTCCTTTCATTGTTAAAATTATGCTTGTGAATATAAATTAATTCTAATTTACATTATATGTTCATAGTGCACATAGTGCCCTTCTTATTGCTCTATGGATCTCCTAATACCCTAGCATCACATAATAGGAGCTTTCCAAAACACGGATATAATTCTAAAGAAGATGTCTCCCCACTTGTGATTGCTTTCTTCAGAATTGAGACTTTTTCTTGGTGGATTTTCCCCTTAATGACTATGAAGTGTCTTTCCTCACCACGCTTAATAACTTTTGTTTGAAAGTCTACCACCAGAGAGGAAGAAGAAAGCAATCAAAAGTGAGGAAGAACCTGGGAGGGAAAGTGGACAGGGGTCAAGGGCAGAAGGGAACCTGATCTGGTATTGGGTGAGGGAAAAGGACTAAAGCCCCGAGGGCCAGCAGAAAGAATGGAAACAGCCAACCTACAGAGGTAGGAGATAGGAGGAACTTTCCAGAATGTAACAGAGACCTGAGAGGTGAGAGACTCTCAGGACTCAAAGGGAGAAACCTTAGATGAAATGCTCAACAGTAGGGACAGGAAACTTATAGAGCCCACCTCCAGTAAGATAGCAGGGCATCAAGTGAGAACAGTTGGGGGGGGGGAATAAAATCTGGAGTGTCATAAAATAAATAAATAAACAAATAGCCCACATCTAAAAAATAAAATAAAAATAGAAAACTGTTTCATCTTTAATATATTAAGATATCTGTGTTTTTATTTTATTTCTTGTGAGACTATTTCTCCATTTCTTGATGAATAAACTACATATAATTTATGCTTTAGCTATGTATTCCAGACAATTGATGGTTCAATATTTGTCAAAATAATATATGATAATATTGTCTATGTCTCCATTTAAACAATTAACTGTATTAAGATACTTAAGTACCCCCAACCTCCTACCTCCCAAGAGGTTGCCTGTTTCCATTCTTTCTGCTGCCCCTTAGGACTTCAGCCATTTTCTCTCACCCAATACCAGATCAGTTTCCTTTCTGACTCTGACCCCTGTCCACTTTCCCTCCTTAGTCTCTCCCTCCCTCCCTCCCTCCCTCCCTCCCTCCCTATCTCCCTCCCTCCCTCCCTCCCTTCCTCCCTCCCTCCCTATCTCCTTCCCTCCCTCCCCACTTATGATTGCTTTCTTCTCCCTCCCAAATGGGACTGAGGAGTTCTCACTTGGGCCCTTCAGTTTGTTGACATTTTGAGTTCTATGGACTGTATCTTGAGTATTCTGTACTTTTTTTATTGGCTAATATCCACATATGCAGATATGTGCACCCACCCAGTGGACAGAAGCTGCTGACCCCTGTGGTTGAATTAGGGAAAAGCTGGAAGAAGCTGAAGAGGAGGGTGACCCTGTAGGAGGACCAGCAGTCTCAGTTAACCTGAACCCCAGAGATCTCTCAGACACTGGACCACCAACCAGGCAGCATACACCAGCTGATATGAGGCCCCCAACACATATACAGCAGAGGACTCCTGGGTCTGGATTTAGTCAGAGAAGATGCACATAGCCCTCAAGAGACTACAGGCCCCAAGGAATTTAGAGGTCTGGTGGGGTGGGAGGTGGGGGGAGGAGACAGGGGGTGGGGAGGAGGTATGGGATGTGAAACAGTCAGAGGGTGGACAGTGAACGGAATAAAATTTGGAGTTTAAAATATATAAATTAATTAATTTTTTTTTAAAAAAAACTTATGTACAGCAATTTAAATGTGCTGCTTGGAATAAAAGTTCAGGCACAGCTTCAGGATGTTGACGACCAGCTTAGCTGCATTTAAGGAAATATTTCCCACAGAAAAAGATTTATCTCTCATGGAAATAATTTCTTTCCGTCTTACTTACGTATGTGGCTAAACCATGAGTACTTGAAGCAGTTTTCAGATTTGTTTATGTAAGTATTATAGTTGACTGTTTTTTAGATCCATAATCTTCTTCATCTAAGGCTTTTGATGACTCTTTTCTTCTGAACACAGTCAAAATGTGGAAAAAAACACATACATAAACATAACAGGCAGAAGAAGTGGCCCTTATATTCCATAAAATGAGCCACATCACTTGCTTCTTAAAATATAAAATAAAAAAAATAAAACAACAACAACAACAACAGCAAACTACTGTTCTACTGTGGCAAAAAGGAATTTGTTTCATTGTGAAGCTTTTGGTCTGACTCAGTTTCATTTCATCGTTTTCCTTTTCCTTTTCAAATAGAACTGAACCTGCCTCTTCCTAGACACAAGTTTAGTGTATCTGGAGAACAAGTAAAAACTTCATTCTTATATGTGTTGAAACATATATGTGTTATACACACACACGTGTGTGTGTGTGTGTGTGTGTGTGTGTGTGTATACAAAAATATAATATCTTATTTTTGGCCAATCTGTATATAGAATATATAAATTGTTAATTGTTAATTATTTTATATAACACTTTGGTTCAAGTACAATAACTTATTAATACATAAAAAGTTTCAAATTTTGGATAATGTCAAACTTTTTGGTCAACTGAAAAGAATACATAGTGGTGAATTACTAGTCTCTTTAAAAATGTAACTAATAACATTTAGGTGCACTTAACTAAGTGATATAAGATGAAATAACAAATAATATTTCAGAAGAAATAGAACAATTAAAGCCCATGTTTCCCTTACATCATCAGTATCTTTATATTAAACAAATGTGGCTATTTTTGTGTGTATATATATATATATATATATATATATATATATATATATATATATATTCTGACAGTCTTTGATCAAACCAATATATTATTTTGCCATTTATCTTAATAAAATTAAGGTAAAGTTACATGCAATCTCTCAGCTTTATAGATGGACCATTTCAAATTTAGTAGTAGCTTTACTACAGGTATCATGCTGAAATATGAAATACATGCTGTTGAATGGGCTCATGCTTATCATGTTTTACACAGTTGTGTTATAGTTTATTTCACTTAAGCATTTACAATTTTAACTGTTTAAAAATAACCTTTTAGATTCATTTTTAAATAGAAAGCATATGTTGAGAAAATAATTATTAATGATGACTCAACTTCCACAAATTTTCATATAAGCCCTGAACATATATGAAAAAAACTGTTAAAGATATTCAATGGGTTGTTTCTCAGAGTATTATAGATAAAACCACTTAATAAATTCTCCATGGGATTTCAAAACAGTAGAAATACTCTTGTTTATTTGTGTTGCCATGAGTTGATTTATGGAGAGGAGGGAGAAAAAGAATTGTACCACAGTTCATATCTTTTCATATTTTCTCTCAAGGCACACAAGTGAAACCAACAAGAATCAAACAACTAGAGAAACACAAATAAAAAAGCAAACACACACAGACACACACACGGAGATAGATAGATGACAGATAAACAGAAAGATAGATAGCTTATAGATAGATTATAAATAGATTATAGACACTTTTTAGATAGATAGATAGATAGATAGATAGATAGATAGATAGATAGATAGATGATAGATGATAGATGATAGATAGATTATAGATAGGTAGAGTATAGAGATAGGTAATGGATTATAAATAGTTGGTAGATAGATTAAAGATAGATTACTGGTAATAGAGTGAAAAAGGATACAGAAGATACAGAAATATTTTACAGAATAAGTGTTTTATTGAAATAAAATCTTTGCTAATGTTTCATATAGAAATCATGATATTGATGATGCAAAATGGGAAATTACAAATAAACATATCCATTTACAAAAAGAATTGCCCAACTTCCCCTACACATCCTGCTTTTCATGCACAATAGAGTGCTTCCATTTGCAGTGGCACATATGCTAAATACTAACTGCTTAAGCTCAACATGATTTAAACAAATGGAAGAGATTTTTTAAACATTTATTTTACATTTTCTAGGATTCATTTAATTGACAGATGTTCCAGGATTCACAGTAAAGTTACTTAACTTGCTACCTGCAATATCAATGGCCGAGAAGGCTGGGAGGAGCAGACAGCTACTTACCTTGTGGCATTCAGGAGCAGAAAGTAAACATGTAAGTAAGTATTAAAACTTCAGAGGAAATCTAATGGTTAAAATACTGAAGAGTTTCCAAATTCCTTCAGGTACTGGCAGTAAATGACGTATCGATTTTGCTGTTAAACTGCACAGCTGTAACCAACACATTAGACATGGAAGATAAAAGTGATGCCTACGAGCATCTTATTTCATCTGTCACACCTGAGGCACTGCCTTCTTTAGACCTTTAGTGTATTAGCACAGAAAATCAATTAGGTAAAGAGCTAAACAAATGAAGGGAGAATGAAAAAAGCCTCATTCACAAAGTGCTGGAATGTCAACAAGCCTAGAAGACTTCAGCAAATGATGTGTTATCTCCAAATAAACCATAGCATCTTTCTCTGAACTTCTAAAAGTCACCAATTATGCATCACAGATTCCTCTAAACATATTTTTCAAGATCCTCTTCCATCAAACAGCACCTGGCCTCACTAAGGTGATTGTGGATAAAAATAAATGATCTATAAAATATACATTAAGCTATTTTCTCTTAACTTTTTATTTAGTATGAATATATTTTTAAAGACCTAATTGTTCTGTGTCAACACACACACACTCACTCACACAAATGGAGTACAGTGAGTTTCATAGTAGTCTTTCAGATTGACAATACATATTAATTGTCATAAAAAAAACTATTCACTTTTAACATTTTTATTGCCTGGCTGTATGCTTCTGCAAAATCCCAAATTAACAGTGAATTTTTCATAATTAATATTCTTTACTATTTCAATTGTTGTCCAAAAAAGTGAAATGGCTTCCTCTTTGGTGAAAGCCCCTCAACATAAGAAAAACTGTGTGAATCTTTCACACTTTCAGTAATATGATATTAATTAGTCATCTTCATGGTATAGCTGTCTTCCTGGTTACATCTAGAGAGATATCTCAAAATATGTCATGCAGCGTTTATGGAAGCTATTTTTTTGTGGCTTCATTTACCCAATTTATCCAAGATTTCTTATCCCACCACTATTTTCTTACATCACTAGTTCATATCAATTTACCATTTTACATCTTCAGCTCTTCAACATACACATGCATCGCCACTACACTAGAATTTCAATTTTCTCCTTTTTTATTTATTAATAGCAAATTTTGTTCCAAAACAAACTTTCCAAGAACAGACAGCTCCATGAACTCCAGTTCCAGAACACCTTTACCCTTCAGCAATCTCTACTGACACCTTCAAGCTCTTTTGACAAAAGCAGTTCAAGAAGGAAGTTTTCTCGGCTCATGGTTCAGGCCTGGTATATCACAGCAGCACGAACTTTGGGCATCTGTTCATCACACGGCACCAGGAAACAGATAAATGCTATGTTGCTTTCTCTTTTTTATTTACTATAAATCATTGTTTCTCAACTTTCCTAATGTTATGACCCTGTAATACAGTTTCTAATGTTGTGGTGATGCCCCAATTCATAACTACTGTTATGAATTGTAACAATTTTTTTTTTTTTTTTTTGCCACAGAGGTTTGGTAGAATGGTTGCAATCAATAGGTTGAGAACCATTGCGCTAGAAATTAGGGTGGATAGAATTAAAATAATATACTGAATGAGGTAACCCAGACACAAAAGGACACACATGGTATGTACTCACTGATAAGTGGATATTAGCCCAAAAGCTTGGAATACCCAGTATACAAATCATGGACCATATGAAGCTTAACAAGGACCAAGACCAAAGTGTGGATTTTTAAATCCTTCTTAGAAGAGGGAACAAAATAATCACAGGAGATAGAAGGAGAGGGGGACCTGGGAGGGAGAGAGGATAGGGAAGGAAAAATGGGAAGGGCAGGATCAGGTATAGGAAGAGACAAGAGAGAAATCTAGAGGGTCAGGAAAATGAACAGAAATATGTAGACGTGAGAGAGCTGAGTAGAAAACAGAGTTGGGGAGGAACCACTAGAAAGTCCCAGACACCGGTAAAACAAGAGATTCCCAGTACCCAACAGGGATGACTTTAACCAAAATATCTAACAAAGAGGATTTAGAACCTGTTGAGGCCAACTTCAGTAGATAGGAAAGGCCTCCAGTTGAGGAAAAGGGCCACCTACCCATCTCAAAAATTTTAACCCAGAATTTTTTCTCTCTAAAGAAAATACAGGGACAAATAATTGAAGCAGAGACTGAAGGAAAGGCCATCCAGTGTCCACCGCACCTGGTTATCCATCTCAGACACCAAACCCTGACACTATTGCTGATGCCAAGAAGTGCTTGCTGACAGGAGCCTGCTATAGCTGTCCTCTGAGAGGCTCTGCCAGAGCCTGACAAATACAAATGCAGATACAGCCAATCATCTAACTGAGCTCAGGGATCCCAATGGAAGAGTTATGGGAAAGACTGAAGGAGCTGAAGGGGTTTGCAACCTTATAAGAAGAACAACAATATCAACTAAGTGGATCCCCCAACCCTATCCCCAGAGCTCCTAGGGACTAAATCACCAACCAAAGAATGTCCATGGCTCCAGTGACATATGTAGCAAAGTATTGCCTTATCTGGCATCAGTGAGAGGGAATGTATTTGATCCTATGTGGGGTTGCTGTTCCATTGTATGGGGATGCTAGGGCTGTGAGGCTGGAGTGGGTTGGCGGGTGGGGGAGCACTCTCTTAGAGACAAAGAGGAGGGGGGATTGGATCAGGGGTTTGAGGAAGAGAGATGGAAACCAGGAATGGGGATAACATTTGAGAGGTAAATAAATAAAATAACTAAAAAAAGAAAAATGTTGGGTAGATCTTCCTATCTCACTTCATCTAATCTAGAAAACCCTTTTAAACCTGTGTTGAATTTTATCACCGTGATGACTCTAGATCTACGTGAAGTTGCCAATAAATATAAACTATCACGTTCTCTTTTCTCCATACTCCAGGTTAAACATTCTATGTTCTTCTCTTGATTCTTTCAGGAAAATCGGTTATCTTCAGAATGATTTGCTTCATGCTGTCCAAGGCCTCTGCATCTTGGCTTTTTACCTGAGATTCAAATGAGGTGTTTACTAATTATCAGTGAGAAGCTGCTCTGTTTCAGGCAGTATATGCCCACACTGAAGACAAGCTCAGTGACAAGAAATTGGAACTCACCTACCCTGGAAAAGACCATATTTTCTGTCACCTGTCATTTAAACAATTTATATAAAATACAAAACTAGTGAATGGTAATATTCCTGACCTTTCATGCCTCTCTTTATGTATCTTTTGAATTGCCCTATTCAAAAATATGTAAGTTATTTATAATATATAACCAGGAGTTTTAAATATTGCATAATTGCCTATGTGCTCATTACACTGTTAATTCAGTGCTAAAATTGTCTTTTATAGTATTACATGTATTTCACCAAGAATGAGACACTCAGAAATTTCCTTTTTTATTATAGGCTTTAGTATTTAAAGCAATTTTTAAATTCATGCTTATTTTGATCATGTTATTCACAATTCCTTGCATTTACTTTTTCGGTTCTACACATCCAACTTTAAGTTTTTCTCAAATAAAAATAAATAAATAAATAAATAAATAAATAAATAAATATGAAAATCCAGTACAATGATCTCCCCCCAAAGAAAACAAAATAAAACCATATGATAAACAAACAAATCCCCGTCAAACTGTAACCATATAAAAGTACACAGAAAGAACTATGGAGTTTGGTTTTATATTGTTCAATACCTACTAAACAACTGAAGTGGCTGATATACCCAGTATCATTCTGTTGGAGAAAACTACCTATCCCTCTCTTAGCAAGGATACTAGGCACTTCAGTGGTTAACCTTTACCCTAGTAAGTAGGTTTTGATTTATTCATTTTTTAAAAATATATATATATATATATATAATTAAATTAAAATGTACTGATATAAAACAAAAACTATTGTATCCTAGTTGGTCAGTAAAAACAAACTGAAGGTAAAGAATCCAGGAGAGGAAACAACAATCAGTAATCCACTCATTCCCCTCATTCCCATATTCAGAATCTCCAATACACTAAAATGAAGTGAAAGCCATAGTATATACATAGAGGATCTGGTACAGACCTATGCAGGCCTTGTGCTTGTTGCTCCAATCTACATAAGTTCTTATGAGTTTTGCTCATGTTTCATAAAGACATCACATTTAGGATTGAGTGTTTCAATTTCTCTTTGGTGTGCCCTGCTATACATTTCTATATTTTTCCCATCTGCTGTATGAAGAATTTTCTCTGATACTGACAGAATAACTAATGTACTTATCTATGAGTATAGCACAATATCATTATGAGTTACTTTATGGTTGTAGTTCTTTTCTTTTTTAGGCTACTATTACTTAATTTCACCCTAGGTCCTTGAGTTATCTAGTGTCAGGTTCTTGATCACCCATGTAGTGTGAAGAATGTGTTCAATCTCATGGGAGTGAAACTAACGTCAAATCAGTTATTGGTTGGATACTCCCACAAGCTTGTGCCATGACTGCCTTAGCACATAAGACACCATGGCAAATAAAATTTTGAGACTGGCTTGGTGTTTATGTTTTGAGAATGGGGAAAGTAGGTTGTTGTACCCAAAATCACTGAAGCATAGGGGTGAACAGTTGTGTAGGCACCAGCTGGACATCTCCATGTTCAATGAGATCCATAGGTATTGTCTTCAGCAATGGTGACTTGAGATTATGCTTGAAGATTAACTTAAATTATTATCAACATCCTCAGTTTTTTGGGAATTCATATAGGATCCTTTTGGACAATAACCCAATTAGATGTAGTACAATCACAGGACTGAAAGCTTTGTTTGGTAACAATGAAATGGATAACTGGGACTCTGTCTTCCATTATTTGGTTATTTCTTTTTGTATGGCCTTCATATGTGCATATATTTTAGCTAGTTTCTACTGTATTGGATTTCATACTATTCCACAACTGCTACTTAATTTTGGCTATCTCTTTCCGTATTTACACCCCGTTCTCACTTGATCCTCCCATTTCAGATTGCACTCTTTCATCCATACCTATTTGTTCTATTTTTCTTCCCTAATGAGATCTATTTGTTCTCTCTAGTTCCTTACTCTATACTTGTTCTCTACATATCTATGAATTGTAGCTGTTTCTCATTGAAGTAATAGCTAAAATCCACATATAAGCAACTCCATGTCATATTTTTCTTTCTAAGTCTGGGGTACCACACTCAGTAAACCTTTTATTTCTAGTTTAATCCATTTGCCTACAAATTCCATGACTTTATTATTTTTAATGCCTGGGTAATATTTTGTTTTATAAATCCAGAACATTTCAAAATTAATTCTTTTCTTGGGGACATCTAAGTTATTTCCCTTTCTGGATATTATAGAGCAGTAGTGAATATGGTTCACCAACTGTCTCTGTGGTAGCATGATGCATCATTTGTGTATATGCCAAAGAGAAGTAGATATGAGTCTTAAAGTAGATCAATATCCATCCCCTTGAGAAATTGCAATCCTACCAAAAACTATTTACAGATTCATTGCAATCCCCATCAACTTTCCAGCATAAGTCTTCAAGGATCTTGAAAGGATAATGTTCAGCTTCATATGAAAACACACACACACACACACACACACACACACACACACACAACCCTGAATAGCTAAAATAATCCTGAATAATAAAAGAGCACATGAATGTGTTGTGATCTCTGATTTCAAGTTGTTCTATAAAGTAATAGTAATAAAAATATCATGGTGTTGATAAAATAACAGACACATTGATCAGTGAAATTGAAATGAAACCCATTAATAAATCCACAAACCTACAGACACTTGATTTTGATAGTGAGGCAAGAAAGACACACTGCAAAAAGAAGTACATTTTCAACAATTGGTGCTTACCAAGTTGAATGTCAGTTTATAGAAGAATGCAAATGGATCCATACCCATCACCCAATACAAAACTCAAGTTCAAGTGAATCAAATAACTCAATATAAAACCATATAGAATGAAGATAATCGAAGAGAAGGTGAGGAATAGTTTTGAACTGATTGAAACAGGAAAAGGCTTTCTTAACAGACTACCATTGTCATAGGAATGAAAACAACAATTAATAAATGGAATTTTGTAAAACTGAAAAGTTTCGCCATACAGAATACATACAGTGGCAAATGACACTGTTATTTGAACAGAGCAGAAGGAAGGGGGAAAGATTTTTGTCGATTACCCATCCAATAATGGACTATTATTCAATAAGTATGAGAAACATAAGAAACTAGATATTGAGGAAACAACCTAATTTTAAAATTGGGGTACTGATCTAAACAGAGTTCTCATTAGAGGAAATTCAAATGACTTACGTGTGCTCAACAACCTTAGCCATCAGTGAAATGTAAATCTAAACTAATTTGAGATTTCATTTTTGACCTGTCAGAATGGGTAAGATCAGCAAAACAAGTGACAATTACTTCATGCTGATAAGGATGTGTAATAATACAAACACTCAAACATTCCTGGGACTCCAAATTCATAAGTCCCTATGGAAATCAATGTGGGCACTTTTTAAACACTTGTGAGTATACTTTACTTTTGTGTTATTTTATTTGTGAATATCATGAAATGTTGCTTGCAGGTAAGTGTACTGAGCATGCTTTCATTGGCGTTAGCATAGAACTTGCTCAGAGAATAAAGATCCAACTCATTCATATGACTCCATGTCTCCAAAGCAAAATACATAGGAACATCATGCGTCATCATCTTGAAGTAAATAACTTGCTAAATCTGTTCACCTCAGATCACTAACACAAGCTTGTCGTTTAGAACACCTACATTGTTTTATTTAACTTTTATTTTTTTACAGTCCAGTTGTTGCCCCTCTCCTGGTCTGCCCTCCCACAGTTCCCTCATCTCATCCCATTGTTCCTCCCCACTGTTTTCAAGAGGATATCCTCCCTGCCAAGCCTCTCCATTCTCTCTAGTCTCTCCATGGTTAGGCACATCTTCTCCAACTGAGGCCAGATCAGGTAGTTCTCTGCTGTATATGTGTCAGGGGCCTCAGACCAGCTAGTGTATGGCTGCCTGGTTAGTGGCTCAGTGGCTCAGTGATCTCAGGGGTCCAGGTTAGCTGAGAGTGTTGGTCTTCTTATGGAGTTGCCCTCATCATCATCTTCTTCCAGTCTTTCCCAATTTTAATCACAGAGGTCTTAACTTCAGTCCATTGGTTTGGTATAAGTGTCTGTATCTGTCTCAGTCAGCTGCTTGTTGGGCCTCTTGGAGGACATCCATGCTAGGCTCCTGTCTGTAAGCACAGCATAGCATCACTAATAGTGTCATGTCTTAAGAGCCTCCACTTGAGATGAGACCCAAGTTGGGCTGGTCACTGGATCTCCATTTCCTCAGGCTCTTCTCCATTTTTGTCCTTCCAGGTCTTTTAGACAAGAATACTAGGTCAGTGGTTTTGACTGTAGGATGTCATCTCGATTCCTGCACTTGATGCCCAGTATGGCTATACAAGTTAACTATACCAGTTTCCTCCCCCCATTGTTGAGCATTTTATCTAAGGTCCCTCCCTTTGAGTCCTAAGAGTTTCTCACCTCCCAAGGTTCTGGTACTTTATAGAGGGCCCCCAACCTTCCACCCCCCAAAGGTTGCATATTTTCATTTCTTCTGCTGTCCCTCGGAGCTTCAGTCCTGTTTCCAACCCTCCATACCTGATTATGTTCTTCTTTTGCCCTCCCCATCTCTTCTCTCACCCAGGCCCCTCCCTCCTTCTGCCTCTTGTGATTGTTTTCTTCTCCCTCTCAAGTGGGATTCAAGCATCCTCATTTGGGCCCTTCTGCTTGTTAATCTTCTTGTGTTATGTGGATTATATTCTTGGTTTTCTGCTTTTTTGGCTGATATCCACTTACTAGTGAGTACACATAATGCATGTCCTTTTAGGTCTGAGGTTTTTTTTACTCAGAATAATATTTTCCAGTTCCATCCATTTGCCTGCAAAAATAGTTGTGTAGTATTCCATTGTGTAAATGAAGCACAATTTCTCTATTCATTCTTTTGTTGGGAAACATCTGGGTTGTTTACAGCTTCTGGCTATCACAGATAAGGATGCTATGAACATAGTGGAGCACCTCACCTTTTGGTATGGTAGGGCATCTTTTGGGTATATACCCAAGAGTGACATATCTAGGTCTTCAGGTAGATCTAATTCCAATTTTCTCAGGAGTCTCCAGATTGATTTCCAGTGTGGTTGTACAAGTTTTCAATCCCACCAGCAATGGAAGAGTTCTTTAAATATTCTTCTTTTACTCAAATGACTTGATACCTTCACTAAGAATATATATATATGACAATCAAAAGGAATGAGCAAGTAATTTCAGGTATCAGGAAAGAAGCTTGTCAATTCCTGAAATTGTCAATAGGCACCAATTAGTTTCTACAAGTGAACACCATAGTTAATATCTCCAAAATTTTTCTTCTGAAATACAATTCTGTAAACTAAGAGGAAACAAGTTTCAATAGCTTCTGAGTAATATTGCTCCAACACATCTGTTGGATATGAACACCAATAAATAGTTATAAAAGAGAAAATTCAGGAAAAGAACCTAATGATGGATCTCTAAGTAACAAATACAACTAGTAAAATCATGTTCCAAAGCAGATGGCCATTTTGGAAGCAAAGGTAGAGAAAATGCCTACGTTTTTCCCCCAAAATTAATTATAATCCATTGTGAATACTGGAAGCTAATTATGGATATATCATAAGTGTTTGTCTTACTTACATTTGTAAAACAGGGACAGTACAAACTCAAAGCTACATGATATGGTCTTTGGTCTCCCAGATTATTCACTGAAAAAAAATATATGAAAGCATTTGGGTTTCTTTTATATGTCCATCTTTTAAAATATAAACCTTCTTTTGTGTTACAATGGATGTTTTTAATGCTCTTCATTTTCAAGATTAAAAATACATTATTTCTTTGACATCCATACTCCAATGAGCCAATATATTAAAAAAAGAAAAGAGAATTATTTTTCATGGTTTTATTTTCTTCAACATCTCAAGATTATTAAATTTAGTTTTCTTTAACTTAATAAAGATTCTGAATCCTTTCTTCTTGCAACAAAAAATGAAAATCAGACCAATTAAGAGTAACCATCTTTAATTCTCATTCCCAGCAAATGAAAAGACTATTAAATGACTTTACAAAGCACTCTCATACTTTCAGATGATGGATGAATTCCAATGGGTTTTTTCATTGCTGAGAAATTGGAACTTTTGTTCTTGCTACAGTAAAATGAACACATAGAAGAGTCTTTGGGAGCTTCATCATCTCACACCCAATTTCACCTATCAATTTCCTCTAGACAACAGGTTTGCTTTTGATGGACTTCCCCTGCCTGAACATTTCTGAATTAGACTCTATTTTTCATCTTTATTATCTAATAGTAGAATCCTGTATTCTTTTAATTGTTTTAGTTTACAAAAGTAAAACAATAGATGTAACTGTGGGGATTTCCAGTCATAGTTCCTTGTTAATCACAGTGTTTCTTACTGTTGCTACTTGTACAAAACTGCAATTTCTTTTAACTTACAGGCTTGTGGAATCTTATAGTTATTCCTCCTTGATGCCTCCTCTATTCCTTCCTTTATTCTTTCTAACGTTTTTAAAATTCTTTTGTTTGTTCTTCCATTTCTAGCATTCTGGAAATAGACACCATCATCTCTATCACCATACATTTTCTTTTTTAAAAAAAAAAAATATTCTTTATTGCATTTGCTTACATTCCAAATGCTGTCCCTTTCCTGGTTTTCCCTCCATACACTCCTTATCACATTCACCCTTCTCTCTGCATCTATGAGGATGCTCCTCCACCCACTCCCTTCTCACTCCTCTAGCATCCTCCTACACTGGGGCAACAAGCTTCCACAGGACCAAAGGCCTCTCCTCCTATTGATGCCAGATAAGAGCATCCTCAGCTACATGTACAGGTTGGAGCCTTGAATCCCTCCATGTGCACTCTTTGGTTGGTGGTTTTGTCCCTGGAAGCTCTAGGATGTCCAGTTTGTTGATATTGTTGTTCTTTTTATGGGGCTGCAATCCTCTTTGGCTCTTTCAGTCCTTCCTTTAACTCTGCCTTTGGGGTGCCCATGCTCAGTCTAATGGTTGGCTGCGAGCATTTGTATCTGTATTGGTCAGGCAATGGTACATTCTCATCTATATTAAAAATCTCAAATACAATTATGTTTTTGCATTTCTTATTTCACAAACATGCACATAGAGTCACATAAAAGTAGATTCATAAATAGTAAGTGCAATTAAATTCATCATAATACAATTTATTGAGTAAAAATCAACTATTTTTTGAAATTTGTATATAATCCCTTATCATTTTTTCCAGTAACAATGAAAATAGTCCTTAATTCTTACTTATTTCTGTTTCCCCTTAAAATGTTTATTAAAATAAAAGTTACCTATGTCCTGGAAAATTTTATTTGGGTTTTTTTTTTCGAGACATTTTGTTAATAGTTAAATATGGCTCAGCAAAAATATATCAAATGTATATGTCATGTAAACCTGGATTACTTTTAATTTCATGAGTTTGCCAATTATTAACAGTCCAACTGACTTGCATATCAGGCTGAAGAAAATGTATAAAAAATAAATAAACGCATAAACTATAAAAAAACCAAAGCAAATAAATGCCTTACTTATGTTCCTTTATACTTAGTCTATTTGCTTGTTTTTTCTTTCTTATCTTCCCATACATCCTTCATGTTGGTGCTTAATTACTTCTGGCCATTCCATTCCTCATGTTAGTCTCTAGATTTCTCTGGCTTCAATATATTTGCTAATCCTTCTTAACCTTACTTCCTTAATACTTATTCTATTCTATTGACAAGAGTTTTTACTTATTTATATCTCACATATCCACATCATAATAATTTCTGACACAATTACATGCTCTTTAAATAGCTGTTGAAATAATGAATGTATCTAGAAAAAAGTGTCTGCCTCTGAATATGTCAGATGCTAGCAGACCTCTAAGGAGACAGCTATATCAGGCTCTTGTCAGCATGCACTTCCTGACATCCACATTAGTGTCCACCTTTGGTGACTGCACATGAGATGGATACCCAGGTGGTATGGTCTCCAGATAGCCCCTCCTTCAGTTTCTATCAGTATCTTCTGCACCTTAGTCTCTCTTCTATCTCTTGTATTTCATTGGTGATGCTTCCATCTATGACTCCTGATATCTTTCCTAAGTTTTCTATCTCCAGGGTAGTCTCCCTTTGTGATTTCTTGATTGTTTCTTCTTTCATTTTTATGTCCTGGATGGTTTTATTTAATTCCTTCCCCTTTTTGCTTGTGTTTACTTATAATTCTTTATGGGATTTTTGTGTTTTCTCTTTAAGGGTTTCTACCTCTTTACTTGTGTTCTCCTGTATTCCTCTGAGGAAGTTATTTATGTCTTTCTTAATGTCCTCTATTATCATCACTAGAAGTGATTTTTGTATCTGAATCTTGCTTTTTCAGTGTGATGGGGTTTTCAGGACTTGCTATGGTGGGAAAACTAGGTTCTGATGGTTTCTGTTGCTTATAGTCTTGGTCTTGCCTTTTGCCATCTGGTTATCTCTAGTGCTACCTGCTCTCACTGTCTCTATCTGGAGCCTGTCTTTTCTATTATCTTGGTTGTTCCAGAACTCCTCAGAGTCCAGTTGTCTCTGTGATCCTGAGATCCTGGGTGTAAGAGATCCTGGGAGTCAGGCTGCTTCTTTGATCCTGAAATCCTGTTGTTACCAATCTCCTGATATCTTGTGATTCTATGATCCTATGTTCCTGGGTGGGTTAGAGATCCTGGGAGTCCATCCTCCTCTGGGTTCTGTGGGATTGGGTGCAGAGCTGTTTAAGTCTTCTCAGGGTACTGGCACAGACTGGAAGGAACCCTTGCCACTGGCTGGGAGTGAGTTCCTGAGTCCCAGTGGGTCCCAGTTACTTTCTGTTTGGGGCGAGTGCCACTGCCTCATCACCTATGACACTGTGTGTTACAGCTCCTGGGAGTCAAGCCTCCTCAGGGCTTTGGGGGATTGGGAGCACAGCTGATGCTCAAGGTCTGCTTAGGGCACTGGTGCAGACTGGGAAGCTCTTAATCTATTATATCGTCCAGTCTTTATCCTTGTCCCAGTCTGCCCTCTGACTGTTCTACATCCCATACCTCCTTCCACCCAGAGGATTTTCCCACCTTCCACACCTTACCCAAACCCCAACATACCTCCACACTCCCTGAGTTAATTTCTTTGTTGGTAATGTGGAGATTTTGTGAGCATTATCTTTGAGAGTCTTCTATAGTGCCTTCTCTGGTATAATGGACTTCAACCTGTAACTGAATGTCAACTAAAGCATTTTTTCTCTATGTTACTTTCTGTCAGATAGTTGTCACAGTCACGGAAATGGAACCAGAGCACTGGGCCTTTGAGTTGTGTATGTATACCTGCTTCTTCTCAGATATTTAGTGGTTCCTTTCAAGAAAAAACAAAAACTGAACCCTTAGTACTCTGCCTCCTACTTTGACTGATACTCTAAGGTTTGACTCATGTTCTTTTTTTGTTTTAATTTTTTGTTACCTCTGCTTTTTTTCACAAAATAGAAACAGAAGGATCTCTACCCAATTTGTTCTATGAAGCCCCAATTATGCTCATGCCTAAACCAAAGAGCCAACAAAAA
Organism: Arvicanthis niloticus; assembly: GCF_011762505.2. Classification (NCBI taxonomy): domain Eukaryota; kingdom Metazoa; phylum Chordata; class Mammalia; order Rodentia; family Muridae; genus Arvicanthis; species Arvicanthis niloticus. The sequence goes on from NC_133433.1 coordinate 7,192,363, forward strand.
AAAGAGAGCTTCCAACCAATATCCATTATGAATATTGTTGCAAAAATACTCATCAAAATTCTTGCAAACCGAATCTAACACAACAATCTCTGCTTAGTGAATCTTCCCTGCCAGAGATGTCAAGCTTCAATAACTCTGTTTCTGAACTCTCCATGCCTTCCATGCCAGTGCCTTAGAAACAATTCTCCATTTCCAAGTTTTACTGCAAACTTAAATCATAGATGCTTATTCAACACAACATGATCAGCACAGATTTGGAACCCTACAATCATATGAATGCCCCCTAGTAAAAATTTCAAGAAAGCTCTGATCCCATTAAAAAACATGATCAAGGCCTCAGTGAGGAAGCATTACAATCAATGTTTCTCAGAGCACTCAATAGCTTTTCTAAAGCAAAGTTCCAAAATCTTCCACATTCTTCCTCCAATACAGGATAGTCACATTCCTCACATCAACCATCCACTCTCTCAGTTTCAACTTCTGTTCTAGTTTCATTTCTGTTAATGTGACAAAATACCCTGACAGAAGACACCATAGTTGTTTATTTGGCTTGCAATTTCAGTTAACAGTCCATCATAGAAAAAATGTCATAGTGGAAGAATTAGAAGAAGATTGTCACAGGTGCAAAATGAAAAGATGCACCTGATCTAGGATAACTTACTGTCTAGTATTTGTTACTCTTTATAGTCCACAGCTTATACTAGAAAATGTTTCACCTATATTCAGGGGAAATTGTCCCATGAAATAAAGATCAAGAACCCATCCCCAGGCAAGACCATAATCAATCTGCTCTGTATAATTCTCAGACACTCCTCATATACTTCCACATTAGGAAAAGGTAAACATTTAAGTGTAATCAACATACCTGATATAAGAATTTAGATTATAAGTTCTCAACATATAGGTACTGATCCCTTTGCCAATTCCATATCTCCAAAATATTATATTATGATTCATAGCAGTAAAAAATACAGCTATAAAGTGGCAACAAAACATATTTTTATTGTTGGGGTCTTCACAACACAAGGAACTACATCAAAGGGCCATAGAAATAGGAAGTTTAGGATTCAAGTAATTTTAGATGTTTTTCAACAGCATCCTAGAGAACAATCCTCCAAAATTCCTGTAGTCACCCAAGGTTCAAGAAATATTAAAGTATTGTATACACTAAGGTTTACTTATAATTTTAATACTTTTCCATTTCTTAGAAAGTAATTTTTTACATAGTAGAGAAATTAAATGTAAGATTGATTTTATGAACTTTGCCCTAGAGTCAAATACAGAACCTGCATTTTCTCAGACAACTTTAGTTTTTTGTTCAAAATATATTTAAGAGATTTTTTCACATATGCTACTTCAGAAAAAAATAAGTGTAAAAAATAATTCAAATGCTTAGTTTGTAATGATGGAGAAAAATTGCATTTAACATCTATCAAATATAAACATTTTTTTCTTTGATAATAAATCCCCCAAATCTGAAGTTTAATTGTTCTCTTTTAATTCTGATATCTTTGACACTTAATTTGAGGAACAATTTTATATGGCTTAGTCATTCTCAAACTAAAGGTGTAATGGAACACATATGGTTGTCTGCCCTCTGTGCTCTCTTAAAAGAAGACAAAAGTTTGACAAAATGAGCAGTAGAATTATAGTCTTACTTTATTTTTGGTCTCAGCGCTTCTTCTGTTTTTAAAAGTTCTCAAATAATATGTGTATTAATTTCTTATTTCTCTTATTGCCTCTATGTTTAATTTCTAAAAGTAGGATATATCAGACATAGTGTAAGTTCAAGAAATCTACAGAATATTAAAAGAAAAATAATAGTGAACAAAAATACAAAAATATCAATCTTCTAACGGGTGCTTTTATACAATTGTTGATGAAACTTCATATTGTTTTTCTTAGTAAATTTTAATCTAAATAGCCACTAACAGTAAATATATAAGAATCATTTTGGTCAAGGTTTGTGAAACATACATACACCTACACAGACACAGACACAGACACAGACACACACACACACACACACACACACACACACACCTGTATGGAAACACCCACATCAGTAAAACTGTGCGAAGAAATATATTTTATTTTATTTTTGGTTATTATTACCTTTTTTATTATTTTAAATTAAAATATTTTAATTTTTGTGATTATATAATTATATCACTTCCTTCTTACCTTTTCTCTTTCAAACACTCCAATATACCATTACTGGCTCTTTATCAAATTTGAGGCCTTTTGTTTAATTGTTATTTCATACATATTTGTATATAATTATGTATATAGTATATGTATATTTATATTGACATGTGTTTCCCAATGTTTATTTTTAGTGAGCATATTTACACATATTCGTTACTAATTTATATTCCATTGAAAATTATCTATTTAAATAATTTGCCCCATAGATACAATTTTTAAAAATACTAAACATTTTTTTGAGGTTTATGTGAGAAAAACTTTTGAATATCTTCTCTAGGAATGAGGAGAACTTACCTCTGTCCAATAAAGAAAACATTATGTTTAACATATGTTTAAAAATATTAAGTAAACATGATAAAATTTTTCTAAGCATGTATATCAATAAAGTTGAAAGTAGAGAACTCAATATTAATTCAATTTTGCCTTTAAAAAGGGATCCTAAAGTTTATGCTTTCAGAGGTTTTATAAATAAATAAATGTAGAAAGCTCAATTTATTTGCTTTTTATTTGTGAAAGCAAAACCAAGAAAAGATTAATTCAATTCCTTGGTGAGGAAAGAAATAAAAATATACTATAAGATAAATAATCTGAATAAGATATATCTTTTTAGAAAAATAAATGGCTATATAAAAAAGTCTAGAATATCGGCTAGATTACAAATAAAATGTGTTTAAAAAGTTGGAATTGATGTTTAAATAAAGTTGGCCATGGTTTAATTAGAATGTTTGGAGACTGACAGCATAGAATTTTCATCCAAAATCAAGAGAAGTCTAAGACGACAAGCGTACATTTATTACTCAGTACATGCTTACTTAGTATTATGTTTTGCTTACTAAATTAAGAATTCTGAATAAAGGTGTGGCGAAAAAGTGAAAAAGTACCTGTTCTCTTGGTGTATTTATGGTATGATTTTAGAAATTCAACAGCCAGAAGCAACTGTGTTCTTTGGTGAACAATAAATTATGGCAAATCAACAACATTTCAGAGAATGAGCTGTCCACTGGAAGTTACCCTTACATACTACTATTTTGAGAAGGGACATAAAGGAAGTAGAAAATAAGCAGAGTATTTGAATGGCAAGTTAAGAAAGAAGGAGGTAAGTATGTGGTTTTCATGGAGAGTGGCTAGCTCAGAATAGAAGAATAGAAAAGACACCCAGAGGTGTGCTTAGTATGCATACATAGTAAAAAAAAGACTGCCTTGGGTCTAGCATACAGAGAACCACTCGGCAGAAGGTTTATTGGAACAGAAGTCAGACAGATGACAAATTCGAGTAAGTTGGAAAAGAACACCAAAGCCAAATTGATCCAGAGAAAATAGCACTTGAGTGTAAGCTGAATACAGTATCTCCATTATGAGCTGTATCAAACTCATCATCAAAAATTCAAAAAGAACATTGTCACTACAAAGGATCTGATGCTGTAGTCAGACATAGATTGTGGCTCGGGATATTAACTCTTATGCACCAGAACCATTTCAGATTCACTGATGGGATGATGTCATTTCATGATTCATTCAGCTCTCAGTTACCCTTGGAAATGGAACACAGATGAGTTTGGACAAAAGAAAAATCTCAAGTAACTCCTCATCTCACTGCAATTGCTCATGTTCACATCTTTAAACAACTCCTGACCAAAGGTTCCATGAAATAAGCAAATGCTACATTTTAATTTTACCCAATCCTGTTTCCTTTTTTACTAGCCATGAAATGTAGATAATGATGTTCTGAAATATATCACAGAAAATGAAGAACTTTAATGAAAATAAAGACCTTTTAAAATATTCAGCTCTATTAGGCAAAACATTGAAAGAGTACTTTTTCACAATAACTTCATGTTTTAATTCTTTAATGAAGTTTATTTTTAATTAAAATAAAATTTTATCAATTTCCCCCTTCTCTTTCTTCCTTCAGTCCCTCTCAAGTACCCTTTTCCCAATCTCTATCATGAAACCTATTTTCAAATTAGTAGCCTCTCTTTTTGATTACTTTATTTTACTTATATATAAGTTCAAACTACTTTCAAGGAATCTTTTGTTTTATTTCATCAAATAAAACTTAACCAGATGGCAGTATCAGTGGTTAATAGTAACTATCACTGTACACTTCACACTAAAGTGAAAGATGTTAATTTAATCCAAATAACAGTATAAATTATTATTAAACTCTGATCTATGCAAGAAATACTAATCTAAATGACTTTTTTCCTCTGACAAAAGTTGTCGAATATGAGGCCATTTAAAAATTATTATGCAAGATATTCTAAGAGGCTTGGAATATTTAAGATATAGTCTCTAATCTTAAAAAATAATGAAACAAAACAAGAAAATACAAAGCAAACCAAAAAAAAAAAAAAAAAAAAAAAAAAACCTTGAAATCAAAGCACATAAAGAACTTGAGAAAATAGAAAAAACAACTTGATTACACCAATGTAGTGGTTTGTATATACTCAGTCCAGTGAGTGGTACTATCAGAAGATAGTACCACTCCTTTTGGAGTAGGTGTGTCACTGTGGATGTAGGCTTTAAGACCCTCATCCTAGCTGCCTGGAAGCCAGTCTTCTGCTAACATCTTCAGATGAAGATGTAGAACTTTCAGCCACTTCTGCACCATTCCTGCCTAGATACTGTCATATTCCTGCCTTGATAATAATGGACTGAACTCTAAACCTATAAGTCAATTCAATTAAATGTTGTCCTTATGAGAATTGCTTTGGTCATGGTGTCTGTTCACAGAAGTAAAACCATAACTAAGATGATCAAGAAACACCTAGAAAAGAGTGATAAGTCTTTATAATTTTATCTATGTTTTGATATGATTCTTATAATTGAACATAGCACTTAACACTCAAAATGAGGATGAACAAGGAAGGGGTGTTTTCAAATATATTACAGCCAAGATGATAATTAGGAATTTAATGACTGAATTTTCAATATTAGAATAGGAAAATGAATATGAAAAAGTTCATATGTTTTATATTTTTTGAGCATTTGTTTTTAAGGCTGCATAATGATTACAAAATCCTAGTCCCTTCTACTTAATTTGTCTAAAACCCCATGTCTGTATCACAGTAAAGTATGCCTCTCCTGTAGGCACAGACACCATATCAGTTTCCACACATAACCCATCTCCTACTTTTTTAGTACATTTCCTAGTTCTTTCAGGTTTCTAAGGCTGTTATAACAAAGCTCAATAAATCAAAGGCTAAAATGACAGAAATGTGTTTTTTCCAAATTGCAGAGCTGAAAAGTAGAAAAATCAATTGTCTACAAAGCATGGTATTGCCCCATGCTCTGGTGAGAAAATATTCTACACTCACTAAGTTATGGCGTTTTTCAGTGGTACATATTCCGACAGTCTAATTTCTGCCTCCAATTCCTTGTGTTATGCTATATTCAAGCAAGAGACAACTTCATTACAGCATTATTACATAAAGCTACTTATATTTGTAAAAACCTTGCTTCAAAGTAATGTCAGATCACAAACATTGCCAGACCAGGGTCTTCAATACTGTGCTACACTCTTTTCCTAGAAATGTAATATGTGAACTGTGTATATTTTATATTTGCATACCTATTTAGCACATATTACATATTTATAATGATACAGATTATAAAAGTACAACATATAAAAAGAAAATTTATGTATTCATGGGCAATTATTTTGTTCACATTTTATCATATAATATTTGATTTAAGATAATAATGTCTATATTGTCAACTATTTATAATTTCATCAATTCTTTAGAGTAAAAATGATAAGACACTGACTTGTGCCATATTTTATTTCTGTCTACAATCAGTTTGATATAAACAGCATGCCACAATGCCTTACTTCTATCTAATTATAACCTAGCACCCACTGATAACTTCATCTCCCTCTGGCCTCTTCTGACTCCGGTAACTGCTATTCTTCTAGCATCTTCTATAGATCAACTATTTAACAATTAACATATAGATAACACAATATACTACTTGAATTTCTGTATCTGATATATTTCACATAAAATGGTGATATCTGTTTCTATCCATGCTGTAGTAAATGTCAGACTTTCATAGTTCTTTTTCAGGTTATTCTATGATGCTGATTTACCACATTTTCTTCATTGTTTGATAGACATACACATCTAGGCCATTTTTTTTTTTACTATTACTACAATAAACACATTAGGTTAGATTTATTGGGGGGAAATGAAATACCTTCTCAGTGTGTACACTGTATTAAGACTATCACATCAAGAATTTTCACTGGAGCTGAACAGATGACTCAGTTTTTAAGAATGCATGCCTTCAGGGATATCTGCACATAGAGACAAAGAGATGTGCAGAATTATAAAAAGTATAATAAATAAAAAACAGCAATAGTTTTATTACTTAAATAATCTATATCCTCATTAGTAACTATATTAATATATATTGTCATCAATTAAAATATGTTCTTTTCCTCATTTTCTATTGTCTTTTTTAAATCTTTTTTTGTTTTGTTTTGATTTTTTAAGACAGGGTTTCTCTGTGTAGCCCTGGCTGTCCTGGAACTCATTCTGTAGATCAGGCTGGCCTCAAACTCAGAAATCCACCTGCCTCTGCCTCCCAAGTGCTGGGATTAAAGGCATGTGCCACCACTGCCTGGCTTCTATTGTCTTTTTAATAATCATTCTTTTTAAAGAATTTTTGTAATGATTTTAATTTCAGCATATGATTGTTTTGTAAGCATGGATATCTGGGGTGTTGTGTAATCACAGATGGTAGGTGGATTCCTGAAACTAAAGTTATGATAGTTGTGATCTTCCATATGAATGCTGGCAATTAATCCCTGGTCTTTTGCAGGAACAAGTGCTCTTAACTACAAGCTATCACTCAGTTCCATTTAATTACCATTTTTATTGGCTCTTTCTTGCAGCTTTGATGTTTATATACCTGATGATAGCTAAGACCAAGGAAATTTTAAAAATTAGACGTCCTGAATGTCTTCATGTATCTATTGCAAAATTTTAATACTTTTGTTTGTGCTCCCTCCACCACAGTGGGCCAGTGGTCAACAACACTGAGGAGGGATACCCACAGTACACTTTTGGAAGAAAAAATGTATTAATAAAAGATACTTAAGTGTAAACTTGACTAAATGCAATAACAACTGGCCTGGCAACATACGGTGACTTCAGTGAGTGACACACATGGCAGAAAAAGAATCAGCTATCATCTGATTGTCTGTGTGTGTGTGTGTGTATGTGTGTGTGTGTGTGTGTGTTATACATGCCAAGCCACATCTTAGGCTGTTAACATATGGAGATATCATATAAATCTTCTCATTTGAAGTTGCTGGAATAGATGAAAACTTATAACTGAAGAAGGCAATAAACCTAAATATATGAAAATATAATGACTTGATTCGTGGTGGAGCATGCCTTTAATCCCAGCACCCTGGAAGGAGAACAGGTACATCTCTGCGAGATTGAGGGTAGTCTGCTCTACGAAGAGAATTCTAGGAGAGACATGGCTACACAGAAAAACCTGTCTCAAAAAAACATAACAAATGAATGAATAAATAAATAAATGGAAAGACAGATAAATAAATAATTAAAATCTAAAAAATAAAGATGGTCAGACTTTATATTTACATTTATATTTGCATATGTATATATGTATATATGTACATAATTGACACATAAGATTAGGATAGTATATATGATTAGAATTCACCTACATAGAAAGGCAGGCAGACTACTTTGCCCTGTATTGTACAAAATAGATAAAATCCTGATATTGCCTCAAAACATTTTTAAATTTAATTAACAGTCACTTTGATATTTTTATACATCAAGTTGTTGATTAGAGGATATTGCAAAGGAGATACTAATAAATACTACTTAAAATCCTCATTACCTTGAAATAAGATATAATTTTAAAAGTTAAATATATTGCTTGACCAATAAAATAAGATCAATTCTTAAGATATTACAAAAATTACTTCATATTAATTTGGGCTAAAATAAATCACGTGTTCAATACATATGTTTGATTGTATGCTCTATGCACTAAGTACATTTTCAAATATTGAGTATGAAATTGGAGTTAAAAGAGTTAACATAATTGCATAGCTGCCTATCCATATTTTTTTTTGCTATGTGAGACTACATGGACGTCAATCTTTACAGAATAAACATTCTTTGCTAACACAAAAACCCTAGTCATGAGTTGATTTCAATATGAATAGACTATTTTCAACGTTATTTCCTGTGAATCCAAGCCATCTCATTTTTATGGATTCCATTTATTGAAAACTCAGTGAAATCGGGCACCTGTGTCTTTTCCAGTTCTACAAGGACACAGAAATCCTCAGTTGGGACAATCATTCCATTGTAAAAACCTTACAAATATTTTTGTTGTTTATCAAATAATTATGTTCACAAAAAATGGAAATGAGTAGTTATATAAATTGAAGTTTTGCATTCATTTATATGAAAATAAAATGAAATCCTAAATTTGTTATTTATACTTATTTACATATTTATAGAGGCATATTTGAAATCATAGGAAACATTATTATTTAATTAGTTAATATTTATAAATAAAACTTGTTCATATATTTGATTGCCTATATTATGTAAACTAATCTAATGCAAGAAAACATTTTCACTTTCCTTATGTATTTTCTATGCTATAAAGTTGAGCTGACTGCTGTGACAGCCGCCTGAGAAATGCAAAGCATTAAATGAGTCACATCTGGTCTGTGCAACTTCATACTCTGCTGTAGCTGCTGGGGAACACTGAAATATCTGATGTATAAGATCTACATGATAAGAAAGTTCTATTTTATAACTTTTATACATGTGTGGTACTGAAGTCCTAGCCATAGCATTCAAGCAAGAAGAAGTAGGGTATCCAATTGAAAGTGATGATTTCAAATTGTTTCTTTGCAAATATGATCATATACATATACTAAAAACTCAAAAGAGTTCATCAAAAAGCCATTGGTACTAATAATCAAATCCAGCAAAACTGTAAGACATAAACAAAATAAGAAACAAAGGCCTGTTGCTCTCATGTAGTTCTCTTTTTTTATATATATTGGATATTTTATTTATCTACTATACAGATGTCATTCCCCTTTCCCCATTTCCCCTACCTAGAACCCCCTATCCCATCCCTCCTCAACTTTTATATTTTTATTCCATTTTGATTACATGCATGTATTAAGATCAGTTCTAGGTTGAGGGTCTAGCAATACAATAGATGCAAATAGTCAAGGAACAAGCAATACAATAAACACAAATAGTTAAAGAAAAAGCAAGCCATTAAACACAATTACGTGAACACTCCCATGATCACTATTTCTAAGGGCTTATCAGGATGATCAAAGTATCTAAGCTTACTTCCTTGTTCTAGCCTAATATTTAGGGTCCTGACTGAAATTACTTCTTCGTTCTAGCCTAATGTCAGATTCCTGCATATCAGGCTCAGTCTTGATAATGAAAAAAAAGGGGGAAGAGGCAGAGAGCCTTTGGGGCTGCTTGGCAAGAACCTGACATGGGCCAAGGACAAGGAAATGGCTGCTTGGCAGAAATATGACATTGGTCAAGGAAAGAATAATCATTTTCTTTGCTAACAGTGTTTGAAAACACTAGGTGACAACGGAGACTCTATCCAGTTTTAATAGTCAACAGTGTCTTCAGTTCTCTTGCTCATATTTTGTGCTGCAGCCCAGCTAAAAGAGGAAGGCTGCTTTTAAGGTCAAAGTTCACAATCTGCTCCTTCTGAGACTTATCAGAGGTGTCAGAGAACATCCTGGGTCTTTTGCATTTCTGGATTTCCTGGCATTGTCTTCACAGCATCAGAATGCTCACAGGGCTGACTTCAGACCTTGGGTGGAGTCCTCATCTGCTACACAGGGATATAAAAACAATGGAATATCACCACAGTTTCTGAGATTGACTGATGTATTCACAATGTTAAAAATATATCTGATACTATAGATCTCCATATCCAATGCTGTCTATAACACCAAAGGATTTTTACTGAACTACAAAAATACCAAATAGTAAAAGAGTAGTATAAAGAAAAAATAAGAGACATTGAACTCCCTGACTTTAAAATACACTAAATATGTATAGTCATATAAATACATTTTAAGAAGCCATCAACAGTTTTATGGTAAGGGTTGATGAAAAATTTCAAGAAAAGAAAAATTAAAAGCCAATATCTCTAATAAATAAAGAAAATGGCTTTTAGAGACCTGGGAGGTGAGAGACTCTCAGGACTCAAAGGGAAGGACCTTAGATAAAATGCCCTACTGTAGAAAGAGGGAATTTGTAGAGTCTACCTGCAGTAGAAAGACAAGGCATCAAGTGGAGGGATGGGGTTCTCATCTCACAGTCAAAACTCTGACCAAGAATTGTTCTTGTCTGAAAGAATTGCAGGAACAAAAATAGAGAGAAGTCTCAGGAAGCAGGACCCAAGGCCTGACAGTATTACTGATTCTATTGTGTGCTTACAAACAGGAGCATATCATGACTGCCCAACAAGCAGTTGAAAGAGTTAGATGCAGATATTTACACCCAACCAATGGACAGAACCTATGGAGCCCTGTGGTTGAATTGGGGAAGCTGGAAAAAGCTGAGGAGGAGGGCCACCCTATAGGGGGACCAGCAGTCTCAACAAACCTGGACCCCCAGGACCTCTCATACTTTAAGCCACTAACCAGGCAGCATACACCAGCCGATATGAGGCCTCTGACACATACAGCAGAGGACTGCCTGGTCTGGACTCATTCAGAGAAGATGCACCTAACCCTTAAGAGACTTGGAGCCCCAGGAAGTGGGGAGGTCTGGTAGGATGGTGGTGGGGGTAAGGGCATCCTCTTGGAAACAAGTGTGAGGGTGGGGGTAGGTGTGGGATGTAGAACAACTAGAGGGTGCCCCAAGACAGGGATAAATTCTGAACTGTTAAAAAAAATAAAATTAAGGAAAAAATTAAAGAATAAATTTAAAAATAGCAACTTTACAAGAATATTCATAACTATAACAAACATGTTTTATCTGATAAATACAAATATAGCATTTTGAATATATACATGTCAGTAAATGTAACTGTACTGCAATAACATAATGAAGGAAAAATACATTCAATCATTGAAGAACTGGTCTTCCATCTTAGGCTTAAAAATTATCTTATAGGAAAATCAAGCTAGTTTATTCCTGTTTATGATTAAACCTCTGTTTCTCAAGTATTGGACTATGCTACAACTGTAACCTAAATCATGAATGATAGTATACTGCCTGTTTCAGGAATGATAATAGTGTCTTTCTTTCAAAAAGTTGTTTATAACCATCTTAAGACTCTACCTTTGTTTCAAAAGGTTATGTGACCAACTATGAGTTTCTTCCTTTATCCACTTTGTAACTATGTCTTTTGTTTCAGGAAAGACTGTAGCCTCACATATTGTACCCTGCAAATCCCTCATTTAGAAACCGACTACCAGTAGACTATAAAACCCTTGTCTTTATAACATTCAATCCTGACCCTTCCAACTCTACCTTAAAGGGATCTAGCCCTGGCTCCCCATGTATACAAATAAAAATACTTGCTTTAATTAATTTGGACATGATGATTTGTGTGGGTACTCTTTCACCTCCAATCATTGCAACTAACACCATATGGACTAAAGCTATATAAACACTTGACAATATTCAGTAATCATTCATCATAAAATTTCTTTTAAAACTATATAAAAGTAATATAAGTTCATAAAATAAGGCCATATATGACAATCCACTGAAGTTATGAAAGACCCCCAAACGAGGACCCTCACCCAAGTCCGGACCTGCACGAACCCAAAGACACACGAGAAACCATCTTGATGCAATTGCAGAGGAGGTTTAATGACGAGGGCCCTCGGGCCAGAACATATCTCACACAGGAGATAGAGATTCCGACCCCGGACCCAGGATACTTGGGATATTTATATGTAGGGATTGGGGAGAGCGGGAAAATCTGGCGCGGTTACATATGATTGGTTGCATTTTCACGTGGCTACACATGATTGGATATTTCAGACATCAGCAACTTGCAGAACTGGCAGAACTTGCAGCACCTAGGACCTTCCAGAAAGGGAGGGAGAGAGAGGTAAACAGCAGATAGCCCATTACTCACTTGGGCTTATTTGGACTTGTCTGGGCACGCCCTTGCATGCCTTTATTTTTGGTCACCCTGCCCCTGTAGGGACTAAATATTTTATTATGACTGAATTTAACAAATTGTTGGTGGTCTTTGCTGACCATGAATGTTTCAACGCTGCTTTCAAATTTTATTTTCACAGTTAGACCCATTGTTATCATCAACACCAATGTTTAATGTTGAATATTTCCCTAAAAATAAAGAGTAAGAAAAAGTATGTTTATTATAATGGCTCAAATGAGAAGTATCCTATATAGCCTCTTCTTGCATTTGCATAAATGTTTCCCAGTAGGTGCTATTGCGTGAGAAAGATAGAGAATATTTAAGAAGTGCAGATTTTCTGGAGGACATATGTCAGTGCGTTGGGCTTTACTAACTTATAATTTCACTTCACTCCCAGCTCACTTTCTACTTTTTAAATTTGAAAAGCCTATGGAATAAATGTCAGAAAACATTAATGAATACATAGTAAACAAAGAACAGGTATTTACAAGTATGTACTGGAAAACTTAAGAATATGTCCATGTCACCACATCAGTCTATGCAATATTACACTTCCTATGATAATAAACAAACTCAGAAAGGAAAGTATTGCATAATCAACAATAGAAACATAGTGCATCCTCTATATTAATGAATTGTCACAGTGAAGCATGGTCTTCTATAAGTTAACCTATGACGAAAATAAACTTTAAAATTTAGTGACAATTATCACCAAAATAAAGAAAATTGGTTTAAAGTTCACATAGATTCATTAAATGTGACACATAGCTACAACAATCTTAGACATGAGAACAAATCTATAGAAATCATACTATCTGATATAAAGTTATATATTATAATCTGTGTTGATAAAGCAGTTTTATAATGCCATCGAAACTGAGATGCTAAATGTAAACCTATTGCTTTTTATATTCAATTAATTTTTATTTCCAAATGGTGGCTGGAAAATGTTGTTTCCAGAAAAATAGGGTATTGAAAAAAATACCCAGTATCAGGTATGGAAGAATTCTCTATGTGTTATTTGCCAGGGAGTTCCCAGAACACTGCAACAGTATAAACTTATGTCATTTTGTATATCCAATAGAATTACATAGTAAGACCCTGTGGTGGTTTGAATGTGAATTGGCTACCATAGGTTTAGACATTTGATTATTTGTTTTTCAGTTAGTGGACTGGATAGGGAGAATTACAAGGTGTTAGCTTTTGGAATAAGTGTGGCCTTTTTTTTTTTTTTTTTTTTAAGGTGGTGTGTCAATGTGAGATGGTCTTTAAAATTTCAATAGCCTTTCCCAGGCTTAGTGCCTCTCTGTCTCTGCCTGCAATTTAAGGATCATATGTGAACTCTCAACCAGTGAGCCAGCCCTATGCGTCCCTTCCATGCTATATAAAAGCTGTTCCAGGTGCAATTCCCAATTAAATGCATTATTTTATAAGTTGCTTTGGTCAAGATTTATTTTCAGCGCAAGGGAACAGTAAGTAAAATAGTTTATATTGGTGAAGACACCATATACTTTGTTTATAGGACATGGAGAAATTAAGGTGGAACTGTGTTTCAATGTTCTTTCTTGTTAGCTACAACTCACAGCTTTTGAATGCTGGATACAGGCTGCTGAATGTGAAATGGAATTACCTTTATTCTTTTCTAATGGTAGACCCTCTGTGTTTTCATTGTGACCATCAAAGCAAAGTATAATATGAGGCATGACAATAGCATGTGTTTAAGTACAACTTACCTCTTTCTGATTAAATTGGAGAGCTGCTTCACCTGAAGAATCCCTGCTTGATATTGTAAATTTCGTAAAAAGCCCATGACTGTGTAGGTCATGGGCTTTAGAGGGCCCCCCCCTTTTTTTTGCCATCTTTCTAGATGGAGGTGTTCTCAAACTGTCTGTAAAATATTTAACTTTGGACTTACAAATTTATGCAATTACCAGCTTTAACTAGTGAGGCATCTTTTGCAGTCTGTGGCAGCTAATGAAGAGGCATATAACTTGTTCAAGTGCTGAGAATGTGTGAGTGACTCCTGAGTGCTCCGGTCAAAAGTGAAATCTGTATCACCCCTTCCAAGTCTCATAGTCATCATGGAAAAGGTGGCAACAAGGGTGTCTAAGCCTGAGCATGAGAAGCAGAAATGAGGGTTTCTGATAGACTCATAAACTCACTGGAGGTGTGGTTACCTGCACAAGACTTACACAAAATCCAGCCTTCAACATTCCATTATGTATACAAAAGAAGTAAGGAGACCTTGTCTTCTCTAAAGAGATATTGGTATGGCCTCTGATAAATTCACTAAGGCTTCTTTTTTTCTCTCCAGATTACACCAGCCTCCTACTTATGATTAAGAAAGCAATTCTCAGTATTATATGAGACACATAGACACAATCAGTCAGCCATCAACACACACACACACACACAAATACACACACACACACACACACACATACACACACACACTTAGAAAGATACAGAAGCAGACACATGTATAACATACACAAACATGCAGACATAGACAGACAAATACAAAGGCACATACCGAGACACACACAAAAAGAAACATTCATAATATATAAAAGCAGGCATGCAGACACGGGCAGGCATATCAGACACCCACAAAAACAGATATAAACAGAGACACAGACAGACAGACAGACAGACAGACACACACACACACACACACACACACACACACACACACACATCCCAAAGGCCATGAAAAAGGAATTCTTGGAAAAAGACATTACTCGTCAACAGAGTGATAGAATAAGGAATCTTAACAAGAGTGAATATGATCAAAATATATTACTGACCTGTATAAACTTATCGAGGACAAATTAAACTGTATAGAGAGTGCTCAGTGAATAGAGTATCCAAAAGTATTTTAAAAATATGAAATGCAAGAAAATCACACACAATAAAAAGAACTTTTGTTCATTTTAAATATTTGTTTTTTGTTTCAATTTTAAGACAGGTGTGTGTAAAAACCAACACTGCTAATATCTGTCAGATGCAGCCTCTATAAATATGTTTTAATTTTTTCTCAAGGTAAATTCAGTAACTAGAGCCTCGATAACTACAAAGCTACTAATTATTTCATATTTAAGAATATCATCAAACGAAATTTCCAGTTTGTTTGTGTATCTGTTTTTCCCAGTGATAGAAATGACTGCTGACAGATGAGCATGATAATCCACAATACCACAATGTGGAGTACAGATGGAAAAAATTCTTTACAAGGACATCCTAAGAGCTGACTACCATTGCAAAGAAAACTGCTTTGCATGATTGAGAAAAATATCATCCAATAATGCAGACAAAATAAACAAAATCCTGTAAGGTCTAATCTGAAACAATTACTAAGAATAGGAGAAAAAATTAAGAGATAAATTTATATTGGGCTTTTTTTTATTAATTAATTTACTTTACATGAGGATAATAGCTTCCACTACCTCCTTCTCTCCCAGTCCTTCCCATTCCTTCCTGAATACCCATCCACTCCTTCTCCCTTTCTACACAGAAAAGAGGAGGCCTACCATGGAAATAAACCAGACTAGTTACATCAAGTTGCAGTAAGAAGAGGCACACCTTCTACTGATTCACAACAATGTAGCCCAGTTAGCAGAAGGAATCCAAAGGTAGGTAACAGAACCGGAGACAGCTCCTTCACTTGCTGTTAGGAGTGTCAAATGAAGACTAAGCTACACAACTACTACATATGTGCAGAGGGCCTAGGTCTATCCCATACATGCTCTCTGGTTTGTGGTTCAGACTCTGTGAGCCCCTGTCATCCCAGGGTAGTTGAGTCTGTAAGTTTTCTTTTGGTATCCTTGACAATACAGTCACCTAATAGAGACCTTAAAAGGGACAATAACAGTTGGTATCCCAACATGGATAGGGGAAAACTGGCAAAGCCCCACCCCTAGATGAAAAGATAAAGGTAACTCATGTCCCTGGAGAAAAGATCAGTCTTTTACAGGGATGAGCTCCATGATAATTTATCTAATTCCAAGTGGTCAGCCCTAAATGCGTATACATACAAAGAATTTTAAAGTGATCCGCAGATTCTCTTATCGCTCTATGTGTATGTGTATATGTATGTGCATGTATACATGTATCTTGTGAGTATATATGCAGGTGTATGTGTTTAACAACAATAATTAAAGAAAAAGAACCTACAGATTTTAAGATGGATGGAAATTGGGAAAAGTTGGAGAAATAAGAGAAAGATGATAAATGATGCAAGAAAAGCAGTACTTATAAGAATTTCTAAAATATAAAAGTATTCGTATTTGTGTGACATATAAAGTCTCCGTAAATGTTTATATAGTGTGGTATTTAAATTAGATTAAATGCATTTTATCTTTTAACTCTTCTTATTTTGTTTTTGTAAAAACATTGGAAATTCTTTCTTCTATCTTCTTAAAATGTAGTATATTATTATTGCACCAGAAAGGCACTCCATGGCAATATCACTAAGGAGGTTATATGTATCTATTGATTGATTTTCTCCATATCTCCATTTTATTTACTCCCTCCCCCTCAACCTTAGGTAAACACCATTTTACTCTCAACATGTATTAGATTAAGTGCTTTAGATTCCATAGGAGATAAACCACGTAGTACTTGTATTTCTATGCCTGGCTACTTTACTTCAGAAAATGGCCCTCAATAACATGTATTTTTTTTTTTTTTTGCAAAGAACTGATTTCATAGCCTTTTCACAGATGAATATTATCCTATTTGTCTGCACACAGTACATTTTGTCATCTGTTCATCAGTTGACACTTGTGATCTTTCCATATTGACTATTGTGAATAAGTGCTACAATAAATAAATACTGCTGATATCATTTCCAAATGCCAATCTAACTTCTGTTGGGCAAATGCCAAGTCTGTTTTAGATGATTAACATAAATTAATTACTTGACTGATGAAAAAGTGTTAAGAGTATTTGTTTGTCAGATTTTTCTGTGGAGATAAACAAAATGTCCCTTTTTCTTCAATAGAGCACAGATAACAGAGTAGAGGAACTGAATTACATCTAGCTTGATGAAGCAATGAGTTTAATCAGGATCACAATGTAGAAGACCCTACATCACTCTTTTCTTCCCAAGCAAACATTTACCTGCCTATTAATACTTCCTAATGGGGTATGACATTGTAAGTTCCTCTTCTTAGTAATCCTTAACTGTCTCATATTTTTGCAAGGGGAACATGACCTCATGAGAATTTATCTACTTCATGGTAGATAGAAAACCAGTCTTCTGCAGGTCTGTTTTTATGGGTAATCAAAATGATGAAAACTCGATAGTATATTTATTCAAAAGTTAATTCCATCCTCATAATCGATAACTATTTGTCAAGCTTTGCATATTTCTTGTCTTATTATTTGGCCACGATAATTTCATCATTATTGTACCAGACATTCAAAGATTTATCCATGTTTGGTCACTAGTGGTGTGTTTTGTAACATCAAATAATTCTGTAAAACAAATAAATACCTGAAATTTTATATTTTTAAAAATACTGAAAATACGTTTAGAGAGTTTTGGGAGAGTGTATGAATATTGTTAACAGTAAAGCAATCCAGTTATTTAACCTTCAGATTCTAATTATAAACTCTAAAGTTAAATAAAAGAGCAAAAGTCAGCAGAATCCCTAATGATACTAAAAAATACTAAGATCTGTACAACATCTGAAAGGAAAATGGATGCTTAACTCTAACATTTTTTTTTCAGTTTATGCCTAAAGGGAGTTTCTGCCATAATCTTTTCATTGCATTGTGGTTTGTACTATAAATATTAGAGTAAATGGAGGGCAGAGTTCATGGCTTCTACCAAAATGGTGAGCAAAAATTCTCTGAAAATACTCCACGCAACACCAATTGTCCAAGAAGTGTTCTAAAAGAATGAATATATGTATACTGTAGTGTATGTAATAGTGTAAAAATCAAATTTACATGGAAATTACTGAAAGTTTCAAGTAAACTATTTCCATTTCCCTGGCTGATATTCAAGTATTGGAATATATGAACAAAGCCTATAACCTAACACCCCTTTATAAAGCATTAAGCAATCATTCAAATAATGTATTCATATGTGTAATTACATTTAGATTTGTTTTAAGACAAATCACCGCTGAAACAAACAAACAAAATGTCAGTGGTCCTTAGAGAAACAGAGCAGGGACCACAGAGGTAGTAATATATAAATTATAGCTTTCAAAAATATAAACTTAAATTTATAACTGAAATGTCATGATTAATAAATAGGTAAATAAAAGAATAATACAAGCTAACATTGATTCCTACAATGACAAATTAGTGAGTATGATTATGTATGAATTAACCAAGATACTGAAAAGAGTATACATATGAAAATGTATACATATTAGAAAATAATGATCCAAATCGAGGTTTAAAATCAGAATTGAAAAGTAAATTATCACAGCTTTAAAGAATAATTTTATATTGTTTTTATATTATATAATTAATTGTTATTTTAAATATAAATTGCCATTTTGTAATAGTCAAATTTGAGATATAATTTCTGACCCTGAATTTTTTACCCTAGCTTATTTTATAGCAATATTATATTAAGAAGTTTATATGAAAAAAAAAACAGATTCGATAAATTAAACATAGGGTTTGGTGATATGTATAGAATTATTGATAAGTTGGCAATGCCCACTGAATTCCAGAATCTAATTAATTAATAGTAAATATTCTTTGGATGTTCTTTCAAAATGCTGTTGTTCATCTAGGAAAAAAAAACTCATTAAGACTCAGGAAAAAATAAACAGTAATTTTTGGTGGTCTATGGGTTAATCTCTAGAATTTGACAATAGGTCTCCATTCTTGGAAACACTATATAAATGAGATATAGAACATGGAGAAATATAGCTGACATTAACACATCTACTCTATAGCTTTTAAAGTGTTGGAGAAGAAAAGTCATTATCATTCTCACCCAGCTATGAATCTTCTGAGCTATATTATATCTTGTCTAGCAATATATGCCCACTACTGCAGTACTGGCCCAAACGTCATAGGAGAAAACAACCACAACTCATCAAAACTGAGTCTTGCTCCAAGAGATGAAACCCATACATGACACTGTCAATGAGATCCAAGAACCTGTGGCAAGATAGTTTATAGACATTAAGAAAAATCCTACAACTGTTATTCTGCTAAAACCACAGAGTGATAAAATTGCTTCTAATGATTTATGGCTATAGCATAGACTGGTGTACTGTTTAACCTTTATCAGAGAAGCTTTGTACAGTGGATGACAATTAACAGAAGGATCCACAACTGCTAATATTGAAACAATTGGAGATTTCAGAAGGCTCAGGCCTAATTGGAATGTTATATCACTTGTGTCTTAGTTACTATTCTATTGCTGTTAAAAGAGACTGTGAACACGCCAAAGCTTTTAAAAGAATGCATTTAACTGAGGCCTTGTTTACAGTTTTAGAGAGTTATTCCATGAATATTCTGGCAGGACGAAGACAGGTATGGTGTTAGAACAGTAGCTGGACACTTTTGTGTCTTGATCTGTATGTAGTGCAAGAGAGTCAGTTATTATGACTGGTGAGAATTTGTGAAACCTCAGTGTCTATTCCCAGTGACCAATACCTCCAAAAAGGCCATAATTCCTACTCCTTCCCAGATTGTTCCACTAACTGGAGATCAAGCACTGAAATATATGAGAACGTGGGGGCCATTCTCATTCAAACTACCACAATACCCTTTGCAATCAAAGCTCAGGGATCTACATGGAACGGACTATCAAACCCTTATACAAGTACAAGGTGGCAGATAACAAGGGAATAGCATGTTTCCAGACACAACTGGAAAGACGCATATATAAACTAACAGATATTATGAAAGCATGGGCAAGAAATGTATAGGCTCAAGCCAGGGAAAATGAGAGAACAAAGCAGGGACCATCAGGAGCTTTTGTGTTTGATTGCTTCTGAGAAAAGGAAAGTCAGTTGTTTTTTTTTTGTTGTTGTTGTTGTTGCTGCTGCTGCTGTTGTTGTTGCTTTCTTAGATGGAGTTACACATGATATATCAAATATACTCAAAGGTAGGCCATGCAATCATGTAAAATTAACAAACAAATCCAGAAAAATGGAGAGTATATAAAGTGGAAAGAGTGATAAGGGAGGATATGAAAAAATTAGAGGTGATAAATATGATCAAAATTGTATGACATTCAATTAAATGCATAAGATCTTACATTGTATGAGGATCTCAAGAAATAAAAAAAATATTTAATAATAAAACCTCAAGAAATAACAAAATATACAAGTCTCCAGAGAATCTTTGAAGGTCACAAAGCCTCTCAAAGGTGATACACCTACTAAACAATTGATGCCGGTAAGTGGTGGGATAGCCAATCCCCCAACAAGTCCTGAACGGAAGTCCTGAAATACAGATCTCCTGAGTAACTCACAGTACTAACTAAAACGGAATTGGAGTTACAGATGGTTTTGAGCTGCAATGTAAGTTCTGAAAATCAAATTTAGTTTCTATGAAGAGCACCCATTGCCCTTAACCATACAGATACCTATAGTTCACCCATCAGTGTTGTAAAATATCAGTTAAGAGTTATCACAAGGAATATCGAGGTGTTTTAATAAAATTTGTTAAATTTATTTTATTTGGTGAAATATAGTATGCATTAAAGCCTTGCAATCATTTTCTCTTACAAGCACAGGAGACTTTTATTAATAGCTAATTATGAAGATGAAATGGGCAAGAGAGTTGGGTACTGGGCTAGAGAAATTGCTGAAAGAATTAGAGTACTTGCTGATCTTCCAGAGGACTCAAAATCAGTTCCCAGCACCTTCCTGGGCAAGCTCAAACTGCCTGTATCTTCCACTCTAAGCAATTTGGCCCTCTCTGATTTCTTTGAATATCTTTACACACATTTCATACACTCACATACACAAAAAGTGAAATGATATAAATTAATGATAAAATACCACCAACATCAATACTTTGGTGATGGTCCTGCAGAATTACCTGATAGTTCCTGTATTTACTCTTGGCATATTTTAGTGGTAAGAAGATGCCAAGACCATTGATTTATGACTAAATAGATCATAAGTTCAAAACAGAATTAATTTTGTGCTTCTAAAGCAAATGAGCTGAGAATCTTAGACACCAGAAATAAATTTGTTAATTTCTTCACCAACAGATGTTACCTATGTTAATCTTTTTATTTTTATGTATTTCTCCTGTAAATCCCTTCTCTCCTCCACACTTTGACACCATTTGTTGTAACACTTAAACGTACTCGACTGGCCTCTCCAAACATAGACTAGTGATCATTTCCAGTAATTCAAGTATCCTTATGTCAGTGATGGCAAGGTCGTTTAAAATAAAAGAGTTTAATTTGTAACCACTTTTTTCTGCCACCTTCATTTTACTTAGGTAAATGTATAGTGCTCACAATACTATAGCAGTGAAGAAAAATATATTTAATTTGGGATACAGAAATTATTAAGAAATAAGAATAATTGGGAAATATGGGTCAGTGGTTAGCAGCAGTTACTGATCTTGCAGATGGCTTAGGTTTTCTTCTCAGCTACATGTGGATCAAAAACATCTGTAACTCCATCCCCAGGGGATATGACATTTTGTATTGAACTCCACTGGCTCCTGCACTTATATGCCAATAAAGTAAACAAATAAATACTATTTATAAGAAGAAACAAGAGCAGTAGCTATCTGTTTTCTTTTCATGAACATGAATATCTAATATGTAATAATATACAACTAAACTGACCATCTTACTTATAAATTACCACTCCATTCTGTACTCTATATGGTAAAGATACTTAGAAATGTATGAATAGTTGATTTAACTCTTTTTTCTTCATCTGTCTGTCTGTCTGTCTGTCTGTCAATGTATTGAAATGTAGATATTTCCAAGTTGCTATTGAATGCTATCATATGCCTATTCTGTTTAATTCCTTTGTAATCTTTGTGAGCTCAGTGACTGTATTTTAGGGCACATGGAATCTTGCATTAATTTAACTACTACTTAATAAGAAGGACTATCCAGCTTAATACCCCTGATTATAAAAAAAAAATTAAAGCATTAATGAGTTCCCATTCCTTTGGCCTGCTCCTGCACTGATTATTTAAATGATAGACTTTTCAGCTGTTTAATCATTCCAATAGTGTCTCGTTAGTAAAAGAGCCCTAAACTTTTTATTATGTTAATTATGCAAACGACTTGGCTTTGGTCACCATTGGGTTTCCTGAAGGGACAGATTATGGGAGAATTTTATGTAAGTGTGAATTTCCTTTGGTCCTTGTTGTTATCAAGAGGGCAAGAGTTACAGCAGATAATGGTTCTCTGAAGAAAGTCTGATAGAGCAGACCCAAGACAGCACTGTCTGCTCTGAGGAAGGAAAAGCCCAGTGTTAATGCTTTTAGACCCACATCTTCCATGCTGTGATTAGAGACTAAAATATAATCACAGATTGGACAGAACACAAGCGGAGGCAAAATTGTTTTCAGAAGATATTATTGGATGGTTTTCTTTTCTTTAAGAGGAAGAAACTCAAATGAGCTTGGATGGATTCCCAGATTGCACATCTGCTTGTCTACATCACACCTGAGAGGTAGCAACCTAACAGATGGGAGTGAGGCGGATTAAAGCATAGCTTCTTTTTAATTTTATGTGCCTATAATCACAATGGCGTACACTCATTACAACAAAGAGTCTTTAGGCTGGCAGACACTCCTGTAAATATAGACTGTACCACCTGTGTGGCAAACAAGTAGATACAGGTGCAATTGTGGGCTCCCTTGGTGAACAGGATAAATGTCTAGTTAGACATACACATGTCATTCTAGCTGTTCATTCCTCTTTCTCTTATGCACTACCATACATTATAATAGAATATTATAAGTGCTGTTTAACATACCTCTCTTTTCTCTACTGGGGAGCATGAGTGGCTTGTATCTCTCTCTTTTCAATGTCTGCTTTTTATTGATTCCTCATCAATCTCTGACATTTCTATTTGTTAAAAATACATTGCATGATTTAAAAATATTTAAGACATAGTAAATGGTCAAAATTATTATCTTTCTTTATTTAAACTATGTGTGGCATTAGGGGATTCATTGAACTGAACAAAGAAAAGTACATATAAAAACTTTTATTTTGAGATTTTAGTTTAAACATATTTCTCTTATCTCTTTCTTTTTTTCACCCCAACTCTCTCTCTCTCCTTTAAATTATTGACCTGTTTCTACACTATTATAGTGGGCATTATGTAAAGATATATTCTTAAATATAACCTGTCAAATCCATATAATGCTACTTATATAAGCATTATACGTAAGGACTATATACTATATATACATACACTATACATAAATCATAAGGGCTGATTGACTGGCACTGGAAAACCTTGGGATAGCCACATCTTTTGTTAGCTTCACACAGTTTCCTATATGCTTCTTTGTTTATTTGATGCATGTGTATGTGGGTTGGTGGGGGTTCTTCATCCAGTTTGGTTGATATGTTCATTGGCATCATCCATGTTTAGCTCATGTTTGGAAGACTTTATGAATATGACTTAAATTAAGTAGTATTAATGTTGTATAATCGCTGAAAACAAAGTGAAAATAATTGAGATAGCATGTGTCTTAAATACAAACAATAATACTAGGATTGTGAAGAACTTAATATATCAATTAAAGAAAACATGAAGAAGTAAGCCATTCTAACAAATGATCCATTAAAATATCTTGTGTACAGTGTTAGATCAGTTTAAGAAGAAAAATTTTAATCACACTATCAAAACAGGAGATGAAATATCTAGGGGCATTATTTGAATTTTTGAAGTATAAGATGTTTCATCACTGCAGTGAGTCAACAGTGTACAGCTGAGCCAGACAAAGATCAGCAGACAGTAAGTCTGACTGTGAGTTAACTGACTGATGTGAAATGGCCTGCTACATTTGACTTGCTCTTCATAATTGTCCCACTTAATCATGAAACACCAGTATTGGCTAGCATTTATAGATCTCTTGTGCTCAGGCTCTTAGATGGGGTTCTTTTTCTTCCCATGCAGGTGTCAATAGCCATTTTTGTAAAACACGAAGAAAATGTAAAGTGCAATAGGATCTCACATGAACAAATAGTGGTTGATTAATTATGACCAAGAAATCTATGTTCTAAACAGAAAGTGGTATTGGATGATCTGCTGTAAGTTATGAATTATTCTATGATGATCATTTTAAATTAGATCTCATCAAACTCTTAATTATGCAAGATGTTTCTTGATTCTGAAAAATAAAGTAATAAAGGAAGAATTTTATATTATTCCATTAAATAACATCTGTTGCAATAACAAATAAGTTAAATCTTCTAGTAAGTGGTTAAGTTTAATCTATACTTTAGAGTCTTTTATTCTGACTCTTAAGTATAAATGATTTGACTAATTTTCTGATTCAGTAGTATAGATTGTTTGACCATCACTTAGAGAGAGTATAAATGAATCAGAAAAAGCCAAACAGGTTTTTTTTTGTAAGTTATTATATCTCATGTAAATGCCATGACTGTGATCAGGCATAAAAGCACCAATTTTATACATTTCATTTATTAGATCCTTGGTAAATATAATTGAATAAAATAAAATACAGAAATAGGAAACTAGTATTTCTCAAAAATTATAATCAATATGTAATGCATTTATAAGATAATCAGCTTCAAGAGACTCAGACTCAATGGCAGTATGCGTCACACACAAACACAGACACTGACACACACACTCACTCACACACATATACAGCACAACACACATATGACAGATTATTTGGATATATAATAAAAAAACTTTGGGAACGTTATCTATCTAAATTTGACAATAAAAGCTCAATCTTAAGATTACATGAAGAACAACTTCTAAGGACATTTAATAACAGAAAATGAAGGACATTTTTCTCTTCAAGATGTAGAATATGAGTGAATTTAACTCTAATATTAACCCAAATTCTCAGGCTGTGGAGAATAGAGTGAAATGTATGCAGAGCCTCCAAAAAGGCCACTTTCAGATCAGTCATCTCATGTACAGTATGTCCTCCTGAAATACATCCAGGATCTCACTGGGTCTGGGGTAACATTGAAGAAATGCTTATGCCTACTCCTCCATGAATAGCAGGAATTAGGTTTTTGAATGATAGTGTTTGATATTTTGCCAACATTTGTGAGGCTAGAAAAAAATTTCAAAACTTCGTATTTCCTAACATAAATAGGCAGAAAGTGTGTGTGTTTGTGTGTGTTGTGTGTGTGTGTTTGTGTGTGTATTTGTGTGTGTGTGTGTGTTTGCCATGTGTTCTTTTGGTGCCTCTGGAGGTTAGAGATCAAATCTTTTGAGTTCAGTTTTTCTCTTAGAGAACCTGACCTAAGGTTGAACTTCAGTTGACTAACAAACTGGCATCTCACACCAGTTTCCAAGTTACCCCCAAACAAGAAATATGTCTAACACTAGTTTCCGTGTTATTCCCCAATAAATCTGCACCTCCAGGTTACAAGCCTGCTTATGACACTTCACTTCCTAACAATCAATAATCAGGAGTAAAAGAGAAGTTATGTTTATAGTTTAGCTCCCCACAGCAGCAAATTATATTAAAGACCATGATGGGCTCCCAATCAGATGTGCACCAGGCTAGATACTCCATTCTTGCCTCTATAAATGGTTGCCTGAAACATGTCTTGCCTCACCTCCAGTTCTCTTGCATCAGAGATGGTGGTGTAGCACAAGCATGAGATTACAATAAGGGGATCTTAATGCAATTGCATTGGAATCAGCTCCTTGATGGTCTTTGGGTGGGGAAAGGAAACTTGTAGAGTTCACCTCCATTAGATAGACAGGACATCAAGTGGAAGGATGGGGTAACCATTCCACATTCAGCAACCCTGACTCGGAATTGTTCCTGTCTGAAAGAAATTCAGGGACACAAATGGATAAGAAACTGAGTTAAGGTGGGTCCAGTGACCAGCCCAACTTGGGATTCACCTCAAGGGGAGGCTCCAAGGATTGACACTATTACTGATGCTATGGTGTGCTTACAGATAGGAGCCTAGCATGGCTGTCCTCCCAGAAGGCCAATAAGCAGCTGACTGAGACAGAAGCAAATACTTAGACCCCACCATTGGACTGAATTCAGCAACCTCTGTGGTTGAATTAAGGAAAGGCTGCAACAATTTGAGAAGGACAGTAACACAATAGAAAGAGCAGCATTCTCAATAAACAGGGACCACTGAGATCTTGCAGACACTGAGCCACCAACCAGGCAGCATGCACTAGTAGGTCTGAAGCCCCAACACATATACAGCAGAGGGCTACCTGTTCTGGCCTCAGTGAGAGAAGATAAACCTTACCCTTGAGAGACTTGAGGCCCCAGGAGGTGAGGAGGCATGGCAGGGGGAGGGTGGTGTTCAGGGTGGGACATCATCTTAAAGAAATTTGCATATATATATATATATAATGAAAGGAATCAAACTTATAAAATTTTAAGAAGAGACCTTATATTGTTCATTTCTTCTCATTGTAATATATTTAAAAAATCTTTGTTGTTCAAATAATTTAATTTATATTTATGAAGTTGGATGCAGAATACTTTCATTGTTGTAAAACACCATTATATTTTCCTATATCATTACACTTAGCTTATTTAAACTGTGAAATGCAATATAAGTCTTAGAAACCACCAGTTTGTGTTTCTACAGCTTTCTATTTTAATAGTGCTATACATTTGGAGTTACATAATATGTAAATTTTGAAATTGCCTTTTTAAACTAATGCTCTGAATATTTATCTCATTTCTTATGAACATTAATAGTTCTAATCCTATGTAATATTCTATGAAAAAATATAGCACGATTGACTTAACCATTCACTTCAATGTACTGTTTTAACATTAGCATTCATACAAAAGATACTAAAAACATTCACTATATGAGTGTGTAAGCATACTTGTCATATGTTAGAATGAATGGTCAACTGTAATTACTAGGTCTTGGGTATTGTGTTACATAGTGTATCATATATCATATACCCCATACCACGTGTCATTGTCATGCATCATATAATATCATATATGTATTTAAATTTGTACATGTATACATAGCAATCTTTTAAAATGTTTTGAGAATTTCACTGATGAATACTCATGATTTACATAATTCCATATATATACATATAGATGTGTATGTACATATATATGTATTTGATAATTGCTCTTTCTGTTTAGTTTATCTGGTATGTCTATATGTACATATATGTATGTCTGGCCACTTAGGTTTGGGTTTGGATACATTATCAAGGTTCTTCTCTTTAGAGAAGTTTGATACCTCTCTCTCTCTCTCTCTCTCTCTCTCTCTCTCTCTCTCTCTCTCTCTGTCAACATCTAGGGGTGGGGATTTATGAGACTTCCTCCATTTACATTATCTTGTCAACCAATGATGTCCTTGTGTATATATTTCTCAGGTGACTTTATTATTAAGATGTTAAAGTTTCATGATGTGATTCACCTGTCACACAGAGAAGAAAATAATTTACCACACATAGCCTGGTCCTCTGATTCTTACAATTCCCATCCCTCCTCAATAGTGTTTCTGAGCCCTCCATGTACTTTCATTGTTGTAAAAGTCTATTATATTTGCCTGTATCATTACACTTAGTTTACTCAGAGATATCAAGTGGGGATGAATATGCCACAGTTAGACCTTCTCTGCCTTTTGAACAAAAGTTGTAGATATTCTTTGTCACTATCTGTTGAAAAAGTAGTTTCTATGATAAAGTTTGAAAACTACAGTTATCTGTCAGTATAAGTATAGATGTTTACAATACAGTTGGGAAATTGCACTAGTTTAGACAATCGGCAATAGTAGTTTCTTCACTATGCTGCATACTTAACCAGCCAAAAGATGTTGGCTATATTTACATTACTAGTCTTGGCTTCTTTTTTATTGAGCAGTTTTTATATGCCATTAAATGGCCATTTTTTTTACCACTTAAATACAATTGACACTAAGGCACCCTTAGATACATCTTGCTATAATAGCAAGGTCATAGGTGTGATTCATAGATGAAATAGCTGGGTAGTAATTTTAATTACTTTTCCTCATTAACAGTTTTTATGACACCTTTCACTATCTTAGGAGTTAGTCTCTGGAAAGAAAGTTTCAGGTCAGATCTAGCTCTAGCTCTATACTCCCAAGACCTGTGTTCCAAGGGTGTGTGTCAATAGAATCTTACTTTCAAGTTCTGAGAGGCAACCAATGTAAATGACAATAGCCTATGCTGTTTGGGGAGTCTCTTGACCCTAATCAAAACTCAAATGGAGGTGACTTATACCTCTGCCTGGCACTGAAACTAAGTCTATGATTTATGCTTCTTGGGGAAGAACATTGCATATGTATGTTTATATGTGTGTATTTATACATATATGTTTGTGTGTGTGTGTAAAAGTTATGTTTTTATACTCAAGAAATGTAGCTACATCGTTACTTTACCGTAACTATGGGTGGAGTCTTACGAGACCTCCTTTGCTAATGTTCATATGTCTAATGGTGTTGTAATGTTATGCAATCCTTGTTTTAGGCAACCCTATTGTTGAGATTTCGCATACTGTCGGTCATATTGGAAAACAATTTCTCACAGGGGACATCCTGTTTCTTTGCATTTTACCATCTGTCAGTCTCATGTTGTCAAATGTTTCTTGATGCTTACATGTAGGAGCTGTGTAGCTAGTGTCACAATTGTAGTTGGGTACCTTATGTTTATTTCATTTCTGTATTTTTGACAAGTTGTAAATCTCTGTACTAGTCTTCATCTGATTCAAAAAACAGAAAATATTTTTGATGATAGATAAGAGTTACACATAATTGTGAGTATAAATGTGATTGTTTAGAATATTTAAATATAACTGGAAATTATATTGGTTTAGTGAAATAGCATCCATACCTTGTGTGTGTCACAGATCCCTGCCCTGCCCACATTATCTACATACTTTCATGTCTAGGTCATGAGTAACAGTCTATGCACCAGCCCTGTCTGGTAGGCTCCCACATTTCTAACAGCCTGCCCTGTCAACCTAAAAACATTTTAGTATATCTTTCCTAGAATTACTGTGTGTAACAAAGAAGAAAATTGAGAGTGTTGGTAGCATACACCTTTAATCCCAGGACTCTGGACAGAGAGACAAGTGGGTCTCTGAATTTGAGATCAGTGAGGTCTACAGGTCAAGTTTTAACACAGCTACTACTATATAGAGAAACCTTGTATCAAAAGAAGAGGGGGGGGAGGAGTTGAACTTTACTATGACTTCAGTCTTTATTGATTTATCTAATTTAACTTTGGTTTTGGGTGGTAGTCAAGCAGGAATAAGGCCCTTGTCCATGCTATGCCTGTACTCAACAACCTAACCTTATCTGTCTCCAGCCCTAATTATCTATTTAAAATTAGCATATTCTGATTATTCAGGGTGATTTTGACATTTTTTTTGTTTGTATGAATTGTTTCCAGGTGGACCTCAGGATCACTGTGTTTCTAGTCATGATGGAAAAATACTTCATTCTTGAAGTCACATTCTCCTATTCAGTATATTTGAAGTTATATTATGCAGAGAACAAACCACTGTCCTTGTAACTGTTCCATTGTATAAAAATGATTTACTTACACTTTCACTCATTTTTGTGTTTCTTTACATGAGACTGATGAAGCCTATACAAAGGAGAGATGCAGAAATAAAACAAATTGTATTCATAACAAATATTTGACAGCATTAATTTCAAGTAGACTGATTCAAATGATAATTTCTAGAAGAAGCTAAGAGATTTTATTTGGAAGGGTTTGAGAGGTCCTCCTTATAGTCAGTACAGGACACACAGAGACATCAAATTCTCAGCACAAAGTTGATTATTAGTCTAGAAGGACAAGGAGGGAAAAGAGGATGCCTCGGAATTGGAAAAAAGTTGACAGTAAGCAATAGATGATTTGTTTGTTTGTTTGTTTGTTTTTGTTTTGTTTTGTTTGATCAGGATTGGGTTTTTAAGGAGAAAAAGAAAACTGTGTGCTAGGGTCAGTTGTGAGTTGGTCCTGATTAAACAAGTTAGGCAGTGTAGCCAAATAATGAATCTTGGTTGTTGAACATTTGTCAGGAATGGGTCAGTGATCAAAATAGGGAATAGATCTTGGGAACTTTAGGCCTGTATTCTCATGGTTTAGCAAGGGAAATAGAAGAGTAAAAGACAAAAACTGTTGGCACAGTGTTTGCAATGCTTTAGCCAGGTAGAGAGCCCTTCAATATTATGACAGGGTTTTTTTTTTTTTAATTCTTATGTATTTTTGTTGTTGTTTTAAAATGAATCCATACTTGGTGTACTTAATAAGATTAGCATGTTTTTAATCATAAATTGGTACCTTATGAATAAATTTAAAAGAGGTAGAAAATTTTCCACTTCCCTCTTCCTGAGTTTTCCTGTTGAATATCATAAATATGAGCCTGAGAGATGCCTCAAGCAAGGAGGTACCTGAGGGAAACTCTGACAAATTGAGTTTGATGTTCCAAATCCAGAAGGTGGAAGGAATGAACTGATTCCCATTTATTATGCTTTCCTTTCAGTTGCTGTGATAAAACATCCCACTTAAAGCAACTTAGAATTATAAAAGGCTTTATTTGGCTTGCTCTTCCAGGTCATACTCCATCAGAGAGCAAAGCCAGGGAAGGGACAAAAGGCCGAAACCTGAAGCAGAAAAAGTGGTAGAATACTTCTTTTAGACACACTACCTGATTTAGTTGTAGGTACTACCTTGATAGCCTAATTGCAAAGCCTGAAAGAACCTCCCTAAAGATGGTATCATTTACAGTAAACTCAGTTCTCCGACATTAAGTTAAAATAATCAAGACATTCCCTAACAATCATCTCAATAGACCAATCTGATGATGTCAATTAGTCAATTAAGTTTATATTTTTTAGGTGATGCTAGCCTGAATAAAGTTGACAGGTAACGATATCTAGGACAAAATCATTTGGGGCAGAGATAATACAAATTTTAAATGCAGTATTCTAATTTTCTAACCTAATTTATAAACATCATATTTTCTAAAATCTCATTCAAATTTAAAATGCATGCACATGTTCTTTTAGACTAAGTCTTTAAATTTCCCATTTCTCCTGTTCTTGTACTCATTATATTGATGGGCATCATAAGTTATTTGACAGTTAAATGTATCAACAGCCCTGGTCAGCTATACCTAATACAAACAGTTCTTTCTACTCCCAAATAGTAAGCTTGAGTTTTTAGTACTCCTACTGAGAAACAAGTCTTTTCTAGAATAAAGTATAGGAAATTAAATAACAATTTTTTTAAGCTATGTAGCATCACCTGTAATAATATGGCTAATAGATATACTATTTTCTGCTGCCTGACTCCGCTGAGCGACCACCCAAAAGAAGAAAGACTCTCATTTGATAGAGCATCACCCATAGCAATTCCTACAAAGAGGATTATCTTAAATCTAGTTATCTGCATCAGAAATACATTTACTGGTTATTTATTTCAACCATGCTTAAAAATTTGTTTTCACTATAATTGCAGATCTGAGACTCTAAGAGTGTTTAATGTATGACCATGAAGTGAGTTGAAAGAAAAACAGGCAATACATTAATTTCACATCTCTAGACATGCTTGAGTGCTATGTGCATGTGGTTAAAAACCATTCAATATTTTCTACTCTGCTACTTATCTGTCAGCATCTCAATGTATTTTGTTTCCCCCAAGGACTGTAAATAAGAATTGGACCTGTGAAGCAAACATTCCTAAATGAACAACCTGATCCTGTTATAGGTTAAAAGGCAGATCTCAAAAACATGTCCTAATAAAAAATGTGAAATATGATATTAATGGCTTAAAACTGTACACTTCTCTTGAGACTTTCACTGTTAATAACATCTAGTATCATAGATAAAACTGAGGGAGTAGTCATTACTAAAATAGATTTTCTAGCAAAATTAGACATCATCTCCACAAATCAATAATCATTTGAAGCTAACAGGGTGATTAAATGACCTCCTTCTTATTTTGGCTTATGTTGACTTGCTTTTTAATCTTGATTTAGAGACAAAGAGCTAGAAACAAAGATAAACCGAGGACTTAGAACATTAGAGCTCCATCTTGGGGACTATTCATTACTGAGGTTAAGGACTCCCTCCCTTCAATCAGGGATTTTCTACTTAATCAATGTGTTCTGGAAGAAAAACTGAACACTCTAGGTGTACACTGTATACAAATTACAACCTAAGGCCACTTTTTCTTTTAAAAGATCTGCATCATTAGCTCTTTAATGGCAGATGTTATATTTTTTATTTAGTAATTTACCATGCTCAGGATGTTTGGGGTTATCTTTCTAGTGACTGATAATATTGTCATTAATTTTTTACCATCCATGAAGTTTATCCCTCCTAACACTTTAATGTTCAAAATAGAATTGCCTCAAGTCAGTGTCAAATAAATTTTACTGTCAAAGTTTTTTCTTACGATGTAGAGTAATACAACCAATATTTAAGTAGAGTTATTAATAGTTTGAATTACTCTAATTCCAATTTCTGTATAAAAATCAGTGATTAAGAATAATAATATCTAGGCTGTACAAAAAGATAGCCAATCCTGTCCCAAGGAAGAACAAGGAGAAAAATTGAAGAAAAGACCAAAGGAACAGGAACGGTCATCCAGGACTGCCCCGCCTGGTAATCCAACCACCCTACAGATACCAAACTTGACACCGTTGTCATTGCCAAGAGGCACTTACTGACCAAAACCTGGTATGACTGATCCTTGAGAGGTTCGGCCAGCAACTGACCAATGCAAATGTGGATGATTGGAGCTAACCATCAGACTGAGCTCAGGGACTCTGGTGGGTGAGCTGGCAGAAGGAATGGAGGAGCTGAGGGAGATTGCAACTCTAGAGGAAAAACCACATCAGCTGGACAGACCACCCAGTGCTCCCAGGGATTAGACCACAAGCCAAGGAGTGTACAGGGAGGGATTGATGGCTCCAGATACATAGGTCTCAAAGAATGGCCTTGTCTGACATCAATGGGAGGAGAGGCCCTTGGTCTTGTGGAGGTATGATGTCCCAGTGTAGGAGGATTCTGAAAGGGTAGGGCAGGAGAGGCTGTGTGGGTGGAGAAGCACCCTCATAGAGACAAAGGGGAGGGAGGAGAGAGATGATGTGGAATGATGGGCTTGTGGAGGGGAAACTGGGATGTACAATATTACTTGAGATGTAAATGAGTAGAATGGTTAATTAAAAAAAGATAGCCATATAAAACACATCAAGTCATGTATACTAAAAGAACATAGCATGTGCTGATCTAGAGGTAGAAGAACAGCTTCCATTTATTTAACATGAATTATGTGCAGAACACTTCCTTTTATACATATATATTTTTGAATTTTAAGATACTTCATCCAGCAGCAGGTGGAAACAGATGCAGAGATTTATAGACAAACATTAGGCAGAGCTCGCAGAGTCTTGGCGAAGAGTCGGGTAAAGAATTGAGCAAGTCAGAGGAAGCAAGGACACCACAAGAAGATCCTCAGTCTAAACTAATGTGGGCCCATTGGGGCCTCACAGAGACTCTCTTACCAACCAGGGAGCATTCAGGGGCTAGACCCATGCCGCCTACATATGTGTGGAAAATGAGTACCTTGGTCTTCATGTGGGATCCTCTAACAACTAGTAGAGACGCTGTCTTGGTCTCTGTTCCCTACCATTGGGTCACCTACTCCCTACCTGGAAGGTCTGACTGACCACAATGGGAGATTAAGTGCCTAGTCCTGCTAGACTAAATGACCCAAGGTGAGGTGGACCCAAGGGTGACTCTTCTCTGAGGAGAAAGGGAGGGGCAATGTGGGGAAGAATTTGTAATGGGGAGGACTGGAAGGAGAGTAGGGAGGCGGGCTATGATCAGGATGCAAAGTGATTAAAAAGTAAATTATTGAAAATAATAATAATAATAATAATAATATAATTGCATTTTTCTCCTTTCTTTTCCCCTCTGCCATGCAATCCACCATTGTTTTTTCTCCAATCAATGGCCTCTCTTTCTTTAGTTGTCAATACAGTGTTTGTGTGTGCATGAGTGTGTGTATTCCAAAATATCATTACTACTTAACCTGTATAATTTTACTGATATACACGTTATTTCAGGGATGACCACTGGGTCACAATTGGGGGCCTCTTCTTTTCCTGCTCTCAGCATTTTATAATTGCCTGTAGTTCTTTGGGGCTGAGGCCCATATTTTTTCCTCCCATGTTTTCATGTTTATTGGTGTCATTCTTGTACAAGTCTTGTCTAGGCAGTCACGTTCTTAAGACTTTATGAGTATAACTTCTCTGACATACTGGGAGACACAATTCACAGAAATATTCTGGTTTTTCTTTTTCTTTTTTTTCTTTTCTTTTTTTTTTTTTTTTTTTTTTTTTTTTTTTTTTTTTTTTTTTTTTTTTGGAGGCATACATTTCCTACCTCCTCTTGCTCTTTAATCCCTGAGAATTAGGAGCAGGAGTTATATTGTGGTATTGTGGTTGTATCAATTAGGACTGAGCATCACATGGTCTCTTCTCAACAGTTTGATTTTTTACACTCTTATGGAATATAATGGCCTCTTTCAATGAGAAAGAAAGATGATGAATGGCGAGATTTATAAATATCTGTTAGTATAAGAACAGATATTTAGAATATAGTTAGAAATTATGAATTAAAGTGGTAGTTGTTGGTTCTTCTTCAAGACTCTAAGAGCCCTGGGTAGTTGGCTAGATATTTAGGAGCAGATAATGATTTTCTACTTTGGGTCACGCTTAAATCCAACTGGAAAACTGTTGGTTAGCAAGAAGATATGCCATTAATGCACACATTAGTGATATTGTGACGTATTAGTGATTGTTATTCATAATCACCATAGCTGAGTAGTACTAGTGGTTGATTCCTTACCTTAGGAACATTCTTATGTCATTAGGGAAGATCCAGCTTGGACACTCTGGTTTTTGAGTTTGAAATGCGTGCTGCTTTCAAAAAATGGAGTACATAAATACCTTGCACTTCTAGGAGACTACCAAGAACAACTGCAATAGTCTATGATGTCTGGGGAGTCTCTTGTTATTTTGGTGACATAGTCTATGGCTCTTGAAAGAAATATCTGCCAAAGATGTGGACATTTTCATTTAAATTATATATCAATGTATATGTATACACAGATTTATGTATGTATTATGTAATTTAAATTAGTAGATTTAAAATTGAAAAAATGCTAATATCCACTAATTCACATAGGGAATAGACAAAGAAGACATTGTATTTTTTGCAGTAAATATATTTAAACATACATAATTAAACATAATTAAATAAAACAATAAAAAATATATTAGGAAAAAATTGTTTGGGTCTTTATCTAGATAGGGACAGTGCAAGAGTGTGTAAACAAAACCAGATCTGTATCACAGAGCATAAAATTTTTTAAAAGCACAGTTATCTAAACAGATACAAGTGTATCTGTATATGATACAAGTTGTATCAAGTGTATATGTATTGATACAAGTGTATCAATGTATATGTATACACAGATTTATGTATGTATTATGTAATTTAAATTAGTAGATTTAAAATTGAAAAAATGCTAATATCCACTAATTCACATAGGGAATAGACAAAGAAGACATTGTATTTTTTGCAGTAAATATATTTAAACATACATAATTAAACATAATTAAATAAAACAATAAAAAATATATTAGGAAAAAATTGTTTGGGTCTTTATCTAGATAGGGACAGTGCAAGAGTGTGTAAACAAAACCAGATCTGTATCACAGAGCATAAAATTTTTTAAAAGCACAGTTATCTAAACAGATACAAGTGTATTTAGAATCATAGGTGATTCTACATATATTAAAAAATGTGAAGAGTTTCAATTTTATAAATGATGCCAAAGATATGTCATATTTGATATATATCCATTGAAGTTATTTTTCATCATTCATATTTTAGGATTAATTTTCATTTTCAACTTGACTAGATTTATAGTGATCACAGAAACATATTTCTATGTGTGTCAATGATTGTTTTCAAAAGATTTAATGAGAAGGGCAGAACCACTTCACCTTTGCAGGACATCATCTAACAGCTTAGGTGTCAGATTTAATAAAGAATGAAAATGAGCAGAGTGTTAGCCTTCATTTTTCTTTGCATCTTGACAGCACATGCAATGTGAGAGCAGTGCAAAGCTGCCTTCTCGTCCTACCGCCATTATGGTCCCAACAGGATGGATGGACTGTATTCTCAAACTTTGACGTAAAATAAGCTATTTCTCCTTTAAATTATTTTGTCAGATATTTTGTTATACAAAGAAGCCAATAATGCATAACATGTATGTAATAAAAATATATCTGTGAAATTTGACCATATGTTTTTTTGGTCTTTAGAGCCAGTGTGTGTGATAAGCTTATGGAAGCCTTACAATCTTTGGGCTAGAAAAAACCCTAGAATTCTATAATAGAAGCCTCATAGGGCATTTTAAATGAGTTTTGAAGAGCACAATGCCAAAGGAAGCGTAAGAAGTGAAAACCTGATGCCTAAGTTTGCAGAAGGGGCAGAGGTCATTCATGTTATAGCCTGGCAAAAAACAAGTAAGCAAGCAAACAAAGAAACAAACACAACCTTTGACTTTGTTCTGAGAATATCCTAAAAACTCGAGTGAGGCTGATACCTATAATAATGGACTAATTGTTTCAGTGGAATAAATTTGATAAAAAGAAAATATTCAGATTATATCATTGTTAGTGCTCACTATTTTGATTCAGGTTTAGCAGTAAGTGTAAACTTAGATATGAAAAATGTGCAGTTTGGTGGGAAAAGGAGAGAGGATTAACAGTCTATTAATGTTGAGTAAGGACAAATTAACTGTGGTTGTTAAAAAGATCCTCCCCCCAAACAGAGAAGTCTAGTACTCTACAAAGAACAAAATGAGAAGTGACATGAAGCTAACACTGTAGCCACAAAAGGTTACAACTTACGAAAATGAAAATTCATTCAAAAAAGCAAATTAAATAGAGAACGCCTATAAAAATTTTAAGTCAGACCCAACACATAAAGTGAATGAAAGAAAATGAGGCAATATTCAAAGCTGGCAGTAGAACACGACAGCTGCATCTGCATGGCAGTCTGTGTAGGCCCAAATGATCAAAGATCATCATGGTAATTGATAAGAGCATCAAAGTTGCAAAAGTCACCCGAGACCCTGGGTCAATGTCCTTATAAGGAACTGTAGGAGATACTTATATGAAGTATCCTCACAGTCTAGTCTATAACCTTATCCCCTACAAAAAAATTAGGTAAAATTTTATTATGAATTCATATTAATTTTATAATATATGTAGAGTTAATAGTGATTTGACTTAGATTTTCATAGTAAGTATTTTATTTTGCTAAACTATTGGTTTTGAGACATAGAAGTTTATTCAGTTTCTTATTCTTACAGACACCTGCATGTGTTTGTGATAATAATCTTTGTGTACTGGCAAGCATTTGAAAAAAAAAAAAACTTTATGTTGAACTAATGGAGCCCTGATTTAAAATATTTCCTGGTCTCCTTCCTTAGATTAAAACTGTAGCAAATTACATAAAAATTTAGTACTGTGTTTATACAATATATAGTCTAGGCAGCTACAATTTAACGAAATTCCATTATTTGTGAATAGAGATTTTTTTGACTACTTATGTTTATTGACTTGCTTGTTCCTTGACTATTTGCAACTATTGTATTGCTAGACTCTCAACCTAGAACTGACCTTAATACTTGCATGTAATTAAAATGGTATAAAAGCAAAAAGAAGGAGGGATGAGATAGGGGGTTCATAGAAGGGGGAATGGGGAAAGGAGATGGCATCTGAAATGTAACTAAATAAAATATCGAATAACAAAAAGGAAAAAAAAAGAAAATAGAATCATTAAGAGAATTGGCATT
Organism: Arvicanthis niloticus; assembly: GCF_011762505.2. Classification (NCBI taxonomy): domain Eukaryota; kingdom Metazoa; phylum Chordata; class Mammalia; order Rodentia; family Muridae; genus Arvicanthis; species Arvicanthis niloticus. The sequence goes on from NC_133433.1 coordinate 7,230,801, forward strand.
AAGCTGCATAATAATTACTAGTTGAAATTATAAGGCTACCATTCAGCAAAACTATAAGAATATTTTCTACTCAAAGAAGAAAATAAATATTTTTATTAGAAATTATTCTTATTCATGTCTTCCATAAATTGTACTTCCATTATGGGCCATTCCTTGATTTAAAATTATTTTAAGATTTGCATATTAACTAGTATTTTGTTTTTTAAATTTAAGACTTTATTCTTTTCTTGTTAGAGTAATCTTAATAACTGCTAGAAATTGAGCTAAGCAGAGGAATGCTAGTTTAGAACATGCAAGATTGTTGGTTCAATATCCAGTTCCACAAATTACAGCCCATGAACTTGATATCCATTTGAGATAAATAAGATTCATATGAGTAAAATATGTGTAATATATTTAAGTTTAATATCATATTCTAAATGGTGGCTATATTTAGCAACACAATCAGAAAATAATGTGTATTTTTCAGCAATAGAATCTCCTGTATAGAGTGAAGTGACTAAAACATATTTTCAAATGTATGTGTGTATATATATATATATATGTATATATTTATATATGTATATATATGTGTGTATATATGTGTATATATATGTATATATACATATACATATATGTATAATAAAATTTTGAGGTTGAAAATATAGCTTAGTAGGTAAAACCATTTTGATATAACTTTTGAGGTCCACATTTTAGTGACCTAGCATACATGTAATACAAAATGGATTGTTTACTCAATCATAATCCTATTACATGATAAGCAACAAGTACCATGCAGAAGCTATAGCTAGGCAAAAAAGAAAAAAGAAAAAAGAAAAAAACAACCAAAAACCTATTGACTCTGAGATTCAAGTAATAGTCTCTGGTTTAATCTATAAGGTGAAGATGAGCGATTACATTTTATCAACTCCACATCCATAAACATCTTTGTGCATATATTATTTTTAATATTTTGTGCCCAGTTAGTGACACACATTAGGGAGGTTGTAGAAAGTTTAGAAATATACATCTGGATGGAGGAAGTAGATCACTAGGATATACCTTTGAAGTTTATAGTAGACACTTGTTATTTTTCTGATCTCTAGGTACCTGATTTTCAAAGAAATTAGGAAAGTAAAAAGAAGCAAATCTATATACTCAGTAAAAGTTGCATAGTATCATGACGCCTCAAAATCATATTCTAAATCATTTTCAGCTTCAATGTATAAAATTAGAAAGTCATTTGAAAGACTTTCTACATGAATAGAACTTGCACTGCCTTAATGCTACAAGATTGCCTGAGAGAATATGTTTCTTAGCCACCTAGAGATTAAGATGCCACTACCACTATGCAAAATGTAGCTCAGGAGTGAGTGGGTGAGTGGGGGGAACACCCTCATGGAAGCAAGGGAGGGAAAATGGGATAGTTGTTTTCCGGGGTTGGTGGGGTACATGAAAAGGAGCTAACATTTGAAATGTTAATTAAAAAATCCAATAAAAATGAAAAAAAAGTGAACAAAGAAGCATTATTTAGTGTCATTGTCTGTGCAGTGCTAACTTTTCTGACTTACAGACTATATGAGTTACAGGGTCTAAGAAGCTTCCAATGATGTCCGAAAGACAGATTTGAGATCAAGCACAAAGTAGCTGGATCCAGGAGCCTTTCATTTGTCTCCAGGAAGGTAAAAGTTTTATTATTATTATTATTATTATTATTATTATTATTATTATTATTATAACTATTGTGAACATAAAAGCTAAATTGCAATGAAGAGTCAGTACTATGACTTCTGGGTGTCTGCTTGGGAAAGCCATTTCTCTGGTCCTGTTTAAAAATATGTTTTTAATAATGATCTGAACATGAATCTGTGATTGCCAGAAATAAAATATGTCAATTGGAATGTAAAGACTTCTAACAGGCTCATATTCTTGAATACTTTGTCCTAACCTTGTGATACTATAGTGGGAGACTGTAAAATCTTTGCAGGTAAGATCTAAATAGTGAAAGTAAGTCACAAGTTATCTGTGAATGCTATATCTGACAACTGGTACCTACACTTTTAATAAAGGTTTATTGCAATGAGATAAAGGATCTCCTCTGCCATGGACTGACTCCTGTTAGATATGAGCCAAAAAAACCATATTATCTACATTCTGAATCCTGTACCAAAATAAATAATCCTATCTTTTAAGTTTATTATACCAAATACTTTATCCATAACAATAAACTGTAAAGCTGGGGAGATTAGCTAACAAAATTTGTTTCTCCTAAAGAAGACTTGGCTTAAATTCCTAGCATCAGTATGGTGACTCAACCATACATAACTCAATTTGCAGGATATTTTATGCCTCCTAATTTGCATGGTTATCAGACATACAGAGAGCACATATACATTCATTCAGGCAAAACAGGGACAGACATATACACACAGACACACAGACACAGGCAGACACACACACACACACACACACACACACACACACATATATATATATATACATATATATATATATATATATATATATATATATATATATATGTAAAGTAAATTTTAAAGTTTAAGTAGTAAGGTAAAGTGTTTGCATTGTTCCCACTTAAATAAATCTTTCTTTATCAACACAAACTATTGTGTTTTTTAAATCATACAAAGAGTTTCCCTCTATGGTGTAAAGTGGCATTAGTATTGCAGAATTGAGGACATGTTATTTCCCTTTGGGATTTTAGGGTTATTCTAACTTTTATTTCTCTAATCTAATTTGTCTGATTTTATGTAAGTCTACATGTTTCAAATAACAATGTGATGAAAATGATGCTATTGGATAAGCTGTGCTGTTTTTTCAATTTCATCACCATCTCTACATTCATCTATTGATAATCATAGTATTAGTTTTTACTTAATATTGAATTTGTACGTAGATATGTGAAACTTATATAGGATTTTCTTTTATTGAACTATGAAATTTATAAGGAATATAAAACTTAGAGAGCAATATGTTATATAATATCACAACATGTAATAAAATGCATCCACAGTGCACAAAACCTTCTTGAAGAAAATACTAGTTTTTTTATGAAAGTAAAACAAGTTTTACAGGGATTATAAAGAGAAAATTATAAATCACATAATATATGGATGGTTTTCTACTGTAATTGAAGACTAAAGGATTATAGAGACAAAATGCAAAAGTACTAAGAAGTGAACATTTATGAGTCTTTTAGTTTGATGGGAAATACATGTTGCTGTTTATTTTACTAGAAGTGAAAATGATACTCTTTCAATGGTAGAAAAATGCTTTCATCTTTAGAGATATATATTAAAGCTTTATATAGCATTACATGTATCTGTGATTATTAAACTTAAATCTTGCATATATAGGGATTCCTAATACCATTCTAATTTAATTTACCCAAAATGATTCCACAAAGTGTAAACACATGACACACTGATTTTTGTGACTCTGGATATTTATAAACACAAAATGAGGTCACTGTTCTCATGAGTCTTATTATATTGGTACATTCCTTTTCTGGATTGTAAACAGCAATTGAAACTTTGATATAGAGACAGTTTAGAATGCCATTAGTGTAAAAGTGGAGAGAAACTAAATTCATTTCAGGAAGTAGATAGAATTTCACAGTAACAGACTGTTGATCTATGTATAAGAATTTGTTGGATGATAAATGCAGATGAATATACTTAACAAAATGAAAACAAATAATCCTTGAATAGTTTTGAAAATTTTTGTCATGTGAACAATACAAAGAATTTAATGTTTATAAATTTACTGTCTTGTCTGGATTATATTTTACTATGCATTTTATTATAATTTATCATAACATTATATTTCTTTAAATAAGAAGAATAGTTTCTGTATTTTTAAAAGCAAATACTACTAATTCCAACCTTATTTTAAAGTACATAAGCTAAATCAGGTATATCAAGTGGTGGAAAATATTGCTACTGAGACATATTTTTGGAACAGCTAAACAATCCAAACCTAAATGTCAACCTTAGGATGGAACTTATATAACTTGGTTTTGGATCACCACCAATATATGAAATGATTCACTTCTATTATAAGGGATGACCACCACACTACTGAACCATATAAAAATATTAATATATCTTTTCATATACCAATAGAATAAAACAAAATCATATTCTTAATTAGCTAATAGAGTTTCCAGGGTAAGTTATTGAGGTGCACATTTCCTTTGCATGATACTCTCAGAGAATTTAGTAAGATTACCAAAGATAAAAGTACATTCTAAGGAGAAAAGAAAAGCAACTAGGCATAAAATCTCATGTTTCTGGAAAAAGGAGATTTAATACAGGTATGATAGATGTGCAACCAGAAACAATCTACAGATTTCATAGAGTGCTGATTAAACTCTAATGCTAAATGCATAATAGTGTATTTAATTACTACTTCTTGGAAGAATAGTCTCAGTGCTTCACAAAGAAAAGCATGAACAATTTGATAAGTAATTTATTTTTATTTATTTATTTATTTATTTATTTATTTATTTCTCTTTCTTTCCTTTATACTATTTTTTTTTCAAAAGGATATGCCAGAACCCGAATGAGGCTAGTCACCATATTCTGCCAAAATCATCTCTGTTTTTCATGCATGAAGCAGGGGGATCCTTTGACTCATTGTATGAATAGGAATTGAACATCATACTGTGACACATTTGGAAAATATCTGAGAAGACGAATTAAAAGATTAAGGTAATATGGGTCCTTGTAGAGCTAATTTTCTTTAATAAAAAAAATTCTCAAAATTTCCCACTTATTTACTCTATCCTTGGAATACTGAGGAAACATAACAGTCATTTTAGTCTTTAGTTATATTTCCTCCTCAGCTATTGCTGGGAAACAGAAGTCATGAAAGAAGCAGAAGGAATGTGTAGATGTGTCCTTGCCCCTAATATTGTAGCCCTGAGAGCACTTGAAAAAACTGAGGGAAAAGGGACCTCAACACCTTTGTTATCATCTCCTACAAAGTACATATAACAGAAAGATCCTGTTATTAGCATAGGAAAAGAACAACAGAGTGAGAGGAATGTCCACTACAGTCACAGCCACAGGAACAGAGTTTTTGTTATTTTTTTAGTTGTTAAAATGTAGTTTTCATGTAAAATTTCTCTACACATTCTGCAGGAACAACCCAGAATGCTAACGCTCTTCAGATTCTTATGTAACTCCCAACTGCTTATGATCTTAAATCCTTCTATTATCATATCCTTGGGAAGTATTTCTTCTTTTTCTTTTTGAGGAATTGTTTCTTGATTTGCTCTCTCCTTTCTCCAGGCCAAAATATTTTCTGTGTTCAGGAATAAAACTATTAAAGGCAGTTTAAAGATAAATTATTAGAAACCATCTGTATTCCACTTTCTATAATTTGCAAATAAATTTATTTTTAAAATTATTTATACTGAAACTTTAAAGCAGTATAGACTCTCTCCTTCTTTCTCACTGTTATGCAAATTTCAAAGGCTAGCAAGTTGGCTCAGCATGCAAAGGTGCTAGCTTCCAAATCTGACCCTTCAAAATCTGTATGGAGGAAGGAGATAAATAACTCCCTAAAGTTATCTTTTAAGTTTCATGCTGTAGGCACACAGACACAGGTACACACAGACACACATGAACACACACATACACACTCAAATGAAACTGTGAATAAATAAGTAAAAAGCAGTCTTATATTCTTCCACAGTCATGCCTTAGTAGTATGAATGTATTTTATATTCCCTTCCTTACGAAGGAATCTATGGAATCAATAAACTGCTATAAATCTTTGAATGACATTCTTCTTCTAGTAACTAAAAATAGTACCTGGAAACCCAGTTCAGAGATAACAGTGTACTAGCTGAGAAAGGCTTTCGATTTGTTTCTAGCTTCTCAAAATATTTAGAAAAGATGCAAACTCTCACACTGACTGGGGTACTCTGCACTAGTAAAGAAATGGAAACAATCTGTACCCATCCACTGAAGAGCAGATAAAGAAAACGTAATATTCACATACAATGGAACATAATTAAGAGTGGAATTGCCAAAAAGCCTAGCACAAGTGGAAAAACTGCTTTGTGTTAAGTGAACTAAGCAGGCACAGAAAATCCAGTAGAATGTGATCTCACTCACATGTGAAATCAGAAGACTTGAGTTTGAGAAGGGGAAAGTGGCATTGTAGAGTTTTGGTCAAAATACTGTATCAATCTACCCACAAGACTTCAATCACTTCACTTTATTTTTTATACTTCTGTCTTTATTCATTCCTAGTTTGCATTTTTATTCATCATGACATATATTTAATTAAATTGTTAAAAAATATATATAATATATAGACATATATATATATGTTAAATAATAGTTGAGTAATCATCTATACCTTTGAAAGGCATAAAAAAGTATGACAATATGATATGTAAAGGCTCACTAAGAAGTAGTAAAAATATTCTATTTTCAACTCTTCCTAGCAATTTCCAACTTTCTACATTGTGATTTGGTACCACTTTGCCAAAAAAAATTAATTTTTATGCAGCCAGATATTTGTATGAATAACATGATAATGGATGTGCCTGAATGGTATGCTTAACTTCATGCAATGTTTTCAATGTGTAATGATGCTGTTTCACTTAGATAAATCTCACTTATTTTTCTTACAGAAAACAGAAGATCTATGTACCTACACTTATTTATTAATCCATTTTATTATGAATTACTATTCATAATTTCAGGCTTAGTTGCAATGATCTTTGCTGCAAAAGGGTTGCTACAAATATTTTTTCTTTTCTTGAATATAAACTAGTATTTAATAAACAAAATATAATATAAACTCTTCTAATAAATGCAGAATGATAAAAGCATTCAAATATAAACTTCATAGCTGACTGTAAATGCATTAGAAAGTAGTTGTAGCAAATTTGCATTTTATTGTATTAACCAATCATTTCTAAACGTTCGTTATGAATGCAATTATATTGAGGGTAGTGGTTCTTGGCTTCTTAGGATTAGGAAGGTTCCTTTCAGACTCATTAGTTTTGTTGAAAATAAAGATGGGTCTAGTTTGAAACTGTAGTTCCTTGTACAGGATCCAAGAAGCTTAGGCCAGAACAGCCAGCTCTGAGTGTTCTAAGCTTTTTGAGTTTGCTTCCATTTTATCTGCAGATATTTTGAAGACATTGGTAAATTATTTATTGGGCACATAATTATTCATTCTATACAGACATGAAAAACACCTTCTCTAGTATTTATAAAAAATCGAAATTTCCACTTTATGTAGTAATGGAATATCAAGTAAAATTAATTCCAAATTAAAAAAATTCAGAATGAAAATATTGTAATTCATATTGATTCTTCTTTTATGGCTGATTTGCCCAGCTTTATAAAGCTCCTAGTAAGCTGAGTGATAGTAGCACATACCTTTAATCCAAGGACTAAGGAGGCAGAGGCAGGAGGATCTCTGTAAGTTCGAGGCAGGCTGATATGCAGAGTGATTGACAGCCAGGCCTAAATGGGGAATCCCAGGCACAACGCAACACAACACAGTAAACAAACAAACAAAAACAAACAAGAATCAAAGACAGAAACACAAAACAAAAAAAACAAACACTGAAACCCATAACCCCTCTTTAAAGAGAACAAAAGTAATTTATAAAACATAAATATTCATCTCAGTCTCCATGTATCTCATTTTCATTTGTTTATGAAAATAGTAATAGCATTAACATAAGACTTTAAACATTTTTCCAGTACTGAAACATCATCATCATCTTTGTTTCTCATAAAGACTGATACCTTACACACTTAGGAACAGTAAAAATGTCTTGGAAGTTTTGAAAATCATTTGAAGCCTTGAAAATCATTTAAAATAGGAAATGCATGCTTTAATCTTGTAGTCTCTATATTATCTTGGAATCTCTAGACCAAAACAAATTTCTATAGATCAGATAGTCAGTTTTAGAGTATGTGAAGACATCGAGCTCAGAATGACACTTCAAGGTATCAGCATTTAAAATATTCAAGGAAAGACTCATCTAAGGAGATGGAAAGAAACAGTTACTAGTTTTACAAGAAACATAATAGAAGTGTTTCAGAAATAACTTATAAATATATTCTTAATTTTAAGTTGATCTTTGAATGTTGATACAACTGGGTCCTGTCATCCAGCAGAATCTCTTGAATGCCTATTATGTGTCTGGCAGGAGAGCAGCAGAATCAGGGACCTTTGACATCTGGATGGGTTGATGAGATATCATTTGTCTTTTAGGCTCCCCATAATGCAAACTTGGAGGGTGTAGGCACCCTCCTCCTGGCAAGCTTAATGAGACCCAGGGCTTCAGACAGACCACCTGACATCTCTGTTTTTCTTTTAGACTCTACTTCAGCCTATTTCTTGTTCTGCCTTATGGGTTCCTTATCTTCCGTCAGTGTTGTTTTACATATTTGACATAAGAAAATTCAGGAAAGCTTTGATTTTTCCCAGATGCATGATGATAGCAGGCAGTGACCTCAATTAAGACTACAAACAGAGCTGTTGCCTTACTAATTGAAATGCACACCTAAAAGTTTCCACATTTCAGATACTAATAAGGGAAGACTGAAGGAATCTGCAGTGTTTTACTTACCATTATTCCTTCAGTTTCCATCCTTTGCTTTCTTCACCCCTCCCCTTGACTGAAGTTGTTTTGCTGTTTATATGTAGTACCTTTCCCTACTTTGTTTTGTCCACTGTAATGGTCTTTATTTGGCTTTTTTGTGTTACTGTGGCACTCTGGTACTCTTGCTTGTTTGATGTTTCTGATCATACCATCCTCTGATCTTATATTTTGTGAATTGAGACAGACCTCAGATCAGAGTTGTAAATGACAAATGTAAAATTAAAGTCTCTATATATACTTTTATCTGTGTCCCTAACATTTTTCCAGGCCAACTGTATAGAATGTTCAGCTTGTGTTCAAAAGTACAGGTGCACACTGTGAGAAGAAAATTAGAAACAGAAAAGCATTTTATAAAGACAGTGGAAAACTAATGGTCAAAGTACCATTCTTGACAGGAACAGATCATGCATTATTATGGCACCTAAAGCCTGTAGAACTTGAAAGAGGTTTACAAATAAGAGAATATATAAGAACTGAAGCAGTGGGTCTGTGCTAAATACAAGTGTTTGGAAATGAATTATGCTAAAACCAGACCTTACTGTTCAATCAGTATTTAATTTGTGATTGTTTTGCTGAATGTCATGGATGAAAATTTTAATGAACATTATTTTATCACATTTTCTAGCATTTGTTTATTATTTATTTATGCGTGTGTGTGTGTGTGTGTGTGTGTGTGTGTGTGTGTGTGTGTGTGTGCGTGCACTCAAACCATGGTGTTTTTCAAAGGTTAGGACAATTTCCCCAAATCAATTTTTCTACATGAACTCAAGTCAGTAGGCTATGTTGCAAAAACAGCCTTAAGGTTTCTTTCTTTCTTTCTTTCTTTCTTTCTTTCTTTCTTTCTTTCTTTCTTTCTTTCTTTCTTTCAGTTTTTAACATTCTGGTTGTTACCTCCTAATCTATCCCCCACCCATAGTTCCTCATTCCATCCCTTCTTCCCATTGCCTCTAAAAGGGTTCTCCCTCCACCAAGCCTCCCCCTTCCTTGGGGGTTCTAGTCTCTTGAGGACATCTTAAAGTGTCATAAAAGCTTGAATGCTATAGGCACTACATTAAGCTTACAGGTGTTGAGACTGGAAAAACTTAATTGTATAATTCCAGGGTAAGCCAAAATAACCTAAATGGGGAGGTAGTGCATGGAGAGAAATGGGTGATAGAAGTAAAAGGAAGTAGAGTCATGGACTGCCAAATAGATGAATACCTCAAAGAAAAGAATGTGAATAAAAACTGTTTAAATATGTAAATATATTCAGAATCTATTTTTAACAATAACAAAATGGGAACTCTAGGTACTTTACTTTCCATATGCATAAGCTAGTGTGGCATGGCTTCAATTTAATGGAACGCCATTTCAGTTATCACAGTAATATCTTAAAAAAATATGAACAGGAAGACTTTATCGTGCCTGTTCCCTAACCTATATTTGACCTACTGTATTCTTTTTTAATTTAAATGTCAGATGTTTTTACTCAAAGAAATAACAAATTCTTTTCTTAATGACTTAATCTGTGGGATAGCAAGTCTACAGAGAAGCAAACTTTCATGACAGTAGAATAAATCATAAAGAGATGTGTATACAGAGAAATGATTTGATACTATAGATGTTATTCAGAAAATTTTCGTGTCTATGTGGAAGAAAAGTCATTGTGAGCAGGTCATGCAGTGAAGTGAAGAAGCAGCATTGCAGATGTGATTACATTTTCTCTGATAACATTTCCTTGCTTATACATTGACTTGGCTATTCAATTAACATTTAAAAAGCACTTTAGATTAAAATATGTAACAACTCATTTAGGAATAGAATGGCTCAGAATCTTAAGTATGAAACTACAGTGATAAATTATTATGCAATTTGAAAAAGTTACATCATCAGCAACTTGGAAGCAGATGACAAATTTTGTTTCCACTTCGAGACTATAAAGCCAACTTGGAAAACCTGGACACACTGCTCTTCTACAATAACTATATTACTTCTAATAACAAAACAACACAATATGCCATTAAGAACCATATTAATAAATACAGATAAAATATTAAGGATTGATAATGATTAATTTAAAAAAGTGAAAAGCCACTAGAAATATGTTTTTATTCTGTTTACATGGAAAACCATTAATTTTATTTCTCTACAGTAAGTGATTTAGCCAAAATGTTATACAACTGTAGATCAGTCATGTGTCTAGAATAACCATCATAACCCATACAGTCATGAATCCACACATGTGAGCATATGAGCTAGTAGTTTGTATCTAGTCAATTTGTTACCTTGATGTGACATCTGACAAGAATGCATTGAGTCTGCTCGCCATTTTATCTGGAATAATCTTTTAAATAATTCTTCTGATTTTGATTTTGAATCTACATTTATCACAACAGAAGAGCATGTAATGTAACTGCTTAGTACAGGGAGCATGGGTGAGTAGCTAAACACTGAAGACAGCTTTATTGTCAGTGTGAAGCAATTGAATATCCAGGATAGGCACTGGCCAGATAAGTTAGTTTCATTTTTATAACTCTGAATGGTCTCTCTATATAGTATTACATGTAGTTTTCAAACTTTGATTAAAAAATTTAATGTACTAAGAACATAGAGTCAATTAAAGATAAGAAGGTAAACAACAATGAGACTTAGAAGAATGTCAATGATCTAAATCAATAAAAAGATAGAGAGATGAGGTAATATACCAGATATTTCATAAAGATGTGATATTTTGAATAAAACAAAATTAGAAACTAAATTCTTATCTTTTGACTGAAAACAATTCAGGATGTATCTGGAACTTGGCATTCTTTCTTTCTCTTTATTGCCTGAAGAGAGAGAGACAGAGAGAGAGAGAGAGAGAGAGAGAGAGAGACAGAGAGAGAGAGACAGAGAGAGAGAAAGTAGGGCAACGATTTACTAGTTAAATTTTATTTTTTCCTCAAGAGCAGAATATGTGGTATAATGTCATCATCTAGTCAGCTCCCTTTTCTCTCTGTCTACACACATACACAAATACCAGCTATCACTAAAATTTCTTGCTAGACTGCTGACAGCTTATTCTCAGTTGGATTTCTTTGCATTCTGACATGTGCCAATCAGTCCCAAATTTTCAACTGAATAAAATGATAGCTTCTTCTCTTAGTCGTAACTCAAATTATAGACATGTTTTGAATCTTTATACATATGAACTATGGTGAAAATTTATAATGATGGGAACCTTAAAACTTCCTGTATAATATATAAGAAATAAGAAACAACACTAAGTATATTGTTACTGCCTTTCCAATTCATATATATATATATATATATAGAGAGAGAGAGAGAGAAAGGAAATATATATTTTAGCATTTACTACAGCATTTGTTTTAAATACCCAACTCAGCCTTATTAGTTGTTGATTTGTTGCTATATAAAAAAAACATGAGCAAGGTAAGTTACAGTATAATTATCAATTTGAAAATTATAATTACAGATTTATAAGAATTCATTAGTATCAAGATTTGAACATGACAACATTGTATCAGTGAGATAGTCATGGTAAGAAAGCAGTTGATAGCTCACAAGTCAAACCATAAAGAGAAAGGACAAAGCAGACATCAAAATGATACATGTTCTTTGAAACCACAAAGGTCTTCCACCCCGATGACAAATTTCCTGTAGGAAGTCATTACTTTTTAATCCTCTCTAAATAGCCAATAACTAAAACCAAGACTATATATACTAAATTAACAAAAGTAATTCTCAAAGAGTTATCAGCAATGCATTTGTGATATAACTACAGAATAAGTCCAAAATCTTACATACTATGATCTGGGGAGATGATCAATTTAGGAGAGAAAATATAGTTTTGCATTAAAGTGTGACTTTACTCTAGGGATCTGATCAGGCTACACGTGTGTTAAATTTTGTTGGATTTTTTACCCTCTACTTCACAATTTTAGAGGAAATCAAAACAAAATAACCAACAAAGGAACAAATAATCACAACAAAAACAACTTTTGCTTGACCCAAAGAAATAAGAGTATACTAACAATAAATTTAAAATGAAAAGTTATACTTTTCAAAAAATAATATTTTTCATAATATACATTAGTTTATTGATGGTTTGTATATGCTTGGTCCAGGAAGTGGTACTGTTAGAATGTGGGGACCTGTTGAAGTAGGTGTGGCCTTGTTGGAGGAAGTATCACCTTGAGGGTGAGGGTGGGTTTTAGGACCGTCATCCTAGCTGCCTAGAAGCTAGTCTTAACTAGCAGCCTTCAGATAAAGCTGTAAAACTCTCAGCTCCTCTTGCACCACACCTGCTTACATACTACCATGTTTCTACCTTGATGATACTGGACTGAATCTCTGAATCTGTAAGCCAGCCCTCCCATTAAATGTCCTTATAAGACTTGACTAAATGGTTTCACAGTAGTAAAACCCTAAGTAAGACAGGAGGATCCAATATCTGTAGTAATATCAAAGATATTTGTTTTTTTTAGTAGTGAACCAAAATAAATTGTAGAAAAAGTCTTAAATAAAAATTAAATGGCCTCTGTTGAAGGAGACAACTGTATGCAAATAACTGGCCACTCAAGCCATAGAAGCAAGTAGACTAACTGTAGATCTCCCTCACTCCCTCCACTTCTGCAAATCCAATCTCCCAAACTCATACTCTCCACCCCTGGGCTCTAAAGCGGATAACCTGCTGTAGCCCCCATTACCTTCCCCCACTTCAGCTCTAGTGATTACACATATACTCCCCTTCAAATTCCATACTCCTACTTCTCCAATCATTGCTTCATTCTAGGACCCATTTCTGGTTTGTATTCCCTGGAAAACCTTAGAGCACTACAGCTAGTAGAGCAGGTAGGTTAACTGTAAATATTTCCCTTTTCCTCCTGTTTTGTCAGTCACCCAGTCTCTTCCCAGTGTCCTAACTTCCATCAACAGTAGGAATTCTCTAGAAGCCAAAGTCCATTACCACCAGGAAAACTAAGCCTAACTAAGGATCTTTATCTGCTCCCTCCCTTTTCCAAATGCAACACTGAAGTATTTTTTAAATAAATTCTTTACTTTACATCCCAAATTTAGGATCTGCTTTCTCTTCTTCTCCCAGTCTTTCTCTCTTACTTTACCTACCTACCTTTCTCCTCTGAAAAGATTCAGAAAAAGGAAGGCTTTCCATGAATGTCAACCTACCTTTAACATATCAAGTTGCAGTAGGGCTACCTGCATACTCTCCTATTATGTCTAGGAACAGGCAACCCAGTTAGGAAAGAGGGATCCAAATGCAGGCAGCAAAGTCAGATAGAGCTCTCACTCCTTGTGTTAGGAGTCCCACATAAAGACAGAGCTACACAACTGCTACATATGTATAGAGACCCAGGTCCATCCTATTTATGCTCTCTGAAAGTATGGTCTCTGAGGGCCCCTATTGGTACAGGTAAGTTGATTTAGTATCTTTTCTTGTACTGTCCTTGATCACTCTGTCTCATTCAATCCTGTGTCCCATTCTTCTACAGAATTCTCCAAGCTCCCCCAAATGTTTGGCTGTGGGTCTCTGCACCTGTTTCCAGCAGATACTCAGTGAAGTCTCTCAGAAAACAAGGATGCTAGGAACATTTCTAGGAGTATAGCAGAGTATCATTAACAGTGTTGGCGGTGAGCTCTTTCATGAAATAGGTCTCAAACCAGGCCAGTCATTTTCTGACCATCCCTTCAATTTGTACTCCACTTTATCCCTGCACATCGTGTTGGTAGGAGAAATTGTGGTTCTAAGCTTATATGGCTGGACTGATGTCCCATAACCTCCATTGGAAGTCCCTTCTGGTATAGGGGATGGTCGTTTCAGGCTCTGTATCCCCCATTGCTAGAAGTATTAGCTAGAGTCACACTAAGATTTCTAGGTATTTCCTATATCCTAGATTTCTAATTATTGCCAGAGATGGTCCCCATTCAATTGATTTCATTCCCCCCCTGCTCTCTCTCTCTCTCTCTCTCTCTCTCTCTCTCTCTCTCTCTCTCTGTACTCCACAACAGTGGGGGGATGGAACCTGAAGAGACTACCTCCTGTAATAGACAGGGCCCTGAGTAGAAGGATGGGGATACCAACCCATTTTTAAAAGTTTTGACCCAGACTTGTTCTTGTCTAAAAGAAGTGCAGGGAAAAAAAAAAAAAAAAAAAAAAAAAAAAAAAAAAAAAAAAGCAGAGACTGAAGAAAATACTGACTAGTGACCTGCTCAACTTGGGATCCATCCCATGACACTATTACTGGTGTTATGTTGTGCTTGCAGACTGGAGTCTAACATGAGTGTTTGGACTGAGGTCAGGGACCTTATTCCCAAGAGTTAGGGGAAATACTGAGGAAAGTGAAGAGTATGGCAACCCCATAGGAAGACCAACAGTGTGAACTAACCTGGACCCCTGGGAACTCCAAGTGTCTACTCACAAAGAGCACAACCCTGTTGGTCTGAGAAGCCCCCCACCCCCACCCCTGTATGTCTCAGAGGGATGCCTCTTCTGGCTTCAGTGGGAGAGGATATGCATAATCCTCTGAAGACTTGATGCCCCCATGGAAGAGGAAGAAGAGAGCACCCGCTCAGACTCAAAGGGAAGGAAAGAGTGGGTAAAGAACTCAGGGAAGAGAGACTGGAAGAGGTTCAACTTTGGGGATATAAATAAATAAAATAATTAATTAAGAAAAACAGGCAAACCATATGCGTCCACCTAGCCCTCCATGAAGCCAAATAAATATATTTCTTAGAAGGAAGGAAGGAAGGAAGGAAGGAAGGAAGGAAGGAAGGAAGGAAGGAGAGAGAGAGAGAGAGAGAGAGAGAGAGAGAGAGAGAGAGAGAGAGAGAGAGAGAGAGAGAAACAGTGGAAAAAACAAATAAAGCAGTTCAAGACCTGAAAGTAGAAATAGGATAAATAAAGAAAACCCAAACTGAGAAAATTCAGGAGATGAAAATTTAGGAACTTGAAAAGGGCCTCAGAAGCAAGTCTAACTGAATACAGAGATAGAAAAATGAATCTCAGACATTGAATACATGATAGAAGAGATAGAGTCCTGAGTCACAGAAAACATTAAATCTAAAAAATAAAGAATGAAAACCAAAAACCCTAACACAATACATTCAGCAAATGTGTAACACTATGAAAAAGAACAAATCTAAGAATAACAGGAACAGAAGGAAGAGAACAAATACCTATCAAAGGCACAAAAATATTTACATAAAAATCATAGGAAAAAATTTTCCTAGCCTAACAAAGGAGGTGAATACCAATATACAAGAAATATAGAGAACACCAAATGAACTTGAGAGGGAAAGTAAGACAAAATCCACCAAAGAGACATTATGAACCCTAATATCTATGCACTAAATGCAATGACACCCAAATTCATAAAAGAAACATTACTACAGTTTAAATTATATATTGACTCTCACACACTGCTAGTAGGAGACGTCAATATACCATGCTTCCTATAGACAGGGTATCCAGAGGAGAACTAAATAGAGAAATGTAGGAGCTAACTGACATCATAAAGTAAATAGAGCTAACAACTCTGAACAGAACATTTTACCTAAACAAAAATATACCTTCTTCTCAGCACCTTATGGAACTTGATCCAAAAGTGAGCATATACGTGGACACAAAGAAAATTATATATAATTTTTAATGAACATAGATGGAAAATTTTTCAGTAATATACTTCCCAATCTAATCCATGAACAATTGAAAAATATGATTCACTATGATCAAGTAGCCTTAATACAAGAAATTCAGGGATGGTCTAACATGTGTAAGTCAATCCTATGAACAATCTGACAAACAAAAAACAGATGATTCATTTGTTAGATGTCAAAGAGGCTTTTAAAAAACACCAGTAACCCTTCATTATAAAAGTCTGGGAGAGATTAGAGAAACCAAAGACATATATCAACCTAATAAACTTAGTTTACATTAAGCCCATGGCTAACATTAATGTATATGAAGAGAAACTCAAAGCAATTTCAATAAAATCAACACACCTATGTTATCCACTCATTCCATAAATTCAATACAGTGACTGAAATACTAGCTCGATCAATAAGAAAACTGAAGCAGATCAAGGGAATCTAAATGAAAAAAGTCAATGTATTTTTATTTGTAAATAAATAAATAAATAAATAAATAAATAAATAAGTGATTCTAAATACTCCACGGGGTGAAATCCTACAGATGATAAGCAAGTTCAGCAAAGTAGCAGAATATTCCAAATACCCTACAGGTGTCTTTAAACTTTTTTCTAATTATAATGACAATCATTGTAAATTTTAGAAGTAACACTACTCTGATGATGATATTTGTCATGACACTTGAGATGACAAACCAAAATTAATTTAACAGAAAGCTCTTTTTTTTTTTCACATCCATGGATTTCCTCCATGATTTGACAGAGTAAACTGGTTCTCTTTGCAGTTACCTCCCTCGATTTGAAATTTATTTCATCAAAAAATTCAACTACCTTGATAATTTTATAGATTATCTAGGTTTTTTTTATAATCATAATTAGGATGACTGTAAAAGTTTCATTGATCTATACTTTTCTGAGCTTGTAACTAAAATTCTGCAGCTTTATGTGTTGTCAATGATTCATCAAAAGTATTTGAAATTTTGTAAAGCAATATATATATATATATAATTCCATATTGCTTTGTACTGCTTCATAGCATATTAAAGTGTGAGTCGTACAATATTCTTCCTAGTAATGAATATTGAAATTTATTTGACATCTTCTGATTCAAAACAGTGTTTGTCATATATACTGTATATGCAAGTGTGTATATTTCAGATGACCTATCAAAGCAATTCTATGTAATTTTATTTCTGTATGCTCTAAAGGATGATAATGTCTTCATGATGTGATTTTACCATTTACTTCCCTACAGCAGCAAATGCTCCACTTCTATGCTCTCATGCATTTTTGTTATTATCAAGCTCTCAATAGTACATCTAATAAGATAGTACAGAGGAAAAATAATTCCCGTCTTTAATATTGTTTTACAGTAATGATGTAGGTAATATTCTTATGTATTTACTGCTAATGTGTAAGCATTGTGAGCTTGTCATAAATACTATTGCTTTTATGTGTGTATAGCAGGTATTTTTCTAATTTCCTTATGTTATATTATTTTCTATAGGCACTAAGATATTATAAGTTTTAAAAATATACTTCCAATATGAGATCCCCCCCATTCTTCCCACTCTTCACCTCATACAATTTCCTCCTCCTTTCCCCCTCCTGTTCCTCTGAGAAGAAGGAGAAACCACGTGGGTATCATCAGACTCTCTCACATCAAGTCACTACAGGATCAGGTGAATCCTCTTCCACTGAGGCCAGACAAGGTGGCCAGTTAGGGGAACAGGACCTACAGTCAGTGACAGTTTCAGGAACAGCCCTTGCTTCAGTTGCAGGCAGACCTACATGAAGCCCAAGCTGTACATCTGCTCCATATGTTAGAGAAAGATAGGTAGGTACAGCCCATTATCCCTTTTTGGTTGGTGATTCAATCTCTGGAAACCCTCAAGGGTCCAGGAATGCCAGGAAACTTGCCAGCATTTACGTGGACTAAGGCAGGCAGCAATGGGTAGCCAGCAGCAGTTGCAGTAGCAAAAGTTGCATTTGTGGCATCAAAATAGCTTACTAGTGCACAGTCTAGGTCTGGGCCAGTCATTGGGCCATTTCCTCTGTGTCTGCTTCCAGAAGTGCTATATAACATTTACTTAGTTTTGTAAATTTAAATCAATCAATCAAAATCTATCGCCTTCATTGATAGCTTAGGATCTGTTACATATGCCTTAGACCTTAGTAAAATGGCACAAGAAATAAGTACTAGCTAGAAAGATTATTTATGTGTAGAACAAATATTTGTCAAATTGCTGATAAACAATTTAGATTACTGTACAAAATATATATAATTCACACTGGACATTGTGGCACAATTGATTTTTCTCTTTAATCTCTAATTGACATTAAAATTCTTTTAAAAATAGGGAATGTATTTTAATTCTTTTATTTCTCTAATAACAAATACAGAAATGTGTGATTATGATACGGACCTAGAGGACATACAAAATATAACCGGTGTTGAGAACTACAGAATGATTTTCTGCACTTCTTTCCATTTGCCTCTTTCCTCTCTGCTGTCTTTCCTTCCTCTCTTAACATTTCTTTTAATTGAGAAAAGATCATAGTTTTCTGTCTTACAGCTCCTTTCCTATCCTCTCTATCTCCCCACTCACACAAGCTCATGTACCAGGCTGTCACAGTCATCTGGGAAATGGCCGAAGTGGCTAAATAAGATGATGATACATGCAGATATAATAGATATAAGTGTGTAAACACATTTTGAGAAGCAAAATACCTATTAAAGAAAGTTTCTGGACCTCTTACATGCTGACAATATAGGATTGCTACAGGTAAACAAAATGCAAACAGACAATGACACCTGAGTGAGAGAGTAAAAATTAAGCAAGCAAACAAGCACACATGCGTGCACACACACACACACACACAGAGACACACATGCAATTAAGACATACATGCACCAAACTTATAAAAAACAAACACAAAATCAAATGCAATATTAGATAAAAGACAAAAAAGACAAAATTTTCCAAACAAAATATTATGAGACAAAATATCTACAAAAATATCATTGAGTTCATTTTGTGTTAACCATGTACTGCTGGTCATGGGTGCGACTCCATTGGAAGAACTAGTGTTTCCTCTACAAGCAGATGTATATTGTACATAGCTTCGTGCTTATGGATGGAAGCCTATGTCCACTTTTCCCTCTCAGAGCTGGGGCCTTGTCTAAATGTTGTTTGTATAAACACAATTAGAAAATTCTTGTGGGATAAGTGGGATGCTTCACTTTCTAGTATTTGGGGGCTTAAAAGCAATTACTAGAGATGTGACAGCCTGGTATGTGGAGTGAACTGATATATGTGCACTTCCTCTCAGCTGTCTCTCACAGTGTCCTGGAGTGCAGCCCTATGTCCACTATGTCTTATGGTCTATCTCTATGAACAAGCTGCTTAGTTTTAACTCTCTCTCTCTCTCTCTCTCTCTCTCTCTCTCAACTGCATGCATTTTGCCAGGTGCTTTCCCCTAGCTATCCTATAATGTCGGCATATAAAAAGTACAGGTACTTTCTATAATAATAATTGTTTTATTTCTCAAAACTTCTTTACCTACTTATATGTATTATATCTGCAGGTATCATCACTGCATTTAGTCACCTCAGCCATTTCACACTTTCTTCTAAGATATCACATCTGAACCCCTGTAGTGCTTCTCAGTACTCAGCTGAAGTAGCCTCCCTTGTTGCCTCCTCCTTATCTTACCTTGGTGCCTAAGTCATTTTTCTATCGCAGTGATAAAAATAGTGTGGAGAAAAAAAAAAATCCACTTCCAGAAGAAAGGGTCCATTTTCTCTTAACTTTCAAGCTGTTGTCCGTCCATCCTGGCAGGGAAGTCAAAGAGACAGGAGCTTAGGACTGCCAGTCACCTGGCATCCACAATTCAGCAGAGAGCAGTGGAGCTCAGTGCTCAGCACATTCTACCCATGTTATATAGTCCATAAGATCTGACCAGGAAATCGTCCCTCTCCTATAGTAAGGGCTTTCACACTCCAAATAATGTAATAAAGATCATGCCCAGAGGCTAATCTCTCAGGGGATTCTCAAGTAGACAATTAACATTAGTGAGTTACACCTTGCAATCATCTTTGAAAACACAAGTTTATGTAGATATTTAAATGTATTGACACTGAATCACAGACTTATAGAAGTTTTGTTATAAGATAGAATATTGATCTGAATTCTTCTCCACCAAACGTGGACCTAATATGAAGGATTTTAGATAGAAATAGATTTTAGTCAATTGATTACTTTGAAAGACTTACTAAAATGTATTCGTAGAATACCTCTAAAAGTGTAGGCAATAACCTTTAGTTGTTATGTGACTATTATCATCTGTTTAATGTTATTTCTTAACAATCATTTTATTTTTCTAAAGGGTTTGTGGACTAAAGTAAACCTGATAAAGAGAACGGAAGCCTAGTAGTGACTTAAAATTGAGCATTGTTACTATCCTAGAACTACACTGTAGGCAGGCTCTATTACTCCTTTAATACTAATGGAGAATACTACAACACCAGGAATGCAAAACCTAGTATTTTTAAATATCTCCCTCAGCTACACAAGATTTAGGAATTGTAGAACATATGTCCATTGTACCAACTCTGATGTTCTGACATGAAATATACTATGCATGGTGTATAAAAGGCTAAGAATGCTGTGTGCTAATAAAATTTTATGGAAAAAAGACAATGAAAAAATTAACTATAAACCACTATTTGTTGCCCTGATAAACAAAATAAGTTTAAAAATTATAAGCAACTATCCTAAAAGCAATTGACAAAAGTTATTTCTGCTATTTTTGTTGGATTTAGAGTAGTTTTATGCATTCTTTTAGCAAAGATAAATTTGTAGCATAGCTTTTAACTTATAAATTTAGCAACAATGTTTTCATATCTGTAAAGATATGTGTGATAACAAATATAAGTTTGAGTGAACAATAATTCAGAATACTTAAAGCTCATGTCCTTGGTGCTATTTCTCTATTTCAAAGCTTTAAAAGATGAAAACCCCTTCCATTTCATGTTTCCAATCAAGATAAAGTAATATGATAAGTTCCCTTCTGAAATACAAATATGAAAATAAACCTGTAGTATACATTACATGTTAGTATAAAAATTCAAGAATACTGTGTGTTTATAGTAGTATGAATGCATATACTTGGTTTACTTGTAAAAATAGTTTCTATATGTTGTAAATTCTCATTAAAAACTCTCATGATAAAAATAATCTGATAGGTTATGGCAATACAAATGTTTAATACTCAGACACTGAAAGCAGAGGCAGGCAGATCTCCATCAGTTAATATTTTAGTATTTAATAACCAGTTGTTTTTATTTAGTTCTAGGAAAGTTAATGCTTTCATCAAGCTGAAGTTTTACTGGTTTTAGACTCAAGAATTTAAAAGACTTGCTCTTTTCCTTGGTTTGATATGATATTCAACATTTTAGAGTATTTCTTCGAATGACTAATATGTAATTTATTTTATAAAATTATATTTTTCCCAATAGATTGTTGACTGAAATTATAAAACAAGTAAACAACTTTTTGTCATAGTTATGATCAACTGTGATATAAGACGATTAATTAATTACTATCCTCTCAAAGAAAACATTTGACTTTGCACAAAATCTCAATGAAACTACTGCAGCACAAGAATTTTTCTTATTATACAACGTGTGCTTGTATCTTTTTCTTGTTTTTAAATGTTTCTCACTGGTCTTTTACTTGCAGTTTTCAGCATTATTTGTTCCATTATGTTGACATTTGCCATTTTCACCACTTATTTTGTGAACTTTTTCTTCAATTGTGTAAGTTCTTTAAGAGTTTCATACACTGTATTGTGATCATATTTCCCCAACACCTCACAGACCCACCTCATTCCCAATCTGTCCAACTTTATCTCCTCCTTTTAAAATTTAAGCTTATCAAGTTCAATTTGCATTGCCTATATACTCTTGGTGTTTTGGTCTCCCACAGGAGCCAGTAAATCTGTCATACCTTTAAAGAAAATGGACTCTCACTCTTTCTGAAGATATCAGCTACATGCTGTTATTTGGCGAGAAATAGTGTTTTACTCCTACTTCCCTTCAGCATGCTGGGATTTTGTCTGGCTTCAGTTTGTGCAGGTCTTACGCATGCTGTCAAAACTACTGTGAATCCATATGGGCAACCAGCCTGTTATGCTCAGAAAATTCTCTTTCCTTGTATTCATGCACTGCCTTTGGTTGTTGCACTGATTTGTACCGTCTTCCACAAAGATCTCTGAGACTTGTGAGGGTATCCCATTTGGGGATGAGCACTGTAAAGTCTTTTACTTTCTATACCTTGACTAGTTGTGAGCCTTTGTGTTAATTGCCACCTAGAGCAAAATGAAGCTTCACTGATGAGGATCGAGAAACATACAAATCTAAGGAAATAAGGTTGATACCAGGTATGATTTTAATATTCTATGCATTTATAAAATATTAGTAGGTTCTCTCTTTGGGTCTGTGACTTGTGCCTACACATGTTCTTGACTCCTATATGTAGAGGAACTTTAGTTCAACAACATAGTTGCTCTGACCACAGCCAAAGATCTAGGTCTATTTAATTTGGCTGGAATGCAGACATATGACACACCTTTACAGGTTACAGAAATGCCATTAATACATACTTTAACCCAAACAGTGATATCTAGTTGAGTGGCAAATCAGAGAAATAATTGACAGAATGAGTCAGAAATAGAATATGTCCAACATTTAAGAGAACAGCACAGAAAAGAAGCTATTTAAAAACAGCAGAGGGAGAAAGAGAGTCAGTCTGTTGGGAGTCAGTGCAGTGAATATATGGCTGTGGAGTCCAGGACATACATCTGTACACTTTGGTATAGGTCAGGAGAAGCAGTTGAAGCCAGAGAATAAAAAGGACTCAAAAGATTAGATTAAATTTCCAAAGCTTGTTTTAGACCAAGCCCAAGAATTCAGTGAAAAGCTGAGAATCAATCAGCTTGGAGATGAGTTGGAGCCAGAACAGCTAAGTTGAACCAGCCAATCAGAGTTCAGAAAGATCTAGAAAGGCTGATCTTATTTAGCAGTAAGTCTCAGAGGCTGAAACATTCTAGAGCTGGGTTAGCAGGCAGAGTCTGAATGATTAAACCAAGGCTAGAAGGCCTAGGCCTAAGGATAGTTAGAACAGAGATGCTTGGGGCTCAGCCCAAGCCAAGTATCTGCAAGGTTGGGTACAATGCTCATCTCATTACTTTCTCTGGCAAATAAAGTTGCGATGAAACCTATAAATATGGATGTATGGTTTTCAACTTGAAGAACAGGACTTAAACACAAACACAAAGTTATAGGTTATTACTATGACACTTGCACCACTATTGACCAGTGGCCGGGACAATTATTATTATTGACCACTTACTATTGTTTACAGGATCTACATCTGGATTAAACTGATGATTCCTCATTTCCTCTGGCATCATGCACAGATTATTTCAGCACTGTGAAAACTAGCCTGTATGGATGAATCTTCTTGGTTAATATGGGCTTCATTTCTCTATGTTTTGTGACTCAAATATGTGATGTCAATAATAAAGTCTATCACCTCCTTCAGGGTAGCTAATAACACTTGCAAATAGCTTGTAATTATTTGTTCTTGAGTTCCATATAAACCTAACTTAAAATGTAACATGAGACATTCTTAGCTGAGTGCTTCAAAGAAATAATTCCATCTTATTGACTAGAAATTAGAACTTCTCATTAAGAAAAACACTTCCATGTTAATAAGAAATTAATTACAACAATGTAAAAATTTTATTCTGCTAAATAATGTATTTAAAAGCCTACTGATATAATTACTTTGTTGATTAATTTTTAACATTAAATAGGTGAGTGAAACCTGAAGACAAACTTTAAAACAATGTTTTTGCCCATAATTCTTTACTTACTATTATTTGATAGATAGCTCAGTCTTTGGTCCAGTGAAGGCTGGATGCTCCAGTGTGGGGAAATTCGAGGCTGGGAAGTAGTAGTAGATGGGTTGGTGGAAGCACATCCTCATAGAAGCAGGAAGGGGGGGACGGGATATGTGGTTCCTGGAAGAGGGCAATGGGGAAATTTAAATAAAATATCCAATAAAAAAGAAGCTCAATAAAAATAAAGTAGAGTGCAAAAGGTCTAGTAATATATTGTTATCAACAAAATATGAAAATGAAAAAAAAAGAGTGAGAATAAAGTAGAAAGAAAAGATAAAGACATAGAACTGAATATGACTAGCCTCAAATAAAGTGTAGTCTTTTATGCAAAATATGAGATTGTCTAAAGGAATTTGAAACAATGCCTTTTCTGTCAGTATCCTTGAGGAAAAAGATGTCCCCATATCTTATTCATATCCTTATTGTAAATTCAACTCAATCAATGTCTATTGCTGAGACACAACATTGGAAACTACTGTGCTTTACCTTGTGGTATATAAATCTAATGGAGTGAGGAGAGTGAGTGAAGACTGGAAGTCACAGAAGCTCAGCAAGTATACTGAAACCCATGCAAGTTAAAATATTGACTTATTAAATAGACATATTTGTCTATTAAATCTTTCATTGCATTTATTAATGTGAAGTAGATAGGCAGCAGGAAGTGGCTCTCTCCTTCCACTATGTAAATCCCAGGATTGAACTAAGACAATCTTCTTAGGAAGTGCCTTTACCTCCTGAGCCATCTCACCAGCCCATCTCTAGCACTTCATTAAAATTCAAGGTTACCACTATATGTGACACTGTAACCAGACCACCCCCCACCCCCACAGTTTCTTTGTCTGTTGCTTGTTTCTATGTTTGCATATACTAATTTCAGAAAATAATAAAATTAATTGATACTTCATACATGTCTGTCATGTACTTGATTTCAATCATTCTCTGTTCTCCACAACACACATTAATCTCTATTGCCCTCATCCAATTATATCAAAAAGCACACCTTTTTTGTATTCATAAGAAAATTTTAATATTGTTTTCTTTTATAATAATGGCCAGAGTTTAACCAGCCCCATCCCGTAATAACTGTTGCCCATCTCATAACACGTTAGCCCACATTAAACTGCCCCAGCCCATAATAATCTACCCCTATCCCATAATATTAAAAAAATTACCAGAGTTAAAGAAAGAAAAGAAAAAGAAAGGATGAAGAGGGAGAAAGAAGAAGAGAAAAAGAGCTCTCTCTTCCTGCCTGCTGATCCAGGTGTAGAAATCTCAGCTTCTTTTCCAGCACCTTGTTTGCATGCATGCCGCCATGCTTCCCACCGTGTAGATAACAGACTAAACTTTTGAACCTGTAAGCCACCCTCAATTAAATAAATATTTTCTTCATTAAAAAAAAAGAAAGAAAGAAAAAGAAAAAAGAAAGCCCCAGATACATCCAAGTTCAGGTCTGATAAACATCTGATTCCCAACCATGTTGTATAGCTGAATTTGTTCCCAAGAACAAGTATGAAAAGACCATCTACATCAGTAAAATACTATTTCTTAATATAAGAATGGTTATACATAGTAATCTTGATGAAATATTTATGACAATTCTACCAGGATGCCTATGTAAAGAACATAAAAGTGAGGGACTAAAAGAAAAAACAAAAATGTCATTTACTTGGTAGCAAAAGATTTTTGTTGGGGCATTGTCTTCCATGTTATTTGACAACTCCATTTAAATTTCTTTTCTATGTGAATATTTGAAGAAGCTTCTGTAGTGGTAAGTTTTACCTCACTAGATACATTAATCCCAGTTAAGGAACCTGGTAGATTGCCAACACAAAATGAGTTCAATGGTATTTTTATAGACTTATTTTTCTTGTATTGCATTGTTTGGGCATATTTGTGTTTGTATTTCTTTGGTTTTTAGTTATTAATCTTTTGCTTATGTGTTACAGCTTCTGACTGTGTGGTATTTTTATGGGTGACTTTTGGCACTAATGTACTTTTTATTTGGTGTTTTGAATTCTTTTTACTGTTGGTTATCTTGTCATATGTTTTCCTGTTTTTTTAAAGGGAGAAATGACAGAGAAATGCATAGAGTTGAGTATGAGGTAGAGCGTATTTGGAAGTAGTAATGAGATTTAAAGCAGTGATTACCATGAATTGTATAAAAAATTATTTTCAATAAAAATGTAATATATTTAAATGTCACTTATATTGAAATTCCATCATAGAAAGTTATTTCAAAACATTAACACAAATCTTAATTAGTAAGATAGTAATTTTTGATCAGTTATAGAATTATCACATTCACATTTAAATATTTGTCCTTTGTATCCCAACTCCATTGTCTATGGTAATGCTCACATTCTACTTTGTTGGAGGGTTGTGGTGTCAGCTAATCCTTCAGACCCTTTCCACATATATTTATATCATCAATGAGCTATTTTACTCGTGGGGAGTGTATTAATCCATAGCCCTTCTCTTCTGTATATCAAGAAAATAAACTTTTTTTATATACTACACTGAGAGCAACTAACACTCCTCACTCATGCATACACCTTGAAGTACTTGACAGATTGGTGCAATCCACTTTTCCTATTGATGTAAGCAAAAGAGAAAGATAAACTTCATGGGTAGGAGGAGACTTTTTTTTTTACAGGTTTCTATTTCCATAAAGTGTTCATTTATAATCCAATGAAATTTGAAAATGAAAAGTCTACTCTCACCTTAATCAACTGCTTTTCCTGCCCTTTCCAGTAGTAAGTACTTCATGGAGAACTTTATAAACTCTTTTCGTTTCTTTAAAAAGTAATATACACCCACATTTTCAATTCAGGTTTGTAGCTCTTTTCATTTGGATATTTTTTCCTAACAAAATAAAACTTTTATTTCTTTTCTGTAGGTATTTTATTATCACCTAAGGGTAGTTTTATTCAAGTGTTTGACATTTTTCTCCATTAAGTGTCAACAGAATATTTAAAACAAGATTATAACTCTATTTTTCTTTGTTACTAATATTAAGACAATTCTCTTTCTAAAACTAAATACAACTGACCACTAGATTTACTGAGTTTTCTTTATAAGCAATTGTTCTGTTATATATTGAGAACATCATTAAATTTTTGTAACACTCCATGAAGCAAGAATTATTGATAATGCCATTATGCAGATGGGGAATAGGATACTGAGGAGCCACTAACTTGCCTAAGAGCCAGAACTTGGACGTATACTGTCTGACCCTAGAGTTAATACTGCCACCATTCCAGCATGAGCTTGTTAATCATTTTTTTGGTACCTCACTTTTATCATAAATGCTCTGTAATAAATATCTTATTGTATACTGTTGTTAACTTTTCCCAGGATTTTTAATTTTGTTACGACTATCTGTAACAGTTAATAGTCTCAGAGAAAGAAAACACATAAACAGAAATCTCTATACAGCTATATTTCACAGATAAGTTCTTTTTTTGTAATAGTTGATCTTAATGATTGATGAGCCTGGAGTCTCTAGGAAAAATAACAGGGGGAAATCTAGCAGGTGTTAACACTGCTGAGGAATTCAAGATTTTCTTTATCAAGGAAAACAATTTTCATTATAAATCAGATAGTTAAAGAGGATCTACTTATATTGTGGAGGGCTGTTTCTATACTCACAATCAACTGATTATACACATTTGCTACGTTTACAACATCTTTACCCAAATAACTAGGTCAATACCTCGTAAGGAACTAGAATAAACAATCTCCCTTGACATAAAATAATCATTATACATTATATAACAGGAAACTAACATTTGTATCACAAAGTAATTGTAATTTATTGATCCACATGTAGAAACAACAGTAGCTTCCACATAGTTCTGCCTAATATATAGGTGAACTTCCAAATGTAACTTTAAAATGCTGTATTATTCACAAGATTCTGATTTTTAAAAACCAAAGCTATTATCATTATTTTTAATTATGTGTGTATGTCATGTTGAGTCCAAGTGATTAACAGCATTCCTCTCAAGAAAGTTGGTTCTTCTGTTCACCTTAGCTTATCTATATTGGTATATCTATGCATACATATGTCTGTCTGTCTGTCTATCTATCTAGATTATAATTATTTGTTTCACCCACATTTATTTGTGTGACTTTAGCTTTATATTAAATATTTTTCAAAATAAAAGTGTAGTAAAGCTAAAAACCGTTATTATGACCTAGAGAAAAATCCAGGATTTCATTTTTTTTTTTTTTTTTGGTTTGTTTTTTCGAGACAGGGTTTCTCAGTGTAGTCCTGGCTATCCTGGAACTCACACTGTAGACCAGGCTGGCCTCGAACTCAGAAATCTGCCTGCCTCTGCCTCCCAAGTGCTGGGATTAAAGGCGTGCGCCACCACTGCCCGGCCAGGATTTCTTAAAATATTTTTAGTACTGAAGTATTAAGATTAAGCAGTACTGTAAGAAAATGACTTTTGCAAATATAATGAAATTATATCCTGATATGAAAGGATAATACTGGGTTCTCTAATTTCCCACAAATCTAATGAGGATGCTATAAAGATGAGATGAAGTGAAGAGAGGGAGGCACTGAGGCCGCAGAAGCAAACTGGATGAATCAAATCAGAAATAAAAGTGTGCAGATCTCCAGCTCTACCAGAAACCACACAGAATACCAGAAGCCGAAGTAGCCTGTCCAGCCACTGAACTCCTCAATCACTTTCTTGGTGCCCATACAGTCTAATCCAAGTCCTAGATTTGTCTCCAACTATCCCAGTCCCCAACTTGGGCAGGAACTTCATGTTCAAACAAAGGTCATGGAGGCCACCAGAATTCTACCCATCAAATTGGGTGGAGACCCCCTACTCAACCACAGGCCACACTCACCTGAAGACCAAAGAGGAAACTGAAACGATAAAAACAGAACAACTATCTTACAAAAACAAACTCAGAAACAGGCACTTAGACATATGATTATTATAATCCTAGATGTCTAAAGGCCATCATAAAAACTAGATCAAGAGCAGACAATGTAATTTGTCAGTACCAGAATCCATCTATAGTAGTAGAGCAAGATATGAATAATCTAACATGGCAGAAACACAAGAAAAAGACCTTAAAACCAACTCTATCAAGATGATTGAGGTCTTTAAAGCACACATGATTAAATCCCTTAAGGAAATCAAGGAAAAGACAAACACAAAATTGGAGGAAATGAAAAATTCCTTTAAAAAAGGGAAGAAAAATACCTGAAAATGGGAATGCAAACAATAAAGGAAACACAAACATATGGACTTATGGAAATAGAAAAATATCTCTATAAGTAAATAGAAACCACATATGCAAGCATCACTAATAGAAAACACGAGATAGAAAAAATAATGTCAGGAATTGGAGAGACAATAAAAGAGAGGTACACTGGCCAAATAAAGTAATATATCTAAAGAGTCATTTTTTAAAACTCCAGAAAATTTGGGAAAGTGTGAAAAGAATAATATGAACAGAAGGAGAAGATTCCCAGATCAAAGTCCAGAAAATATTTTCAACAAGAGACTCAAAGCAAGCCAACTAAAATCATGAACAAGATAAGGTTGGCCACTCTCTTCATATACATTAAATATGATACCTGAAGTTCTAGCTATAGCAATAAGTCAGGTAAAGAAGATGAAGGAGATACAAATTGGAAATAAAAAAGTAAAAGTATCACTATTTGTAGATAATATGATAATATACATAAAACCACAGACCCCAAAATTTATAGCAGAGAACTCCTACAGATGGTATACACTCTCAGCAAAATGGCTGGATACAAGATGAAACAACCAAAAACATAACAAAACAAACCAATTCAACAAACAAAGCAAGAACAAAAACAAAACAACGTATCAATAAAACCTCAGAAACAAATAAACAATAATAGCCCTCATATACAAATGGCAAACAAATTGAGAAAAAAATCAGGGAAACAACAAACTTCAAACTAGCCAGAAATAATATAACAATATAAAAATTAAAATATCATGTGGTGGTCTATTTACACAATTGAGTGTCACTCAGCTATTAAAAAAAAAAAAAAAAAAAGGAGAAAAGGGGGGGAAAGCATCATGTAATTTGCAGCCAAATTTCTAAATGGATGGAAGCATCCTGAATGAGGTAATTCAGGCACAAAGAGACAAAAGTGATATGTACTCACCTATAAATGGATTTAGCTGTGAAGTCAATGATAACCATGCTACAATCCACAGACTCAGGAAGGCTAAGTAACAAGCAAAGAGGCTCTAAGGGAGATGCATAGACCTCCACGGAGAGGGGAAACAGAACAGATTTTGTGGATGAACTGGGGGTTGGTGAGGATGGGAACAAGAAGGATCAGAAATGGAGGGGATGCAGGGAAAGAGTTCTGGGAGAAATGACTGAAATTGAAAGGCACGTGTGTGTGTGTGTGTGTGTGTGTGTGTGTGTGTGTGTGTGTGTGTGTGAAAAACTAACCTAGTAGAAACTTTCAGGATTTTATGACTCTAAGTAATGGAAGACTGCGAGTCCAAACTAGCTACCCTCTGTAAACAGACAAGGCTTTCAAGAGTTGGATAGGAGCAACAGTGCAATCATAAAACCTTCCCCCTGTAATCATTCCTGCCTGCAAGATGTCCTACAGGGTTCCCTGACCCAGCCTTGATGTGAGGATTTGTACAATACTGTACAATATTGGAGCCTACCATAACCCAGGTCTCTGGGACTTTCTAGATGTTCCCCCACCCCCACCTTCAGCTGTTACATATTTCTGTTTATTCTCCTGGACCTCTTGGTCTCTCTCCTGTCTCCCCACATATCTATTCAACCCTTTTTGCCCTATCCCTGTCAATATTGAGAAGTATGAAATATAAACCAGAAGAAATTTCTAAAATACTATATTGTCATTTGAAACAATTTCACAATGATATTATGGACAGAAAAATCTTTTTTCAAGTCAATTTTTAGACACAGAAATTAGTATAACTTTATATTATTCTCTTTATATTAGAACATTAGTAGTTACTATAAAAGAAATACTTAAAATAGAAGAATCTCATTTCATTAGTTCAAAATTTATTTTTTCTTACAACTGTAGTATATATAAATTACTAATTTCTTTTCCATTCTTCACAACCCTCCTCTAAAGACTGACCAAATTCTTCCCTCAGTAAAGTACTCTCAGACAAAGAGGTTCAGATTGAGATAACCTCATTATCTAAAGCTGAAAGGTAAAAAATATCTTCAAGATGCTGATAAAGCAGCAGAATGAACTCACTGTGGTAGAAGTAGAAAGAAGACAACAGGACTGTGGCAGTCTAAATCAGGTAGTCACAATGAGATCCACTTCCTGTGACCTTGGAGATGCATTAATCACTGTTATATTATTTTGCTGCTAAGTGAATAAATTGTGCAAGTTTATGTGAACTACATTAAGTATCAGAGACTTTCAAAAACAATGGGATAACTCTCTGAAGAATTTTAAGCAGCTGAACGCCACTTTCTCATTTTACAAAAGCATATATTCTTGTAATGTTGTCTAAGTAATAAGTGATTTGCTGAGTTTGATGTGTATGAGTTTTTGTTCTGTTTGTAGCTACTTATACTTTGGAGATAAGATGAACTAATTTTTTCATGGCATTGTCAAGTAGATGTCCTCATTCTAGACAACAAATTGTGATTAATACAGCACTAGATTTCTTCTTTTACATGTGCAATGCAACTAATATGTCAAAAGTATTTTTCACCTTTTATTGCATTAAAATCGACGAGGTGAATAAAAACATGAGAGGAGAAACAACATACAGCTTTAAGAAGCTGAAATGAACACTCCTCCATTGCTGGTGGAACTGCAAGCTGGTAAAAACACTTTGGAAATCACTCTGGCTGTTCCTCAAAAAGTTGAAAATGGTTCTACTTGAAGTTCCAGCTATACCGCTACTGGGCTTATACCCCAAAAATGCTCCAACATATAACAGGGACACATGCTACACTATGTTTATAGCAGCCTTATTTATAATAGCCAGGAGCTCAAAACAACCCAAATGTCCCTCAACAGAAGAATGGATACAAAAAAGTGTGCGACATTTACTCAATGGAGTACTGTTCAGGTATTAAAAACAATAACTTCAAGAAATTCTCAGGTAAATGGATGGAACTAGAAAATGTCATCCTGAGTGAGGTAACCCAGACACAAAAGAACACACATGATATATACTCACTGATAAGTGGATTTTATCCCAACAGCTCAGAATACCCCCATTACAAGCCACAAACCATATACAGCTTAAGAAGGAGGACCAATAGTGTAAATATTTTAATCCTATCTAGAATGGGAAACAAAATAATCACAGGAGCTAGAGGGAGTGACAGACTTGGAAAGGAGAGAAGTGAGGGATGGGAAAAAGGGGGGCAGGAACAGGTATTGGAAGGGACAGGAGAGAAGTACAGAGGGTCAGGAAATTGAATAGAAACATTTAGCAATAGGGAATGGGGCACTTGGGGTAGCCACTAGAAAGTTCCAAAATCCAGAGAAGGGAGAGGCTCCCATGAGCCAATGGCAATAACTTTAGCTGAATTACCCAACAAACGAGAGACACAACCTGTAGAGATCACCTCCAGTAGATGGGCACAGCGAGCATTTGAGGGATGAGGCCACTCACCCATCTCAAAATTTTAATCCCAGAAATGTTCCTGTC
Organism: Arvicanthis niloticus; assembly: GCF_011762505.2. NCBI lineage: Eukaryota > Metazoa > Chordata > Mammalia > Rodentia > Muridae > Arvicanthis > Arvicanthis niloticus. The sequence continues at coordinate 7,263,740 of NC_133433.1, forward strand.
CAACAGAAAAACAGGGGCAAAACTGGAACAGAGACTGAATAAAAGGCCATCCAGAGACCACCCCATCTACAGATCTATCCCATGTGCAGACACGAATACTGCTCAGTTTTGCAGATACCAAGAAGCGCTTGCTGATAGGAGCCAGATATGACTGTTCCCTGAGAGGTTCTACCAGCACTGGACCAACACAGATGCAGATACTTAAAGCCAACCATAGAACTGAGCCCAGAAACCCCAGTGGAAGAACTAAGGGGAAGGACTGAAGGAGCTGAAGGGATTGCAACACTGTAAGTAGAACAATATCAACTAACTGAACAACCCAGAGGTCCCAGGGACTAAACTACCAACCAAAGATTATATATGAAGGTAGCCAGGACTCCAAGTACATATGTAGAAGAGGATGGCCTTATCTGACATCAATGGAAGGGGAGGGAGGCTTGATGCCCTAGCACAGGGGGATGCTAAAGGTGTGAGATGGGAGTAGGTGAATGAGTAGAGGAGCACCCTCATAGAGGCAAAAGGGAGGGAAGATGGGATTGGGGGGTTGTTGAAGGGGTAACTAGGAAGAGGGATTGTAGAGGTAATATTTAGAAAACGGCATCCCATCCAGCTTGTTCCTGGGAAGCCACCATGTTCCCACTGCTCCTCAGCTCTGGCACGGGCTCTGGCTAGCTAGATGCACAGGTCCTGACACCCATGAGACGCCAGTGTGGGGGATAGCTCTGCCAACCCACCATGCTGCATCCACAAAGCTCAGATGAATCCCTGACAATATCTGCCATTCTCACAGTACCTGGTAGAAATGAGACTCTTAAAGCTTTATGATTACCTAAAAGATTTATATATTGAGAAATGCTCAATTAACGAGATGGCCGAAAGAGTTGTTACTCAATATCTAACCTTTTGATAGAAGTTGCTACCCAGGATAGCATTCCACACGTCTGTGGTTCTCCATGGCCCATAGCCTCCTCCTTTTCCCCCCCCTTCATCTCTTTCTCCCCTCCCCTTCCTCTTTTTCTTCCCTCCACTTCCTCTCTTCTTCTCCCAGCTCCACCCCCTCCTCTACTGCCTAATCACTGAGCTCCACTGTGAATAAAATGTAGCAGAATAAATATACTGCTACAGGGGATGTCATTTAAAGTGTAAATGAATGAAATGATCAATAAAAAATAAAAAAGAAGCTGAAATGAAGATGGTACATAGCAAAGTACCAAAACAGCACAAGACCAAGAAAAATGATTATATCTCAAAGGTCTTACTTAAGTCATCAATGTTGGTGTAAGAAAATGCTACCCTGACTGGCTTACCCTTATTTAGAAGATGTTTTCTATTAGAGACTGAGGTACTTCTGAGTTCAACACGAGGTAGCTTCAGAATTTGGTGAGAACTGACTTGCACCTGCACAGATAATGTATTCTGCCTTTGTCCTTATAGGATAAAAAGGGTCCGCTTTTTTATTTGTATGTTTGTTTTATTTCTTTAGGTGTTTTTGTTTTTCTTTGTTTTTTTTTTCATAAATGCGCTGATCTTGCATTACTCACATTTCTTTTGAGAAACAGACTGCATTGAGTTTGTCTGATATTTCAAAAGTTCATTTGCTACACCACTTCCCCAATTGAAGCCTGAATAGTTCAATCATTATCAGCATGTTAGATAATCTGATTCACCAACACCTATTGTCTGAGAGGCTAGAAGACTCAGAACAAGCTTCAGAACAATGGTAATGCCCAGTCTTTTTCTGAAGGCTGGATGTTCTTAGTAGATTCAGTAATGCACATTCATGCAGACCAGCTGAAGAAGGGAGAGTCAGGTGTCCATGGAAGAAGTCAGTAACAATGTGACATCCTTAGGAGAAACACTTTGTACCAGTGGGCTTCCTTCTTCCACCTTCCTTTCATTTATGGACTGCATCAACTGGATAACACCACCCACATCCAAATTGAGTCTCCCTCATCAGTAAGTAACAGATGTGTGCACTCCTAATTGTTTAAGTAACAGTCAAGATTAACAGCATAAGTTCTTCTTATAATGGCTCTGGACTGAAGACCAAATCAACCTCTTGAAGACTCTAACAAGCATCACATCAGTATTGGGTTTCAAAACATAAACTTGAAAAAATGATCATTAAAAGTGCAGCACTTCTTAATTCTTTGCAGTGCTTGGCATTTGGTACCCAACGTTGGTACTCTAAGAGCAGATTTATTTTAGATAAATCTAAAATAGAACTAGGTAGATATTTATACAACACAAGCACACATATATTTCTTTCTCCTATTTAGAAAAACAAAAGGAGACTGCTCTTTTTTCTTATCCCAGTAGAAGCCTGGAAAAGAAATTATAAATGTCTAGTGCTGGGCACCTGACACAGTGGCAAACAGATTTCAACAAGCTGAGTTCTGAAAGAGTAACTGTGAAGCATGCAGCATCCTCTGAGAAGGATAACACTATAGCCAAAATTCTCCAGGCAGGATGCTGAAAGAACGTCTGTCCAAATGAATGTCTCACTCTTTACAAGCATGAATGACTTCTAGGCTTTCTCTGTGCTGTTCCCATGAGGTGTGCTCTGCAGGGAAAGTGGGCTGATGCAGACCACACTCCTCTATTTCTATTCGTAGCTACCCTTCGAATATTAATAGCTCCATAAAATGAGGAAAGTAGGTCCCAGAAAGACAATTGTATTCCAGGTGAAAAAGGAACAGATTGGAACAGGTTGAGTAGAGATTTTATCAAGGACATGAAATTGATATAATGTTTGAATACATTGAAGGGACTTTTTACAATTATAGCCAGGCAATTGCTATAAAAATAAATTGTGAGTGCATAAAAAACTAAGCAAAAAATAATGGCAAGAAAATTATCAATTCTTGAACAAAAATAGAAGTATGCAAGCTAGCAAAAAAATAATGACAAACTGCATAGTTTGCTTAAGACGGTTCGTGCATATTGACAGTATAAATATAATTAAAAACAAATTATGATATAAATGTGTAGGGTTGTAAGAATGCAGGTACTTGGGCTGTGTTTGAAATCATTCACAGTGAATAAATGAATAGATAATGATTTCTGCTGAACAATAGAATCTTGGTAGCACTTGCTTCTTACAGAAATAGAGTGACAGAGAGAGGGAGGAAGAGAGAGAGAGACAGAGAGAGAGAGAGAGAGAGAGAGAGAGAGAGAGAGAGACAAAATCACCCAACCAGCTGAAAATACTATTTTTGTATATCAGCTATAGGTGCAAGAAAGAAATATTTCTTGCAGAACTCTTTGAATGCTATTAACATTGAATATACATATAGGTTATTTAAATCTCAAGATATAATTCAAAACATAGGAAAGGGGTCTCATTCTAAAAAAATCAATGTATTTGGAATCATTAAGTTAATATAAATCTTTAATCCAATTTGGCATTGTTAGTAAGCTGTGTGAGTACATACAAATAACATGTTCTTCAACTACCATTTCTCTCCTTATTAGTATTAAGCTAAAATTTTAAAAGCAACCTTATTAGTAATATATAGAATATGTATTATCAGACTGCTATAAGGAAATTACAAATCTGATTATTTCAATCCGGGAATCTGATTCTAAATAAAATTGGAAAACTGACTTATTCATAAGAAACATAGAAACCAACTAGATTATTGCTTAGTGAAATGCCAAAATAAGATTAAATAGGAATGTCACGGTTTCTACTCCTGCAAAAACATCATAACCAAGAAGCAAGTTGGGGAGGAAACAGTTTATTCAACTTACATTTCCACATTGCTGTTCATCGCCAAAGACAGTCAGGACTGGAACTCAAGCAGGTCAGGTAGTGGGAGCTGATGAAGAGGCCATAGAGAGATGTAACTTACTGGCTTGCTTTGCTAGATTGTTCAGCTTGCTTTCTTTTCTCCCCCTTTTTTTTTTTTAACTTTGAACAAAATTTTATTGTACAAAGGTCATATAATTGGATACTTCTCTACTTTGTATACAATCATTCCCACCCTCCACAGAAAGGCTGCTTCTGATGTTCTCATGTGGTGACACAGCACTACAGTCCTGGTGTTTAACGGAACAGTAGAGATGCCTCCATGATTTAAGTTGAAAGCAGGACACTGGTATATGGCTCTTGCCCCCAGCATCAGGAATGTACAAATGTCTTTATTCAAAAACACAAAATAAATTATCTGTAGGCATGGACAATGACAGCAGTAAATCATTATATATTGTCAAAGAAAACCAGTAACTGATGGTTACAGTGACCAGACAGCCTTCTCTTCAGTCATTTTCTTCAGGTGACTTCTCTGAAGTTATCATTGAGGAACCTGCCTTGAACTTCCTGTCACACTTCATTGATAGGGGAAAACACTATTCTAGGAGTTAGAAAATGCCACCTCACATACCTCCTCCCATTCCACCCATTGCACCCATTTTAGGGTCTTTCTCTTCTATAAGAATTTCTGTCACTACAGCTTCATCTGTAGTTAGCAAAGAGGCCACCCATCAGCAACCAGTGAAGCAATTCTTAGCAACTTTTGTTGGATCAATAATTCCCTTTTCTACTATGTTCACAAAATCTTCAAGCATGGCATCAAAGCCAATTTCTGAGGAACTCTGCAAAAATTTCTCAACTATTGTATGTCCTTCAACACCTGAATTCTTAGCAATCATCACTGCAAAAATTTTAAGTACTATTTTTTAATTTCTATACCTATTTTCTGATCTTCATTAGCAGGCTTTAATGAATGAAAGACTGGGATGCACTGAAGCAGAGCACAGCCCTCTCCTAGAACAATGCCTCCTTCAACAGCTGCTCTTGTAGCATTGAAAGTATCAGTAGCTCTCTCTCTCTCTTCTCATTCACTTCAACATCACTTGTCCCTTCAACCTTCAACACAGCTACTTCACCTGAATGTTTAACAAGTCACTCCTTCAGCTTTTCCTTTTCATAGTCACTAGTTGTGATATCTAACTGTTCAATGATTTCTTGAATATGTTTTTCAAGGTGAGCATTGTCACCTTTTCCTTTCAAAAGCATGGCATCATCTTTGGTGTCAATGACCTCTCCAACTTTTCCTAAGTCATGAGCTTGAACAACTTCAACATTTAGATTCAACCCCTCTTCTCCAAACACTGCAACATGAGTAACATACCTTTAAGTATGGTTCTTCTGAGTGTTCCCAAATTCTGGAGCTTTGACTGCTACAAACTGAAGACCAACTTTTATCCTGTTCAAAACCAATGTGCTTAGACCCTCTCCATCAATGTCGTCAAGCAATTATGACCAAGGGCTTCCGATGTGCATTAGCAATTTCAAGAGTAAGTATAATGGACTGAACACTAGAAATTTTCTTTTCACTCAACAAAACATAGGCATCCTTAAATTCACATTTTTGACCTTTTAATGTGTTAATAAAATATGGGGAAATATATATTCTATCAAACTTCATGCCTTCAATAATTTCTAGCTCATTCTGGGTTTTTCCACCCTTCACTGTCATGACACCCTTTCTTCTAACCTTTTTCATTGCATCAGAAATGATGTTCCCAATGTCTTTGTCTCCACTTGCAGAAATTTTAGCAACCTGAGCAATTTCTTCAGGGATTGTCATAGGTTTAGATTGTTTCTTAAGTTCAGCAATTACATCAGCAATTACATCATCAATTACATCATCCACAGCCAACATCACACCTCTCCAGATTTCCACTGGATTAGCCCCTCTGCTAATCTTCTCAAAGTCCTTCTTGGCAATAATCTGTGCCAGGGCAGTGGCACTGGTGGTAACATCCCCAACCTCTTTGCTTGTGTTACTGGCAACATCCTGGACAAGTTTAGCTTACAATATTTTTGTATTTATTCTTTAAATCAATTGACTTTGCTACAGTGACCCCATCTTTTGTTACTTTGGGACTTCCCCAACTCTGTTCAATAATCACTGTTCTTCCCCTTGGTCCCACTGTAACACCTATGGAATTGGCTAAAAGGTCTACACCTTGAAGCATTAAAGTTCAAGCATCCACACCAAATTTTACATCTTTGGCATAGGCTGAAGTGAGATGAGGAGCCAGTGCCTGGGGCACTAGTCTTATCTAGCAAAGTACTGTGGGTCGTTGAAGCATTTCTGCAAGGTGGTGGGAGAGGTCATCTGCGGTGAGTGAAGGTCAGCTTGCTTTCTTATAGAACTCAAGACTATCAGGCCAGGAATGGTATCACCTACAATGGGCCCTCCCACCTTGATCACTAATTGAGAAAATGCCTTACAGCTGGATCTCATGGAGGCATTTTCTCAACTGAAGCTCTTTTCTCTGTGATAACTCCAGCTTGTGTCAAGTTGACACACAAAACTTGCCAGTACAATTGACTCCTTGTCAACTTGACACACAAACACATCAGTATTAAGCTTCAACCCTTACTTTCTTATTTATCTCCAAGATCTGAATAACTTTAAAAGTCCCACAGTCTTTGCAAATTCTTACATATTAAAATTTCAATCCCTTTAAAATATCCAATCTCTTTTAAAATTCAAGTTTTTTACAATTAAAAGTCCCTTAACTGTGGGCTCCACTAAAATACTTCTTTCTTCATGAGGGAAAAATATCAGGGTATAGTCAGAATCAAAAGCAAAATCAAACCCCAACCATCCAATGTATGGGATCCACTAATGATCTTCTGGGCTCCTCCAAGGGTGTAGGTCATTTCTTCAGTCCTGCCTTTTGTAGCACATACTTTGTTTTCTAGGCTCCAGCTGCCTGTACTCTAGTGCTGTTGCTTTTCTTAGTGGCCATCTCATGGTACTGGCATCTCCAAAACACTGCTGTCTTCTGCTGTAACTAGGCTTCACCAATAGCCTCTCATGGCTTTCTTCATGGTGCCAAGCCTCGATCAACTCCTTTGCATGACCCCTTCGGTCCTGAGACATCAATTGCAACTGAGGCTGCACTTTCACCAATGTCCTTCTATGGACTCTCACAGTGCCCAGCCTCAGCTGCTCTTCATGACCCCTTCATGCCTTCAAAACAAGTACTATCTGGGTGACTCTTACACATTACCAAGTCCTGTTGCAGCATGAGGTACAATCTTGGCTATCTGTAACACAACATTTTTGTGCTCTCAGAAAATACTTCCTAGAAAATTTCACCTCAATGATGCTGGTCTCTTCTTAATCGCCACTAATTTCTTAGCTCCAGCTAACCAGCATCAATAGTTCCATTAATTCAAAGGTTTCACTTTAGTTGTTTTGGTATCTTGTTAATCACAGCTGACTCTTTAGCCCCAGCTAAAAAAAAATAACCGAATGTTCACAATCAAAACAGCAACAGCCCTGATAAGAATTTTTAATCTTCCCTCTGAAATTTCACAAGCCAGGCTTTCATCTTGTGCACTGTTCTCAACATTATCTTCCAAAGTCCTACAAAACATCCCACAGAGTTCTTAACATCCCAATGGCTCTTCTACTTCAAAGTTCCAAAGTCCTTCCACAGTCCTCCCCAAAACATGGTCAGGTTGTCACAGGAACACCCCACTATGCTGGTACCAATTTCTCTTAGTCTGGATTTCTATTCCTGCACAAATATGATCAAGAAGCAAGTTGGGGAGAAAGGAGTTTATTCAGTTTACACTTCCACATTGCTGTTCATCACCAAAGGAAGTCAGGACTGGAACTCAAGCAGGTCAGGAAGCAGGAGCTGATGCAGAAGCCATGGAGGGATGTTACTTACTAGCTTGCTTCCCCTGACTTGGTCAGTTTGCTTTCTTATATAACCAAAGAATACCAGCCCAGGAATCGCACTACCCATAATGGGCACTCCTACTTTGATTACTAATTGAGAAATTGCCTTATAGCTGGATCTCATGGAGGCATTTCCTCAGGGGAGGCTCCTTTCTCTGTGATAACTCTAGCTTATGTCACGTTGGCAAACAAAACCAGCCAGTACAAGTAAGTTTTAAAAGTAACTTGACTCTATTACTAGAACAGGGCCATTGGGTTTTACCCGATTTGCTATAGGAGAGTTAAGCCATTTTAATACAAATTTTTATAGATTGTTAAACTCCATGATAAAATATATTTATCAATTCTAAGCTTATTATCCCCATTAAAAACTGGTACACACAATCAATAACATCTCAGAATAAATAACCATGGGCTATCCAAAAAATGCAATCAAAAATTGTGAACTTTATTTTGTTATTTAAATTCCTTTCCTTTGAGGTGAAACAAACTTACTTTCCTAAGGTGGAAGCAGTATGGATATTGTTCATCCTACTCAAACTGTGTTATGCGGAACCATCCATATCAGAAAGAAAATATTGTGTTTGGTACTTTACTCATTGCTGTGAAAAAGTACCTGAGAAAACCAACTAAAAGAAAAAGACTCTTTTGGGTAATGGTCTATCATAAAGGAAAGGCATTACTGATGTGGCAAGCTCTTGGTACACTAGTCACTATTAAAGCATAATTTCCTAGTCAAAAGTGCCAAACACAGAAGGTTTTGCTTTTCTCTAATTTTAATGTATTTAAAAGCACTGAGAAATGGTTTAGTGGGTAAAATAATTTGCTCTACAAACACAAGGATCTAAGCTCTAATCTCCAGTACCCACATAAAAAGTCAAGCATGGCTATACACACCAGTAACTCCAACATTAGAGGAACATGAAAAGATGAAGCATGAAAGGTCTTTTGTCAGGCATCATAGCCAAAATGGCAAGTTCTGTTCACTGACAGACCCTGTTTCAAAGCAATGAAACAGAAAGTAATAGGAAGACTCCACATTGTCCTGCTTGGGTTTCTCCTTCTATGTGAATAGGAGTATGTACTCACACACTCATGTGGATACTCCACACACACACACACACACACACACACACACACACACACGACACACGTACAGGCATACATACACACATACATGCAAGTGTGCACACACACACAATTACATTCATATACACATACATACATACACACACTCACAAAAACGTACACAAAATATATAAAAACACATATACAGATATACACTATATGTATACACACATAGATAGATAGATAGATAGATAGATAGATAGATAGATAGACAGAGATCCACAAAAATCACATACCCTCTTCTCAGTTTAATAATGTAGCAGAAGATATAATTTTGTACAGTCATCCTGATTGCTGGTAAAAATGAAAATGCATAATTTTATTTTCCTTGACCAGAAATATAACAAATTAAAGTCTTTGATACTTTTGTGGATAAATCCAGCCATCAAACTAACTCATTTCAAATCCATTCAAACCCAAAAAATATTCGACTATTTAGGGGAATTGGCCAACTAAACAAGCACATCTCTAAATTGTTTCTCAAAAATATGTTTATGCGATTGAAAATAAAATAATAAAATATGATGCCTTGCATGCACTAATCTTAGAAACATATTTAAGATTTTGTTACTCAGTTGCATACAAGCACAAGGTTTTATAAGCAGCTACAGTCTCATTTCCATTTTTCTGAAATAAGAATCTTACAAGATGCTATGATATTTAAATTAGATTCTGTCATTGTGTACTACTGTCATTTGATAGACACTAGATTTCAGCAGTCAATTTTGGAAGTTTTGTAAGCTGTGATGCTAATATAGTGCATGAAATGTTAGAGAAATGAGAGAAAAAGTTCGTGAAAAAATATATACTGGGGGACAGTCATGAATTTTGTCTTTATAATATATATATACATATATATAATTTAATATATATAATATATAATATACATACATATATATGTATACATATATAATTTTTTTATATATTACATATAATGCATACATCATTACATTACCAGAAGATAACATATTTACAAATGGCTCTGTAAAAGTCCATACTACTGTAATTTTATATATAAAACCTTTAACAACCCAAATTACTACCCAGAGTTTGCAAAAAGTGTTGAGTTCATTGAACTCAGATTTCAGGATATAATAAATACAATACTTGCAGTAATTTTAGAATAAACTTTAGTCTCATATACATCACACATTTTTATAATTTAAAAACGATCTTATTGTTAAAATGGTGACTGCCATAAAAATATATAAAAAAAAAACATTCTGAATATTTAAAATCAGGTGTTAAAATCACTTAAAACTGAATATTAGTAATGTAGTCATTTTCATAGTGTGTGTGGTTTATATTCCTTGTACTGTGTATGTGTTTCCGATCACAGAACTAATCACCCTATCTTCTGTTTCTTTAGCTCATCCTAATTCCAATGAAACGGGAAATTTATTTCACCTAGAGTACCAGCGTTCCTTTTTATCCACTGAATTAAACTCTGTTATTTGAAAACTAACACATCAAACACTTCCCACCAAGTAGCCAGAGGGCTAGTTCATAGCTTTTATACAAATCGTCTGCAGTACATGTGTGTGATTGGTAGATCAATCAACTGCTTGTAAATAAAAATGTATTAATACTTTGTTCAAATGACTAGTGTGCATGTGTGTCCCATTGCCTACAAACATACACAATAAATACATGTAATTTTTTCCATGGTAAAGTCCAAATGCCTCCCTTCTGTACTATATATTATGTAGTTGAGTTTCCCTAATTTGAAGCAATTGTAGGGATTAGCAACTTTGAAGTGAAATGAAACAGTGTTTCCATGTCATGGACCACTTTGCCCCACTCTTGGGGGCCAAAATGTCAGGGACCACTTTATCAATGTTGGAACCCACACTGCCAAAAGCCTTAGGGGCTAAATTGTTCTGGCTTGTACTGCCCTAAGTTGCTCCAGTCCGTGGGTCAGGGTTCAGCAAGAGACAGATTGAGGATGGATTTGAAGAATGGAGACCAGACATAGTGTGATTCAATCCAGTTTATTGTTCAGTCTCTCTTCTTCTGTCTTAGTCCCTAGTTCCCAGTCCTAAGTTCCAAGGCCTTAGTTCCTGGTACCAAGACTCATGTCCTAATCTCTATTCTAGTTGCTAGTCTCTTTCCCAGTCACTAGTCTTTTTACAAGTTCAAGTTCTAAGTCTCAAGTACCAATTTCTAAGTGTCTACTTTCTAGTTGCCTTTTTCTGTCTGCCTCTTGCCTTTTATATGTCTCACTTCTAAGTCACGCCTTTAAGTCACACATTTAAGTCATGCCCATAAATCTTGTCTCTAAATCACATCTTTAAGTCATGCCTTTAAGTCTCACACCTTTAAGTCTCACACACCCAAGGGAAGATCCTGGGTATCTAAAACAAGATGTTATCAGAGTGTGCTCAGCTGTTGCAGGCTGTTGTAAACAAGTCTCTTGTCAGGGTATATGGCTTAAGATGGCTGAAAGGATAATAGCCCCCTTCTGTCAGCCCCCCACATTTACATAAGTACTAAAGTACTTGCCCTGTGTAGAATAAGTATAATTATGTAATTTAAATTAAAATAAGTATTTCATTCTTATATCAGTGTTATGTTTAGACTTGTGTCTTTCACTGAGAAGCATGCTCTGACTATTCCTCAAACTTTTCATGTTGAACATATTTTCATGTACCTGTTGTTATTTTAGGCTTAAAAATATTAAAGAATTATCTGTTAGTATGGTTCGCTGTTTGCATTAGATTATGTAGAAAGTTGGCTGTTGAGTTAGAGTACTTCTCACAGTTTCTGCAGAGCTCCTAATTATCAGCTGATATTCCCTTCCATTTTACAAGTCATGACTATTTCTGTTTTCTTTGCAGATAGAAACAAAATATTTTGGTATAATTCCATTTGTTTTCTCATTGTCTTTAAGGTCCTTTAAGAACAAATCCTGACTTTATTTAATCCCCATTTATCCTTTCCCTTTTATCAAATCTAAGAAATCGTTTCAGGGTGTTACCATGATAGGCTAGTTTAGAAGAACTTTAATCCAGCAACATGTCTGCTCTAGCAAGGGATTATATCCAAACTTTGTATGTCTGTATAATCTGGCTGGAATATAGACAAGCCTTTAATCCCAGGAGTCGAGGCAAGCATATCTCTGAGTAAAAGGCTAGTCTGGAATAGAGCAAGTTCCAGGTAAGAAAAGCTGATCTCCAAGCATGGCAGCACACAACTTTTATTCTAGCACTTGAGAGACAGAGGCATGCAGATCTCTGAGTTCTAGTCAGCCTGTTCAGTTGACTCAGTGAGGTGAGAGATCGTGTTATGAAGTTGAGTTTATGGTAGTCCAGTTCAGTTTGTGAAGTTTAGAGTCAATTTTACTAGGACAGTTTTACAGAGACCGGTTTCAGACAAAACAAGCTAGACATAGATGAAGACAGAAAGAGCTGAGAATAAGAAGGAATTCCAATTCAAAAGATTGGAGCATATCTCCAGAATTAGTTTGAAGTCAAGCAGAACAATTCAGGAGAAGTTGAGAGAAACCAGTTTGAATCTGTCAGTTTGGAAAGGAGTTTTGAACCAGAACAACTAAGTTGAACAAGCCAGCCAGAGTTCAGAAAGAGAAAGACAGGGTGAGTTTATTTAGTAGTAAACCTATGAGCCAACTACTTTGGTCAAATGAAAAATACTTTTACAGGCTATATCATGCTATTTTTTTTTTTTGGAGGAATGTGAACTTTAGGATTTTGAATTAGAAAATTAATTGAATGATTTAAATGGTATTTAGTGTAACATACTAGTAGAAATATGGACAACAATAAGAGGGTGACTTGAACTATGAGGGAACAGCTCAAAAGGTTTAAAACAAAAATGATATTAATATACAACCTCAAGATCATTATGGAAATATTTTGTTGAAGAATGGAACTGCCTTTGTCTCTTATCTAAAAAATCTCCCTGAGGTTAAATTTAAGTTGTGGATTAACAAAATTGAAAAAGAATTTTCTTTTTTTTTTTTTCTTTTTTTTATTAGATCTTTCATTTACACTTCAGATACCATCCCGTTTCCCCATTCCCCCCCCCCCCTTAGAAAACCCCTATCCCATGCCCCCTTTTCATTTTGCATTTATACATTTTTTTAAGAAATGTTAATCATAGGCTTTATAAGTTTGGTATTGTTCAATCACAGGTGTAACCCACTACCCAACCTAGATATATCAACTATCTTTGACTGGTGGAGATACATGAACATCTGCTTCCCTGTCTCCCCCCTCTATCTCTCTTTCATCACCTAGCTTCTCCTCTCCTTCTTCTTCTTCTCTTCTTACTCCTTTTCTTCCTCTCAGTACTCCTCCCACCTTAGCTCCTCCTACACATCACCCTTCCTGTTAAAAGGAAACTTTTCTCTCAAAATACAATTAGAGCATAATTATGCCTATTTGTACCAGTGAGGTACAAGATAGTCCTAATACCCAGTCCATCCTTTTGTTGACTAACCAGCACCTCTGTCATCTATCCTAACTAAAACACTTAGTTCTGAACCTGGCTTTCTCCTTGGCTTTAGGATGAATGTCAGCTGATGACCATACACTCAGATCTTTTCTCTCAAAGTAAATAGCTATAAGTTTTCAACCCCATCAGAAATCCAGAATGACTGAGTTGACTATAATTGTGGGAAGCACAAAGCATAGCTTCTAAAACTTAGCCAATTTATAGAGACCTCTGAACTCCTGGACACTCGCTCTACTTCAAAACGTTGGAGCATCTGTTCTTCTGCCTTCTGGCCCAGGATCATCTGACAGACCTTAGTGCTGCAGAATTATTAAGGGCTGATTACTCTGTCTAGGCAGATATAATCAGTCGACTATTCTGCAAGTGTGTCCTTTTCTGGACAGTAATTTGTCTGTAGAAGGAAAGTGGCAATTCTTGCCTAGTGGCTGTCTCACCACAACTGGAGTAACTCCAAGGATGCTCAATTTCTTCTTAGAATTTAACATAGGAAGCTGTCCAGAGCAGACAGGTCTCTAATGAAAATGAACATTAATACTGAAATGTTTGTCATGTCAATTCTAAGGATTTCTGATGTTTTGAAAACCAGCTATCCATGTAAGGTAATCTGGACTGTTGCCTGTTAACTCCACTCAGCTATTTCTAAATAAAACATAGAGAACACCCTTATAATAAACTCCAAGTCATGAATTTGCTATAGTCCCTTAACTCACAGGCTGACCATCCCAAATCAGTTAAAAAAGTTAAAGAAGGACTGGGTCTAAGCTTTGTATTCCTAAGTGTGTTATACTGGTACAATGCCTATGAGAGTAACAATATTCATCTCACTCTTATATCGCTAAGAAGCTCATGCCAATGAAAACCTTAAAATTTGTAAACAAAGTAAATTGGTGCCATTTAAGAATTTATATCTTCATCTTGATATTAATTATACAGATTTCTACTAATAGGTTATGGCTATGCAATAAACCCTAGCTAATCCTCTCTATTCCGACAAAACCACTACTTTTCCCTAGGGAGACAGCCCAACATTTACCACCTTAGTCCCCATGCCCAGGGAATAGGGGCGCTGACTCATCATTAGCTTCTTCAAGCTGATTATGGGCGTTGAGATATTAGAAGAGGAGTGGGGGGGGGGAGAGCAAGTTGACAATCCTCTGATGCTGTGTCTTCGCTGCCTCCAGATGGAATTCAGGGACCTCAGAGGTTTGAGCAGGTCTGCCCAGCTTGCTTCTTGAGTAGATACACCAAGGCTGATCATTCTGCAATATACAATTCTCAAAACAAATTTTAGTATCAAGATAGTTTTTTTTTTTTTTTTAAAGAGGGCTGACATTTTATTAAGAATGTTGGTTCTAACCGCTTTTCTATTTTTCCCCTCTTTTATTGGATATAATATTTACATTTCAAATTTTATCCCCTTACCATATTTCCCCCACCACCCAGGAACCCCTTATCCCATCCCCCCATCCTCCTGCCTCTATGAAGGTGTTACCCACCTACCCCCAGCCTCCCCACCGCCCTCAGATTCCCCCCCCCTCAGTGCTCAGCTTCAGGGTACCAATGATCTTGTCTCCCACCTATGCCCAACAGGGCCATCCTCCCCTACATATACAGCTGGAGTCATGTGTCTCTCCCTATGTGCACCTGGGCTGGTGGTTTAGACCCTGGGGAGCTCTGGCTGGTTGGTATTCTTGCTCTCCTCACAGGGCCACCAGCCCGTATCGTTCACGGTTTCCTCAATTTACTCTCTAACTCCTCCATTGGGAACTTTGATCAGATTAATGGATAGCTGTGGGTATCTGTCTCTGGGTATGTCCGACTCTGAGAGACCTCTAAGGAGACAGCCTTATCAGGCTGCTGTCAGCTTTCCCATCCTGACATCCCTATCAGCGTCTATTTTTGGTGACTGCCTATGGAATGAATACCCAGACACAATGGTCTCCCTACAACCCCCCCTTATGATTCTGACCCACACTTTGTCTCCATATTTGCTCCCTTGGTTATTTAGTTACTCCTTCTAAGAAAGACCTAGGCCTCCTCACTTGTTCTTTCTTCTTCATGAGCTTCGTGTCTTCTGGTAGTTGAATCTTTGTTGTTTCAAACTTTTGGGCTAATCTCCGCTTATCAGTGAGTAAATACCATGTGTGTTCTTTTGTGATTGGGTTACCTCACTCAGGATGATATTTTCTAGATCCATCCATTTACCTAAGAATTTCTCGAATTCATTATTTTTAATAGCTGAGTAATATTCCATTGTGTAAATGTACCACATTTTTTGTATCCATTCCTCTGTTGAAGGGCATCTGGGTTCTTTCCAGCTTCTGGCTATTATAAATAGGGCTGCTATGAACATAGTGGAGCATATGTCTTTGTTATTTGTTGAGGCATTTTCTGGGTATATACCCAGAAGTGGTATAGCTGGGTCCTCAGGTAGTGCTATGTCCAATTTTCTGAGGAACCGCCAGACTGACTTCCAAAGTGGTTGTACCAGCTTGCAACCCCACCAACAATGCAGGAGTGTTCCTCTTTCTTCACATCCTCGCCAGCATCTACTATCACCTGAGTTTTTGATCTTAGCCATTCTGACTGGTGTGAGGTGGTATCTCAGTGTTGTTTTGATTTGCATTTCCCTGATGACTAAGGATGTTGAGCATTTCTTAAGGTGCTTCTCAGCCATTCGAGTTTCCTCAGTTGAGAATTCTTTGTTTAGCTCTGTACCCCATTTTTTAATGGGGTTATTTTGTTGTTTGGCGTCTAATTTCTTGAGTTCTTTGTAAATATTAGATATTAGCCCCCTATCAGATGTAGGATTGGTAATGATCTTTTCCCAATCTGTTGGTTGCCGATTTGTCTTATTGACAATGTCCTTTGCCTTACAGAAGCTTTGCAATTTGATGAGGTCCCATTTGTAGATTCTTGATCTTAGAGCATAAGCCATTGGTGTTCTGTTCAGGAACTTTTCCCCTGTGCCTAGGTATTCGAGGGTCTTCCCCAACTTCTCTTCTAATATTTTCAGTGTACCTGGCTTTATGTGAAGGTCCTTTATCCACTTGGAGTTGAGCTTTGTGCAAGGAGATAAGAATGGATTAATTTGCATTCTTCTACATGTTGACCTCCAGTTGAGCCAGCACCACTTGTTGAAAATGCTGTCCTTTTTCCACTGGATGAATTTAGCTCCCTTGTCAAATATCAAGTGACCATAGGTATGTGGGTTCATTTCTGGGTCTTCAATTCTGTTCCATTGATCGTCCTTTCTGTCTCTGTACCAATACCAAGCAGTTTTTATCACTACTGCTCTGTAGTACAGTTTGAGGTCCGGAATGGTGATTCCCCCAGAGGTTCTTTTATTGTTGAGAATAGTTCTCGCTATCCTAGGTTTTTTGTTATTCCAAATGAATTTGTACACATATTTTTTGATCTCATCATACAATACCAATACAAAAGCACCACCCATGCCTCTCAATACATTGGACCAAGCACCTTTGAAGAAAGCCTTGGCTCCTTCATCTTTTGCGATCTTCCTCCAGCAGTCAAGCGTCCCCGTGTACATAATATCAGCCCCTTTTCTGCCAGACTGCATCATCATCCTACGACGAACAGTGTCAAATGGGTAGGACAACAGCCCCGCCACCGCTGTCACACTCTGGGCAATCATCCAGCTCACAATAATATGCACATTCTTGGGGTCTGGCAGCATCCCCTTGGCAGTGTCATAGACTCCGAAGTAGGCAGCTCTGTAGATGATGATGCCCTGGACAGAAACACTGAAACCCTGGTAGAGACCCTTCAGGCCATCAGACTTGAAGATCTTGGTGAGACAGTCGCCCAGCCCACTGAACTCACGCTGGGAAGATCCCTTGCCCACGTCGGCAGCCAGCCTGGTCCTAGCAAAGTCCAGCGGGTAGACGAAGCAGAGGGAGGTGGCCCCAGCTGCCCCGCCGGAGGCCAGGTTACCAGCGAAGTAGCGCCAGAACTGCTTATGACGATCCACACCTCCCAGGAAGATCTGCTTGTACTTGTCCTTGAAGGCGAAGTTCAGAGCTTGGGTGGGGAAGTACCGGATCACATTGGCCAGGTTACCCCTCCAGAAGGAGAGAAAGCCCTGCTCCTTGGGGATTCTCACGACACAATCAATGATGCCTTTGTATTGTTTCTCTGCACTGATCTGTTTGCTGGCATGCTGGACCTGCAGCAGCAGTTTGACCCTCTCGATCGGGGCGACCGCGGTCTTGGAGACAGCGGCGGCGATGCCACCTGCCAGGAAGTCCTTAACGAAGCTCAAAGCCTGATCCCCCATGCTGAAAGCCGGGCGCGCACAGCCTGCAAGGAGCCGCTCTTTTGCTCTTGCCTACGCCCGGCCAGGCACCGCCACCCTGTCTCCGTCCCTGCACGACGCGAAGGGCTGAAAAAGAATTTTCAACTGAAGAATATCAAATGGCCATGAAACACCTGAAGAAATGTTCAACATTATTAGTCATTAGGGAAGTGCAAATCAAAACAACATTGAGACTCCACCTCACACCAGTCAGAATGGCTAAGAGTAAAAACTCAGATGACAGCAGATGCTTTCGAGGATGTAGAGAAAGAAGAACACTCCTCCATTGTTGGTGGGATTGTAAGCTTCTAAAACCACTCTGGAAATCAGTCAGATAATTAGACATAGTATTACCTGTGGATTTAGCAATACCAGTCCTGGACATATACCCAAAATATGTTCCAACATATAACAAGGACACATGCTACACTATGTTCATAGCAGCCTTATTTATAATAGCCAGAAGCTGGAAAGAACCTAAATGCCCTTCGACAGAAGAATGGATACAGAAAATGTGGTACATTTACAAAATGGAGTACTACTCAGCTATTAAAAACAATGAATTTATGAAACTCTTAGGCAAATGGATGGAACTAGAAAATATCACCCTGGGTGAGGTAATGTAGGAGGAGCTAAGGTGGGAGGAGTAAGAAGAGAAAGAGGAAAAGTAAGAGGAGGAGCTAGAGAGAGAGAGAGGTAGGAGGATGAAGAGCCACACAGGTATGAAGAACAGTCCTGGGTAACAACTTATATTTAGGTTAGCTAATTGGGAAATACCTCTAATTGTATTGGCATATTGTTATTGAGCATTACAAAACATATAAAGCCTTTAATTAACCTTATGCATTAGAGTTTCATTCATACCAGGTACCACATGGATGACAAGACAATCAGGGCTCAGCCCAACCATGTGGAGACAGTGTGGAAGATTGGCAAAGCCATGTCCAACACTGGCATCTCGTGGGTGGCAGGGCCAGTGTCTCTGGTCACCTGAGCAGACAGCATAAACTGAGTGGTGGCAATATGATATACCTCGGCTCATGGCTGCAGGCTTAGGCTAGTTGGGAAAATGGTGGCTGATTAAGAAAAGCCAGACTGAATGTTTCTGATTTAAAATATCTCCTGCAACAAGGTAACCCAATCACAAAAGAACACACATGGTATGCACTCACTAAGTGGATATTAGCCCAAAACCTCACAATACCCAAGACATAACTCACAGACGACATGAAGCCCCCCAAAAAGAAAGACCAAAGTGTGGGTGCTTTGGTCCTTCATAGAAAGAGTAACAGAATATTTACAAGAGCAAATATGAGACAATGTGTAGGGCAGAAACTGGAGAGGGGACTAGCCATAGACTTGCCTTACCTGGAGATCCCTCCCAGATGCAATCGCCATATGCAAACACTGTTGTGGACATCTAAAAGTCCATGCTGACAGGAGCCAGATATACCTGTCTCCTGAGATGCAGTGTCAGAACCTGACATATAAAGAGGTAGATGCTCACAGCTAACCATCAAACTGATCACAGCATTCCCAGTGGAGGAGTTAGAGAAAAGACTGAAGAAGTTGAAGAAGCTTGCTGACCCATGGAGAGAGCAACAATACCAACCAAACAGAGCTGCCTGGGTCTAAACAACTAGCCTGGGAACACACATGGAGGGACCTATGTCTCTAGCTGTATTTGTAGAGTAGGATGAACTTGTTGGGTGTCAGTGGTAGAGGAGGGCCTTGGTCCCTTGAAGGTTGGATGCCCCAGTGAGGGGGAATTCAAGGAGGGGAGGTGGGAATGGGTGGATGGGTGGGGGCACACCCTCATAGAAATTGGAGGAGGGAGGTTGTGTTAAGGGGTTTCTGGAAGTAAATAATGGAGAAAGGGGATAACATCTGAAATGTAGATAAAGTGCCCACTATAAAAAAAAAAAAAACAGAAAAGAAAAACAAACAAAAAATCAAAACAAACAAACAAACAAACAAAAACCAGATAATGAAACTGGCTATGGCAATTGAAAAATTGAGACTATTTGGCAGCAATTTAACATTACCCATATTACTGGGATCCTTTATAATTGTCAAGGACAAGAGACGGTGGAATGGGCCCATGTAACTTTAAAACAATATCTTCATAAAATGAAAAAGGGGGAGATATAGCCCTGTACACCACAATTTTACTTTAAAAAGAAAGAAAGAAAAATGTCATTTATAAACAACCTAGAATTGATTGTGTTTTGTGGCTATTTGTGATCAATGTTATATAAATAAATAAATAAATAAATAAATAAATAAATAAAACCATAGCAAGAGAAGATGCAAAATATACAGTTGAAGGAGAAAAAATAATACCAGGAAGTATAAACAGATCAAAAAAAAATTCTAGTGCTAAGTGGGATAAAGAAATGGTAACCTCAGAGCAAGAACCTCATCCATCTTAACTAACAATTTGTGAAAAGTATTTAGTGAAAGCGTAGGGCTAGGTGTAGTGGTATATATTTTAATCCCAACACTGGGGGCAGGGCAGAGGCAGGTAGATTTCAGAGTTCAAGGCACACATGATCTACAGAGCAAGTTACAGGGTAGCCAAGCTTAGGCAATGAAAGGAACCATTAACAAAAGAAAGCTGGTAAAAATGTATTTGAACAGTGGGGCCATGTTCTAGCCTCAGCAAGCAGCAGAACTGAGCAGATTCAGCCAAGTGGTTCTGGGTTTAGATTCAAGCATACAAGTAAGGGTTTATATAATCTCCTTCCATGACTACTGAGCTACTGAGACTAGGCATGTGTCAGGGGTGTCCCTGCATGGAGACCTAGAAAGGCCATTGCATAAAGCTGTAAAGGTGTAGCCTAGATTGCCTTGAAGAATCTAAAATTTTGGAGTTGCCAGAGTCATGTGATACCTGCCTAGACAAGCTGCTAAAAGGCACTAGAAAACACCTAAGAGAAAGAATTGTGTAACAGTCTAAAAAAGTTGTGGATGTTATGGTCTGACACATACACCAGAAAAGCTATAGCCATTCTGTTCCATGCCTGGCAGTTTTTTCTGATTGTTGTAATGTGTCTGCCACTCATTGACACAGAAAAATGACTTGGCTTAGAGCAAGGATATCCTGACCTTCTGTATAAATGTTCTGTATGAAATTTGTTAATCTTAAAAATATTCCACAAAGCTTTCAGTAGGACTCATCAAATCAAAGTTCAGTATGAACTGTTATGTCTAACAAGTCTTGAGTCAGAGCTGATCACTGGGGAGCCCTTCCTGCACCTACATATGAGCTCACTGTGGTTTTTGTGTCTGACACTGAAGAATACTATTAATACCCCTGCTCTGCTATCCCAATGTTCTGAGATTCTCCGGTTCACCATCCATACACTACTACCCTTACCTTACTCAGAATACAATGGGCTTAAAGGTTAGCTGATAATATTTTGCATATTAAGCCAACTGCTCCCCTACTTGCCCTTTATACTTTTGAACATGTTTGTTTGTTTGTTTGTTTCCTATGAAAAGCCTATCTTAAGGGCAGACTAGTACCATAACTAGGCTACCAAGACCTTTTTTGAGGTTCTGAACATTCAACCTAAGCATATGTGTTCAATAAATATTTCTTCCTTAACTGAGATCAGTGTTTGTTTCTTGGGCAATGTCTGAACCCTAACAATGGATCTAAATGTTTGTCGTTAGATATAGAGATACAGCTGACTTTTGGGAGTGCTTTAGTACAGTACTTTCTCACTATGGTCTCTTTCTTCCCTTTTGGAATGGTAATGCATCTCTGTTAAGTAGGAGGATTTGTGACAAAGGCAAGATGGCCTTGGGAAAGAGGTCCCTGTTCTTCTCTTCTGTCAAAAGGCTTTTGTTTGTCAAAAGCCTATGAAAAAACACTGCACAAAGCCAGCTTCTAGTTCTGGATTCCAAAGTGACCTCTGAACCTAAGACCCACCTACAGGGCCCTAACACACCAAATAAAGCTATAATCCCAGTACCTTACCATCACATCACAAGTCAAACCCCACACTCTGTTTTAAGAAGCCTCTTCCCCAGACCAACCTTGAGAATTAACTACCTCCTAAGAGGGTGGAAAACCCAATTGAGAACTTCCCTATAAACCTTCCTTTTTATTATAAATATGGCACAATTTGATTTATTATGTGGGCAGAAAAGCCATTCACTATCCTATGGCATCATATGTTGGAAGTGTGTGATCTGCTTTTCATTTTGATTTTAAAGGGATTATAGTCAAGAGATTATATAAAGAAGAGTATTTGAATTTTGGAGTTTAAAACATTTATGAGACTGTGATAGACTATTGGGATTTCTGAAGTTAGACCAAATGCAGTTTTGCATTATGGGGCCAAAGAAAGGAATGTAGTGTTTTAAATATAAATGGCCTCCATAGGCTAATAGAAAGCAGCACTATTAGGAGGTGTGGCCATGTTAGAGGAGGTGTGGCCATGTTAGAGTAGGTGTGGTCATTTTAGAGTAGGTGTGGCCTTGTTGAAGAAAGTATGTGGGGGGAGGGGAGGTATGAGGTTTCAACAGCTCAATCTAGGCCCAGTGTCTCACTCTTCCTGGTGCCTGAGAAACCAGATATAGAATCCTCAGCTAGTCTCCAGCACCTTGTCTGCCTGGACTGAGCCAAGCCTCCTGCCATGATGATCATGGACTAAACCTCTGAATTAAAGCCAGACCCAAATTAAATGTTTTTCTTTATAATTGTTGCCATACTCATAGTGTCTCTTCACAGAAATAGAAACCGTTAATGAGACGATCCTTTTTAAATAACTGAATAAAAGACACTTTCTAAGACATTACAAAGCATTATTAGTAAAATATCACAACAAAGTAAAGAAGAAAAACTGTACACCAATATTCTTGATGAACATAGAAGCAAAATTCCTCAATAAAAATACTGGGAAAAGAAAAACAAGCACAAGACAAGGAAATTGTCTTCTACCATTAATTTGTCTCTATTTTGGAAACTCAAGAATGGTTCAACATAATTTAAACAAAGTTTGTAAATTGGCTTAAAGAAAAAAAAATACACCATAATCTCAATACATACAGCAAAGGCATTTGATCAAAACTTGTACCTGGAGTTAGTAGGACTAGTGCAAACATACTTTAACCTAATAAAATCTATATATGGCAAGCACATGGACAGTTATCCTAAGTAGAAAAAGACTAGCAGCAATTTCAATACAACCAGGGACAAGACAGTTTTCCTCAAAACTAGCAGCAATTTCAATACAACCAGGGACAAGACAGTTTTCCTCACTATCCCCAATCTTTTTCAGTGTACTTCTGGAAGCGTTAAACAGATTAACACAACATTAAAGAGAAATAAATAGCAGAAGAAGAAGTCAAATTATCACCATTTACAGATAATATGATATATATGAGAGGTCTAAAAAACATTCACAGAAAATTTTTAGAAATGAACAAGTTAAGCAAAGCAGGATAGAAAAATCAACTTATAAAATAAAAAAAAACAAATCAAAAACAAAACAACGCACTGAAAAAATAGATCATAGACATACTCTTACTTATAATATCCTCATGACAATATAATTGCATATTGCAACACAGGAAGTAAAAAACTTTTACAACAAAATTGTGCAAATCCCCAAAAAAAGGAGATTGAAGAAGACACCCATGAAGGCACCCATGTCCCACAAGAAGATCCCTTATGGACCTCAGATTAGACACAGATAGAAACACATACCCAAACACCAACTTCTAACACAGAGATCCTTTATTAAGCAAGGAAAGGCGTCAAGGTGGCTGAATTTGAATCAGGCAGAAACAGCAACAAATAGTTTTCAGGAATGTTTTTAAAAGGGAGGTATGTGTCTTAGTTAGATTTTAACTGCTGTGAACAGACATCATGACCAAGGCAACTCTTATAAAAACATTTAATTGGAGCTGGCTTATAGATTCAGAGTCCAGTTCATTATCATCAAGGTGGGAATATAGCAGCATCTAGGCACGCATGGTACAGCCAGAGATGCATCTTCTACATCTTCATCTGAAGGCTGCTAGTGGAAGACTCACTTCCAAGCAGCTAAGATGAGGGTCTTAAAGCCCAGGTCCACAGTGACACACCTACTCCAAAAATGCCACACTTTCTAATAGTGCAACTCCCTGGGCCAAGCATAGACAAACCATCATAGTGTTAAAGTGAGGTAGAATTAGTTTGTAAATTTGATAGGGTAGCTAAATTGGGATATTGATTGCTGGACCTTGGTTTTTTGATAATTGAAGCACAGTGATCAGCCTCAGGAATGAATCATGCATAAGAAAGTGGCCAAAAATAGGAATAGACCTTGGTGCCTCGGCTTTAGGGATGTGGAACTGCCCAAATAAGGTAATCTAACTGTTCTGAAAAGAGGAGGGAAGGGGGATGGGCAATACGTGCTGGTACCTTGTTTCTTAATCTTGGGTCTGTTAGAGTCCTTCACCTAGAGTATGAAAAGATCTCTCATGCATATGAACTGGTAGAATTATTATTATAAAAATGACTCTTACTAAAGCAATTCACAGGTGTAATGCAATCCTAATAAAAACACTTGCAGCATTCTTCATACAAATAGAAAGGCCCACATTAAAATCCATATGGAACAGGCCAGCTACATTTTGATATCTAGAAAATATTATTAACTACTAGTACTCACAAATACTCACAAATAGGTAAGTGTAGTTGGAAACTAAATTCCACCTAAAATAAATGTTTCTTCCTTAAGAGATATGCTGGAGTGGCTCATATGTGCCCAAATACAATATTTTCTTAAAATAATAATGCATTTTAAAGTAGAGAATATTATGAGTAATTGACTAACTCATAATTCACACTAAATACTATGTATTTGTAAGATTTGACACAATGTCTCCAGTAAGAGAATGAAAACTGTGGTAGTGATGGTGACATATATCTAAACAAAGCAAAACAAAAACAAACAAACAAACAAAAACCAAAACGAAGAACCAAATTAATTCCACTAAGAAAATGGGACTGTCAGTGGACAAAAGCCCCCTTTGCATATTCTTCATATTCCTGAAAATAAAATTTGAAAGCAGAAACAGAAGAAAGAAACTTATGAGAGGCTCCAAGGACTCAATGTGGATGACCTTAGCCTAAATGCCCAACAGTAGGGAGAAGGAACCTGGAAAGACCACCTCCAGTAGATAGCCAGGGCACCCAGGGGTAGAATGGGATCACCAACTCACCTTCAAAATTTTTGTCCCAGAATTGTGCCTTTCTAAAAGAAATGCAGGGACAAAAATGGAACAGTGACTGAAGGAAAGGCCATCTAGTGACTGGCCCACATTGGTATCTATCCCATGAGTGCTCACCAAACCCTGACACTATTACTGATGCTATGCTGTGTTTGCAGACAGGAGCCTATCGAGCTGAGCTGTCCTCTGAGAGGCTCTATCATCAAATGACTGAAAAAGATGCAGAAATGTACAGCCAACTTTTGGACTAAGGTCAGGGACCCCTATGGAAGAGTTAGGGAAAGGATTGAAGGAGCTGAAGGAGATGCAATCCCATAGGAAGAACAACAGTATCAACTAACCCGGACCCCTGGGAGCTCCCAGGAACTAAACCACCAACCAAAGAGCATACATGGGCTGATCTGTAGCCTCTGGCACATATATAGCAAAGGACTGCCTTGCCTGGATTCATTGGGAGAGGATGTGCCTAATCCTGTAGAGAGTTGATGCCCTGGGGAAGGAGGATTACCAGGGATTGGGGTAGGTAAGTGAACCTCTCAGGGGCAAAGGGGAGGGTGCATAGGGTGAAGAACTCTGGAAGGGGGACTGGTAGGGAGCAACATATGGGATGTAAATAAATTCGATAATTAATTTTAAAAGTTGGAGTTGGAGTCAAGGGGACTGTCCTGAGAACCAGAGTTAGGAAGTTGAGGAAAGAAGATGGAAAGAAGGAAGGAAGAAAGTTACACATTAAATAGTGAATAGTGAGGCAAAAAAAGAGAAAAGAAAAGTAATTATAATTGTAGGAACACAAGGAAGGTGCAGCATGGAAAGAAAAAAAAGGTTCCTACAGTCATTGTTCCTTGTAGATTTGATAGAAAATATTCTAGATCATGAAGTCAGTACTATATCATCTGGGACTAACCAAAATGGGATAGTTAACCTTAGAATGGGTGGCTTTAGCATTCTTAAGAATTGAACACTACACAGAATATGTCTCAGTCAAAAAGGAATAACAGCTAACAGTGTCCAGTGTTTATCAATATCTGTTTACCTCTTTTTTTTAGGTTAGATCCTGTAAGAAATACTGAATCGAACTTACTCTCTTTGATTTACACTTTATAGTTGTGACCAGTTTGAAGCCTGTGCTGTTGGTTTATTATTTGCCTTCTGATTAGTTACAATTCGTCTGTGGGCCCTTTTCACTTAAAGAGTTAGTTTTAATGTTGTAATGGAAGGCTAATACTTTAACTGAGTTATGAGTGGCTGGAAAAATTTCAGTCATAGCACTTGAAATTTGCCTCATTTTCATATAACTTAGTAATTGTCTATTACAATAATCCCAGAAATAAAAATCTGTAGAAAACTACTTTGAAATGCAGAGATTTCCAGGTATATAATATATTATATATACTATACAATATATAATATATAATATATAATATATAAAATACAATATACAGTATACAATATATAATATATAATGCATAATAACATACAATATACAATATATAATACATAATAAATAAATAATAAATATATAACATATAACTTATAATGTATAATGTATAATATATATACACATACGTATATGTATATCTTATCTTAAGGCATTTTCCACTTTGTTTAATACATTTTTGGTTTAAACTGGTCTTTATATTATGAAATAGGTTCTCTGTTTAACAGAGGGAAAACTTGCTTCAAGGGAGGTGCTCCCTCAATGTGGCACAATGAAAACACCTGTTGGTTTCAAATTTCTGGTGATTAATATATTACCTCCAAAAGGAAGGAGGGAAATTGATCAGTCGTAACACCTCTTCTGAAAGTTATCTAAGCAGAAAGGACTTTTGGAAAGAGGAGACTCTCTGGCATGACTTTGGAGTTTCCTGTGTGATGTGCAGGTAGTTCTAGAAATGCAGCATTCCTGAGTGTTTACCCAGGCTGGAGTGGTTCTGTTGGTGACAAAAGTCTGTTTGAGTTATTCAAGCCTCTATATAACACCTTCCATTGTTATGTAAGCTGCCAAGAGAAATTATTAACAGTCCTATTCAACTTTTAAAGCCCATGAACAAAAATATGAGCAGCTCATGAAAATATTCTCAGTTCAATAGTGACATTCATAAATTAAAGTAACAAAAAGCTATCAAAATAAGAAGGGAACTCAAGCTTAGTAAACACAACCAAGACCCATGGTTCAAGAGGTCATAGACTCTACAAAAGAAAATTGCAAATTTTCTAAATTAATAATGCTTCAATTTTTATTCTAAACAGAACTTTTTTTTTTCTGGTAGGTAATTGCAGGTATCAACCTTCACCAAAGAAGATTGCTTTGTATCAGATGAAGGCTGCAACTGATCACATTTGAGAGAATAAGTAGCCATGGACTGTCCAGTCCCAGATGAGACATCTATAACACAAAACTTATACTGGAGGCTGAGGGAATAGCATGGACTTGTTAGAACCCGAGGGACCAGAATGATTACTGTGAAAATAACATCAGCTACTTGTGACCTGTTCCACTCTTAACAATACAGTTGTCTGCATAAAACCTGTAAAATATCATACAGGTAAATGTACCAACATTAATGGTGGAAAAATTCCACAAGATCTTATCTTAGTTAATGGCTACTGAAAGGAAAGCAATTCAGTAATCTCTATGGACAAGCCTTTTAATAGGTTATCCAATCCTAAATAGTCTGCACTAAACATATATACATTAAAGGATCACTAGTTATGATTTGTGTGTGTGGGTGTGTGTGTGTGAGTGTGGTGTGTGTGTGTGTATGTGTGTGAGAGAGACAGAGCCAGAAACAGAGAGACAGAGACAGAAAGAAATAGAGATCGAGGGAGAAAGAGAGACAGAGAGATAAAGACTGAGAGAGAGATAGAGAGCAATATCTCTATAACTCTATATCTCTACATATCATCTATCTATCTATATATATCTATATATATCTATATCCATATCTATATATATTCAACCATTTTGATTGAAACTACTCAACAAATAAACTGTGACAAACACTAACACCTCCTCAACAACCCCCTCCAAAAAAAAAAAAAAAATCCACATTGATTCACCATGCTGGATTTGGATGAAGAATCTATACTCAGTGCTCTAAATGAGGTAAACAGATGTTTGCATCTACTCACAAACAGCTATATACTTTCTGCTATTGGAAAGAAGTTTCTGGTCTTCAACCCTGATGTTAGTGAATAGTACCTGGGGCACAGAAGGCTGCAGAAAGGCTTTTGATTCCTGCCCTTCCTCCTTTCTTCTCAAGAGCATTCTGCCTATAGATTTGAGTAATTCTTTGAATCAATTACATTTTTCTATACGGATTAATTAAAACTGACTTATTTTGTAATGTATACAGACCACAAATATCAGAAGCACCTGGAAAATTTTAAGCAATGGGTAGAATTAGTTATGAAAAACATTAAATCTGAAGAGATATCCAAATTATACAATTACTCCCAAGCACTGGTACACATGTAGATTCTTGAAACATACTATTGAGAACCGTAAGTTCAAAGAACGATAACATTCACAGATGATGCATGAAGACAAAAGGGAAAGAAGAGAAGATAGATTGGGACAGAGACAAACTGTCAACAAATCTGGCAAAGCTTCAACACAAGAAAAACAGTGGAAGATCAATATCAAGACCTAGTATTGGCACTGATGAGGCTATGTGGGGAGGCTGTGACCCTGACACACGGAGATGACACATCATGTTATAGGATAAGTTGAATGTCCAGAACTAATATTCTACACAATAGTAACAGATTCTTTGCTATAGAACAAATCCAAGAGGAGTCAAAAGGAGAACTGGGGCCAAGTTGTATTTCTTTTCTTTTTTTGTTGTTGTTTGTTTATTTTTCTTGCGATATTTTCTCACTGTGTATTTCTTGCTTGCCTGGAATTTCTTATGTACACAAAGTCAGTCTAGAACTCACAGAGATGCTTTCCTCTGCCTCATTAGTTCTTGGATTTAAAACTTGCACTAACATTTTGGGCCTGAGAAGAATTTATTTTTTATTTTTATTTTTTATTTTTATTTTTTTTTTGTGATGAGACCATTGATTTTGGTAGCCATTTTTAAATATTTATTTATTTATTTATTTTTATGTTCCTATTATCATCTGTAAAAGTACTAAGGAAAGAATTGTATAACTTTATTTTAAAATGTTGTCTTTGATTACGGGCAGATTTATAGTATATGCATGTTGACAGGTCACATTTAAGAATTAATTTTACAGTTTATTTACCTCTTTTCTTTTACATGCTATCCTTACATTTTTATATCTTGTGTCTACTGTATGTCTTCATCAAAATTTTCTGGAAGGATTGGTGCTAAACCCAGGGCTGAAACTGTACTAAACAGGATCCCTACTCTCTACCCTTTAATCTCATCTCACCATATTCTGTTTTTCATTTTACAGGATGTCAAACATTGAAAACTACTGCCTCGCTGAACGAAACTTTAAAATATGTATAGAGCAAACAATATTGAGTTAAATTTCAAATAGGTGTGTGGGAAAGCTACATGAATTTAAAGTACATGATTTGAGCCATCAGTTTTAATTTTGATTCAGTTTGGATGGTTCTGAATTCTGTTGATATTTTTTATGTAACAAGAAATATAGATTGTATATATAAAAATGTTTTATTGAATGATTCTGATTTTATTTTTTCTCTCACATTTCACACTCTGACAGGACTATGTGCTTAGTTTTAATATTGATTTTATTCCTACATTTTTTGCACCTTTTAGAAAAGTAAACAACTACATATTCTATGTCTTTAAAGTGGTTTATAATACATAATTACTATAAACAATTTAAAAGTTCTCTATAACATGATTTCTCCACATTAGGACTGGAATTATTTTTGTAGATGTCATCATCTACATAAGGGAATATTCTCAAAATTCAAAATATTTGTAATAAAAGTTTAATAATAATAATAATAATAGTAATGTTAGTATTGTTTAGCAAGTTTTAGTTTCTATTGAGATTCTCTTTTGCATATTTAAAGATATTTTAATTGAAATAGAGAACATAAAATTACACATATTATTTAGTCATGAAGAATAATGAAAAGAATGAAATGATGACATTTTCAGGAGAATGGGACTCGAGCTCATGATGCAAAGTAAAATAAGACATACTAGGAATGAATGATGATTACGATAAGTGTAAATGGATAAAAGGACAACACTGAAGTAAAAGGAAGAACATCAGCATGAGGAACAGAAGGAAGGGATAAAAGAAGCTTAATGGGTTGATAGAGGGTAAATATAATCAAAGCATATTTCAAAAAATGTGCAGCGTACCTAGAATACAACCGACAAACCTTAAGAAATGTAAGAAGCAAAAATGCCTAAGTGAGGATTCAATCTCACTTAAAAGGGGGAAGGAAATAATCACAGGAGGCAGAGAGAGAGAGAGAGAGAGAGAGAGAGAGAGAGAGAGAGAGAGAGAGAGAGAGAGAGAGAGAGAGAGAGAGAGAGATCTGGATGGGAAAGGGGAGGGGGAGGGCAAGGCAGAACAGGATCAAATATGGGGGCAAGAAGACAAGCCCAGAGGACCAAGAGAATGAATGAATGGAAATAAGTAGCCTCAGAGTGGGTGGGAGATGGGAGTTGGTGAGACCCTCTACAAAGTACAAGAGACCCATGAGGTTAGAGACTCTCAGGAGTCTTTGGGGGTGACCTTAGTCAAGATGCCCAACATTGGGGAAACATAACTTGAAGAGTCTACTTCCAGTAGATAAATAATGCCTCAGGTGGAGGGACAGGGTTTCTAACCCACAGTCAAAATGTCTGACCCAGAATTGTTGCTGTCTAAAAGAGCTGCTGGGACAAAAATGGAGAAGAGATTGAAAAAAATGCAGTCCAGTAACCTGCCCAACTTGAGATCCATTTCATTGGGGGTGGTGGCATTAAGTCCTGGCACCATTAAGGATGCATTGTTGTGCTTACAGATGTCAGCCTGTCATGGCAGTCCTGAGAGGTCCTACCAGCAGCTGACTGAGTTGATGCAGATACACCAACCATTGGTCTGAAGTCAGGGACTCCTATGGGTGAATGAGAGGAAGGATTAAAGAAGCTGAACGTGAAAGTGCATAGGAAGATTCAACTAACCCAGACCCCAGGGAGCTCCCCGAGACTGAACCACCAAGCAGGAGCATACAAGGTCTGGTCCTAGGCACATATACAGCAGAGGTCTGCCTGATCTGGCCTCAGTGGGAGAAGATGCACCCAATGCTTGAGAGACTAGAGGCCCCAAGGAAGTGGGAGGTCTGGTGTGTGGAAGCACCCGCTCAGAGATAAGGGTCAGAGGAATGGGATGAAAAATTGTGGGTGAGGGACTGGGGATACAACGACTGGAATGTAAATAAATATAGCAATTTTTTTTTAAAGGAAAAAAAAAAGGTGCATTAAGAAAAAAAAAAGCTGAGTGAATTATATGAGTACAGTTTTCATGGAAGGCCTTGTCTCTTAGGCTTCCTACTTCTCATTGTCTTTTTCTTATTTAAATTAAAGTCTATGGCACTTTGTCCAAGAATCACTGATGACACTGTCTATGATGGTATAAAGAAGGCTGGAGTGAAGCTGCCTCAGTAGTGTCCCAGATAAGAACAACATCAGTATCTCAGGTGGTTTCTTTTTGTCCCTTCTCCATAAATAGGAATGGCACAGTTTCAGCTCCTATCTCAGAAAACAAACACACAACCCCCCAAAGTATAGAAGGTACTCAAAGTGTGGTACTACAACAGACTACAAGGCTTACAGAAAATGCTTTCACTGGAAGGCACTGTGTGACTATTTGATGAAGTTTTATTGTTCTTCTGTATCACAAAGAATATATACTAAATGTTAGAATATGGCCAAAAGTAAATTCAAAAATACTCAAATAAATCTTTTAACACTACTATTTCTCCATCTTTCCATTTAAATATTTGCATTACTTCAAAATCCTATGTATGTGGGTTTTGTTTTTTCTTTATTCAATTCTGTATGTGTTGTCTGTTTTCTTTACTAGGTATTGAAACTAAGGAAAGCTGCTGGGCAGCCTGCACACACAGTTACACTCTCAGCCCTTGCTTTGGTTTCAGTAAAGAGATGAAGTATTTGTTCCTTTGAATCATCTTTACTGTTTGATCTATGACTGTCACCCATATGTCTGTGCCCTGAACATATTCATATTTTGATTTTATATAAATTTATACAACTATACAATTTGTTCCATATATCTTACATATTATCATCGATTTTCTGTTATAACAGTAATTATATCTCCCACTTGTTCATCTATACTGATATACACATGATCTTTTCCATATATCATGATTCATTCATATAATCTACTGTTGATAGGGAACTTATTTTAGTTTTCACTTGGGCTATGATGGTGCTGCCAGTGTTATCCTGGTCTTTATCTCCACATCTGCATTTTTCAAGGGCATTTTTTGTTTGTTTTTAGAATCTTTGTTATATTTATTTATTCATGTCTGTGTGTGTGTGTTTGTGTGTTACAATACACAAATGGAGGCCAGATGACAACTTGTGGTAATTATTTTTTCGATTCACCATATAGATGCCCTAATATTCCTCATTAGAATTCAGCTTACTTGTACGCTTTTGCTTTCTCCATGTATATAATTATGACATCATGATGTAAATAGTCACACCTTTAAAGGTTTTATTATAGAAATGAAAAGTCAATAGGAAAACCAACGCTGCCTCATTCTGAGCATTGGACTTGTCTGTGTTAAAGGAACATGCTCCTGTGCCTTCACCGCATCCATGTCTTTCTCTCATGCATTATGTCACATTTTTAGAAGTTGTTTTGCCAACTTAAGCCAATAATGCCACCACAGTCAATGCTTTACTTAGTTTCGTCTTTAATTTATATTTAGAAAATTTTCATTTAAGTTGAGAAATTATACACTATCAGTCTTAAATTTTATTTATCTGTTTGGTACCTTGTAATGCTTTTGTGTGAAAGGAACATTTTCTTATGCTTATGCAGCAGCTTGGATCATTTCCCTTTTGACTATTATTCAAATATTTCATCAAATGTATGCTTCATATACATATTTTTTCTAATCTATCTTTAGTTTTCCATGACATTTAAAGCTGGTTTCAAATAGTATTAAAAAATTGTCCCTATAATCTTTGTTATTTTATACTAAGAATAATTTTTTTAACTTTTTAATTATATTTATTTATTGGTTGGTGTGCTTGTTACAATACACATGTGGAGATCAGAGGACAACTTGTGTTAATTATTTTTCCATTTTCACCATATAGATTTTCTACTATTTCTTATGTGTATTAGAATTCAGCTTTTTGTATGTCTTTGTTTTCTCTATGTGAATCATTATCCAATCATGCTGTAAATAGCCACACCTTCAAAGTTTGGGTTTTTTTTGTTTGTTTGTTTGTTTTGTTTTCATAGACTGAAAGGGTAATAGGAAAGCTAAAGTTGTCTCATTTTGTGCACCGGACTTGGCTAAGAACCAAACCAATGTTCTTGTTAAAGCAAGAGCATAAAAGATACAGAGTCCATATTCAAAACAGCATGTTTGAAGTCACAGTAGCTTTCTGCAGGGGTTTTCATATCAAGGATTCCGAACATTACCTTTCATGTCAAATGCTGTTTAACTACAACCTCGTTTTTTTTTTTTTTATTTTAATTATTGGAATACTTGTAGAATAATTATTTTATGCTTTATTTTTATATTTCAGCACTTCCATACTGCTAACGATAATATAAATATCAGAACTAAAAAAAAAAAAACTTTAAATTTTAGGAAGCACTCTGGTTTTTCAAATGACCTCAACATTGACTGTATCATCTTATCTCCATAATGATTTTGGGTTTAGATGTTATCTTGAGGTGAAAAAAACAGAGGTCTATTTTAAAAATAGAAATAAGATTTCTGAAGCTCCTACGATATTTATTTTATGCAGACACATGTAATGTATTTTTGATTAAATTATAATAGTTCTTTTAATAGAAAACCAAAGACATAATTTGGAAAATATGCACAGAAGCAGAAAGTTGTTTCTGTTTTATTTCAACTGATATTTTTCATCCATATAATACCACTATATAAAATTGTAAACATTTTAAAATAAGTTATATTTGTTATATTTAGTTGTTAATTTGTCACATAAAGTAAATATAATTCATATATATATATCATCCATTATAGACAACAGAAGATGTTATTAAAAGGTATTCTGATTAATTTAAGAAGTATTTTCTGTTTATATCTTCTAAATGTATAACCACACATGTAAACCACTGATGCACAATGGGTGAGAACCAGATCATTCACATCCTTTCCCATAACTCATTTTACAAACACTTGATAATAAGAAACCTCCGTATGTATGTAGAAAACTAAAACTAAAGGATTCAAAGAGGAATGTATGTTATCACCTCAGACCTTAAATATATTTATTTTAACGTTCCTGCCAAGATAACTATTGTTGGTCTGTTACTTTTCAGGACTTTTTGCCCAGCGTGCATACCATTTCCCGTCCAGTAGCATCTTGTAGACGCTATTGTAAATCCCAATCCTGAATGCTGCACGTGGTAGTGAGTCCACTAACTCTGAGACACAGAGGGAGAAGGAAATTAAGATATTGCCGTTAGACATGTGTATTAACTCACCATCTAACATGGAAAAAGTAATGAGTGTAAGCCTCACAATGGTGGAGTATAGGGAGCTTTTAAATAGGGAGTTTAATCTCCTTTAGAGCAAAGCCACACTCTTGGGTTCCCTAGGTTTTTGGCAAGCTTCCCAGAAGCTGCAGTCATTCATGAGCCACACACTCTGTTCTTAGGAAAACTGCACTGGGAACTTCACACGGTGAAACGAACGCTCTCATTTTGGATGCTTCATCTGTAAAATATCCGCTCACAAATGTATATACATGTGCATGGTACTTAAACTCAGCCACCACCAGAGGATGAGGCACTGCTGGGATTTGAACCCATTGTTGCAGGAAGTCCAAGATTTTCAAACCTTATGTGTTGACTATAAAACCATTCCCTCTGGAAGAATTTTCTGCAATTAAAATGAAGTTTATGTTAAGAAAGCTTGAAAAATTCCCAAATCAAATCAGATTGTTTACAACAGCTTGTGCTGCTTTCTCCGGAAGTGCTGAAGCCACAGTTTTTCTCCTGCTTGTTCTCAGGCTTTTCTAATACACCCCGCCCAGCGTTCTCATTCATGAGCTCTGTGTAATTAGAGTAGGAATCATCTGTGAAATATGCTACAATGGACCACAAAATATAATGCAGTGTGTATTCTGTGTTTCATTGTTTAAATTCAGAATTTATGACAGATTAGCTGCTTGTTCCATTTCGAAGGCCAGAGAAAAATCACTCACTCCTTGCTGTTTTACAATAGTAGCTTGAGATGTTCTCTTGGCTGGGTAAACAGAAATGGATAGGTAAGAAATATATGTGTATGTGAAACATATATATTTTTCTACTACCACATCCAGCATCGGTTACAGGAACAAAACCTATTTTGTCTGTTATGTTTGTCATAATATAAGTGAGAATACACAGGCTGGTTGTAGACGCAAACAACACACATCCTAATGAAACCATTTTAGTTAGTGAGCTTGTGTAAAGCCCCAGGTAGCACTGTCTCGCAGTCATGACAGGGGCCTTCCAGAGCTGCAGTGCTAGATACATAATGTTGGGTGTGCCAACTTGCTTCTCTCTGCATGCTCAGAGTCCTAGATTCTCCTTTAGAAAGATATTTTCTCATATGTCAATCCACTGCACTTTCTCAGAACATTTCCCCCCAGGTGAAGAATATTAATTCCATTAATTCCTAAAACATTTCTGTGATTTGTGAGGATGAGGATGAGAAGGAGGAGGAGGAGGAGGAGGAGGAGGAGGAGGAGGAGGAGGAGGAGGAGGAGGAGGAGGAGGAGGAGGAGGAGGAGGAATGTGTACAGGAGGGGCAGCTGACAGCTGAGAGGAAATATTCCTAAATCAGGTTGGGAGACTTGGATGTGCAGAATGTCTGTCTCAGCAGGGGCAGGGTGGGGCCATAGCACTTACCTGAGGCCTCAGTGTTTGATCTGCTCTCACACAGTAATAATGAAAACAAGGAAGCATAATGTAAGTAAAATAAAAGCAAAAATAAGCAAGCTTGCATTCCTCCTTTTCATACAATTTATTTTGGGCATGTTCAAACAAATGTGCTTTAAAATTTTTTTATGATTATTTCAAGCAAAGACTGTTTGCTCTTTCCACATTTAGCACACATATTATTCTTTTTTTCTTTCAAAACGGACACCAGAAACAGAAAAAAGGAAAGATGGAAAGAAAACCTTGTGTGGACTGACACTCATCCACAACAAAATCATTTTAAATTTCCTGTGAATTTGAAGATTGGCTATCAAGAACTAAATTAGAATATATGGGAAGATTTACGCAGTTTGTATTAAGACATCTCAAGTTTTATGGATGCCAAAAGTTGACTTTGATAAATTGATACATAGATTCCAAAAATACTTACATATATATGTGTGTGTGTGTATATATACATATATATATATATATATATATATATATATATATATATACATGATTCATAGAAATTTTTACAAGAAAAAAATTATAAATAACTGGAAAATATGGAAAATATAATGTATGGTTATAAGACACTATAATACAATAAATATTTTATATTAATCATTTATAATTACAGATGTCTTTGACTCTTTTCATTTTGGCTATGATTAGAAAATTTGGCCTCCACACATAGAGCAAAAAAGCAAATGCAAGCCAAACAACCATGCACATAAAAACATTTTTAAAATTATATTAAAAATATTTATGCCAGTCCTTATTAATGGAGAAGTGGACACTTAGAAATGTTTAAATACACCTGAAAACACTTACATTCAGAGCAATACTTTGTGACTATTACGATTTTTTTTTTTTTTACTGATAAGGACCCTAGGTAACTGTTCAAAAGAGCAGAGACAAAAATGTAGGTTGCCAAAAAAAGAAAAAAGAGAAAAATATAAATACAATTAATACTATGTCTCTTCCAATAATTAATCAATTTATACCCATATAGTTCTAAAATTGGGGATTTTAAATACGTGTAACTATATATGAAAAAAGGTATTATTTAAAACTAAAGCTCAGATATAACAATCACCATTTACTAACATTTTTTACTTTTCTTACTAAAGTGATTATAGTATAAGAATTTTTATACCAACTCTGTTGTTAAGACTTATTCACTTAAGATAATTAAATAACATTTGATTTTGAATTGAAATTTGTAACTTGTTTCATAACATTAGACTTGTTTTTCACAAATCAATTTACCATCCCCTTAAAACTCTTAGTAATAGCATAACACTTAGATTTGAAAGACTAAGCTGATTTCATCTGATTTCAACATTTGTATGAATTAGAATTTGTTTATTTCAAAACATATTAAAGAAAAAATTAAAGTTAATTTTACTATAAAATGTCACTACATAATTTTTTTATTTAATGATGTCATAAAAATATTTAAATCTAGTTTGAACATTCTTTTAAAATTTCATTTATTATCTACAATTACCAAGACAACTTTTCTTGCTCATAATTTGACAGACGTATCATTACAAGCTAGTAGCAAAAAAGACATATTTAAAACTTACTTAGTTATTTAAATTTGCAAAATTGCCATAAAACATATTATTACATTTTTGGCATTTAAAAAAATGATAATATTTAACTTGAAAAAAAAATACTAAAACTGAAGTAAAATTTACATACGTGAAGATATAATTGAATCGTTGTGGTCTTCTGAGTTTGAAATTAGGAAAATGTAGCTACAATGTCCAATATAGAAAATCTAGGCTGAGATTAATTTTTGAAAACTTTCTCAAGCATATTATTAAGAGAAACTTTAAAGAATAAATCTATATTTAAATATAAGTAACAATTAGAAATGAATAAAGCACACTATTATAAAACTCGATTCTGACTCAAACACGTGTGCTTAACATGAACAATCAGACAGGCTTTAGGAACGGAATCACAGTCCTGAAGGTTGAGATTTCAGCTGACGATGTAGTCTTTGCTTTATATTGATGACCTCACTGCTTGTGTTGTTGCGGGTGTTAAAAGCAATAATGAACATGACTCATTTTAAAATGTAAAATTACGATGATTTTTTTTTTCTTGAGAAAAAAAAACTGCCGTTTCAGATGAACATTCTGTACATCCATCTTGGCCTCACTAGAGAGGAATCTGAGCTTTGGATGTGTTTACTAAGATGAAAGAATCATGGGTTGTGTCATTTTACATTTATTTCTTCTAACATATTTTTTTAAACTTTGTTCTTGATTTAGATACAGGTTAACAATGACAACAACCAAATCATTTACAGCTTGAAATGTGGTAATTAGAACCAATTATAACTTCATTGACCGGTCCAGGCTCACTGGTGCAGCTCGCCCAGTTAAAAACACTCATTTTGTTTTACACTTATCTTTGATTGGAGGTGCTTATTATTCAGCACATGTGCATGAACTATTCAATTAACCATCTTTCTTAAGACAGCAGGGGCTTATTCGATTCCTCTCCTTCAGGTCTAGTTTATGTAATTATTTTTAAAACACAGCTCTATTTCAGAACGAAGATCTTAATTTATCAAAACTACTGGTCTAAAGTGGAGTTCTGCGCCAGTAAAGACATAAAAAAAATATGCTTTGTGTCCTTTGCTCAC
This sequence comes from Arvicanthis niloticus, assembly GCF_011762505.2. Taxonomy (NCBI): domain Eukaryota; kingdom Metazoa; phylum Chordata; class Mammalia; order Rodentia; family Muridae; genus Arvicanthis; species Arvicanthis niloticus. Next base: position 7,302,357 of record NC_133433.1, read on the forward strand.
CACAAAATCATATAGATGACATTCCTGGCCCTGGAGAAGAAAGTGTTTTCAGATCAGTTCAGTTCTTGACATAAACAGCTCAATCTCAATGTAACTTCCAAGAGTTAACAAAGGATCCTCTTTGAGCTTTGGTTAGAAATGTGATACAGTAACCTAGAATTACCTTACATCAAAGTCTAGGGACTTCCAGTGGCAAACAGTGCATTGCTTGGAAAGTTGTCTACTCCCATCTAGTGGTCATATTATTACATACTCTTTCAAAAATGAGCCCCGTGAATGGGCTGTCTGTATTAAGGCAAATGCAACTGCTGTTTTATTGCCAGAATTAAATAATTAATGCAGTTAACAACATCTGCATAGATTAAGTAATTCAGGCTCATGGGTTTTGTTGATAGCAGTAATTTTAGAAAGTAGCATAAAATGGTTTTAGTCTGATTTATGGAGCGTAGCCCGTGCTGCCAGAGCCACATGGAGCTCATTGACTGAAAAACTCCCAGGATCACTCAAGAGAATTGCCACAGTTCTACAGTCAACAATTTCTTATGAATATTTTATAAAATGTCTATGTATAAAGAGAAAAAAGTTCAAGCGATGAAGTCCTGTGTGTACAGCTGAACTCCAGAATATAAAATAGATGACTGATCTTATGGAATCCTTGCAAAAAAAAAAAAATAAGATTATCAGTATTCAATATAAGATACACTTAACATTTTATAATATGATCTCTTTTTTCTTTCACCAAAACAAAGACTAGAAAAAATTTGTAATACTGGTGATATCTGCTTTACAAAAACAAAAATAGAATATGAACAGAAGAATAAGATTGCACTCTGCATTTTAATCAATGCAAGTGTGCTTGTACTTCGGGGTGCGTGTGTGTGTGTGTGTGTGTGTGTGTGTGTAACTTCATGCTAACACAGCAAGATACAATTGTGTAGATGTAGCACGTTCTAACATATAGGATTAATTAGGACTCAGTAGCTTTCAGCTGTCTGAAATGTTAAGACACCAAAAGACAAAAAAAAGAAAGAAAGAAAGAAAGAAAGAAAGAAAGAAAGAAGGAAGGAAGGAAGGAAGGAAGGAAGGAAGGAAGGAAGGAAGGAAGGAAGGAAGGAAGGAAGGAAAGAAAGAAAACTACACTGGCAAATAAATAGGGCCGAGGGAATTTTCTAGAATGGGGAAACACTCCATTTTCAATTTAACAGGGAGGATCAAATTTCTATAAGGTTTCTGTAGTTTCTATTCTGTAGCTCCACTCTCCGTGATCCATATGTGTACAGAGGCAATGACGATGGCCTATCTGCAGCAGACCAGATCTTGTCTTATTAAACAAACATATTAAACAGCTTTATACAAATGCATGTTTGACTTTTGCAAAAATGCCTCATAGAGACAAAAAAAAAAGGGAGCATGGTAGGAAATCTCAATGGTCAGGAATTAGTACAGCAATTTTAAAGGTTTTATTCAGAGAGGTTTTCAAAGTAAGGATGATTATGAAAAGGGCTAGACTGTAATGACTCAAGAAATGAACATGCTAAATTCAGAGAAAATTGGGTGTGTTTAAAGAGTAGCTAGGTTATTACTCTCTCAGAAATAGAGAAGGAACATACAGTCAAACCTTGGAGAAAGTGGCAAGTTGGTGGATGGCATGTGTAAAGCTTGTTCTACAAATCCAAATTTAAGTTGAGACTGGATAAATCCAGTGTTTCTGGAAACACAGAACTAGAAAAAAGAGTGTACATATGTTTACAAGACTAAAAAGAAAGAATGTCTGAAAATTGTTTACTTACTTAAAATCTGTAAGAATTTCAAGCCAATAATTAATGATCAGGATTAGTAGAAAAATGTATAATACTTTAATTAATATCAGCAACTAATGTATTTTAGAGTCTATATTGAACATACAAATATATACATAAAATTTAAAAATATTAGCAATTCTGAAAGAATGCATGTGTTAAGAAATAAATACAAGGTGCAATGTGCAAAGATTTTTAACTTTTGGAACTACCTCATAAATTGTGGAGCAAATATTTAAATAAGAGTTTTAAGTTTTCAGGTTGTGTAGGCAGCCTAAATACTTGATTTGTATATTTTTTCTTTAACATAAACTGTATTGTTTAGCTTTTATTGGAGCTGTCAGTCAGCAAACCTGAAATGAATATCTTAAATTGAGATAATCAAAAGCTTATTGAGTATAATTAGGTTTCAAGACAACGAAATTTTCTTAAATATTTGTATCATTTATAGCACTAACACCTAGCCGTACAGATAAAGTGGACATGTAATACACTTTCATTGCTCTTGCTGTTTCAGAATGCCCTGCTAGTTAATGTAGTGGTTTTGATGCATTGTGAATGCCAGCTATATAGAAAATTTGCACAACCTATTGATGACAGATAAATGATAGAGAGATATAGATAAAATATTTTAACTATAGGTAAAATAGATACATATCAGTGAGCTACACAGAACAATAAAATATGATTAAAATAATATTTAAGATATTCTTTGTAGGTAATAACATTCTTAGTTGCCAAAAATGAAACAAAAGAGTACATAATTTTCTCCTGAAAACACAAATTTATTCATATTCTTGCTGAAATACTTTTTATTGATATTGTAAAATTTAGATAAATAAACACATTCATTAAAGCTAAAGACACTATTTTAGAAATCATGAGATGGAGAATATATTTATTCACAGATACATAAATACATATGTACATACATTTATATTTATGTGTGTGTTTGTTATATTTTACATCTTAAGATAATTACTACCTTAGGCAAATAATAAAAATTAGAATAAATATCATAGACTTTGAAATTCATTTCTTTCACTTGCACCTTTTATAATGTGAACTACTAAGTGTGTCTCATGAGTGTAACACTTTAGATTTTTGGCTGAATAATCTTACTAAGCTTGCCAAAAGACATGTTTTCTTTTACTGATCATTCAAAAGATATAAGATGATTCAATGCCTCTGATGTACTTTTTATTAAGTGACATCAAGCCAAATACCAACTCTAATTCTTAAAAATATATTTTTGTTTTATTCCTTAAACTAAAAATTATATTAATTTATATTAAGGAAAAACAAATCCAATCCCATCACAGAAACTTTTCTAGGGAAACACAGTAATGCCAGAGACACTGAATGCTCCGTAGTGGATCTTTGTGATTAGCAATTTATTTAGCTGTTTGATTTTAAGCCTCATGTTTTCTTCCCACCTCCCCCTTTTAATATTGTTGCAAAGAACAAAGGCGATCAAGAGAAAAAGCAATATAGTCATTAAGTAGTAATTGGTAGGGGAGGCTTTGGGGTTAAAATTAATAAAACCAGCATGATGTACATTAAGACTGTATAAATATTTAAGGAACTGAAGCCAGCTCGAAGATGTAAACTGATTAGCAAACCTACTTACTCCGGAGATGCAAATATTTCAGGTAGATAAAATAAACAGAGACTGCTAGTTGGAAATCTGATCAGTTTCCATTCTGGAAGTGCTTTGTTTCTTTTATTTTAATTGTCAGAATAAAGCACTTTTGATGTTTTATGTAAAAGATTTATATTGCATCTAATGCAAGACAGGAAATGGAATCACAAATTAAACCATTACAGATGTTATCTGCTCTTGTCAGGTCATGTATAATAAATAAAATTCTGGCCTTTCAGGATGAGACTAAGGGAAACTATGAAACAAGAAACAGAAGACTCATCCTTCAGGATTTTCTTTGTGGTTATACTGATACATTAAAAACTTGTCTGCAGAAAAAGAAGTATTTAAAGGTAAAGTGTATATTATTTAGAGAATTTTTAAACAATAGAGAGTAAATATAATTTGTATTAACAAAGTGGTTCTGAATTTCTACTGTTTAATTCTTTTTTTAAAAAATTCTTATGTTAGGAATTTTCATTGATTCAAGAATTTCTTAATTAACATTAAATATCTAGCTATAATTTTGAAAAGTAACACCTCAGTGTTTATAATTATGTGTATTAAAGATGTTTAATGACCTATCTTTACAACATTATATGCTGGATTATTAAAAATATTCAGTTTTATGGTAACACACGAACTCAAATCAAGGACACTATTAAAATATCTACTTGCAGTTTTAAATTTGCATTTAAATTCCATGAACATGTAAAAAATTATGAACTGGTCGGTAATGAGCAATGAATAAATCAATGCTTTTCTTGCCATTGACAGACTACTGGGAAGAGAAACTTATAAATGAGGGCTTACTCAGAAAACTTCCTCTCTGATTGATATGAGATACCATGTGGGTCATAATACAAGCTAAGACAATGATCCATCAAAAATACCTTGTCCCCAATATGTCAAATATTTAAGTATTGTTTTTTTCTTGCTCATGTTTTTCATGTCTTCTCTATGGCCTACTTTTCTTTCTTTAAAAAATATATAGTATTCTGTAACATTAATATTTAGCTCTTGGCACTACCTAGCATTAAACTATTTCCTGGACACTCTTGCTTTTGAAAAAAATATTCCATTACAATTCTTATTGTTAATGCATATTTAGAATTTTTCATTACTGCTTCCAAATAAATCATATTTTAAAAGAAAATTTTCTATAGAGAATTAATAAAACATCTTAGCATCTCTGAGTACAGAATCCTGCTTCAAGGTATTATATTATATATACCTGGTGAGTAAGGTAAAGTATAAATGAAATATCCTGCTTTTGTTTACATCTAAGCCAAGCATTGCATCAATTTAAAACTAATCATTCAGTTTTTCTTTTACTCTCCTTCTTTGTAAGTAAAGCATGTTGTTTTGAACATAAATACATCTATTAAGTTCTCTTACACTTTATTAGTGTGGACAATCGTCACCAGTTCCTACAAAGAGCCTATATGCATTGGATAAATGAGTGACAAAAAAGAGTCTTTCTTAATTCACAATGATTATAACAATTATGCCATATGTATTAACATGCAAAAAATTTTAGAGAAATGCCACTGAATTATATATTGTACATGAAAGGAAAACTTTAAAATAGGTTAAAAGATGACCCCAAGAGTACATGAAATGAACTTTTAACAACTTTTCTGAGTGCGGTCAGCTATAAAACTGTTGTGTGGTTTGAAGTTCATTCCACATTACTCCACTGAAAACACTAGTAATGGGTACTTATGCACAGCAGTAGAAAGAGAACCGCCCTCCCCCCCCCGCAACACTTCAATGATGCAACTACTGCTATTATTCAGTAGTTCACATCCATTTTATTTCCCCATGTACCGGCAACAGTTCTGAAAGATAAATGGTAGAGTCATAAGGATTACAACTAATAACTTGCTTGATGTGCAGAGCTAATGCAAATACCGACCAGTAAAGAGAGGTGATTATTTGAAAAAATTATTTGTGTAAAGTACATTACTTATTTTCTCCATTGCTTTCAATATTTTGAATAATTTGTGTCGTATTTGGTATATATCAATATTAAAATATAATTCATTTTTCATTAGATAATTGTAATTTGTGTTGTATACCACCTTTATATTTAGCTCTGTAGCATATTATTCTTGTAATGACAAAAATAAGAGCTCAGCTTAATTTAACATTCACTTTATAGCCGTCTCAAACAGAGGCAAAAATCTATGAGCCCAGGGTTTTCTATTCTTAACTGCAATGGTGGTGCAATATACCTTCTAGTCTAGTTGATATGTTTAATGTTTTAAATTATGAATCACAAGACAGAGGCATTGCCATTGTGTAATTGGTCCAAATTAACATTTCATACATAGTTTGTGCCAACAACATAATACTAATTATTGTGTCTCTGCTTAAGAATATCCTGCTTTTCTCATATGGAGGTAAGATTTTCCTTGACGTGATAACATTATTAAATATTTCAATCATCTTGCAGATTTTGCTGAACCTGTGTGTCTTCAGAGCTAACAAGAAAGATAAACAAGCATACAGAATAGAATTAGTAACTTTCTTTGGATACATAAAGCAAAGGTCTTAGAGGACAGTAGCAACTTTCTGCTTGCATGATAAAATAAGAGCTTGTACTTGACATGTATACAATTGGGCAGATGCAGCAGATGCAAGAGTTTATCAAACATGAACTCATAGCCCAATAGAAAGAACTTTTATTGCGGAATACTATTGTGGCACAAATAGAGCCACTAGCAAACAAAAAAAGGGAGGTAAACCTCAAAAGGCTAAATTGTTAATGTGATGACTCTTTATGAAAGTCCATGTCTATTTGGACTGGTATATATTCTCCAGAGATTCTGAAAATATTTTAATAAATATTTCAAGTCAGTCTAAAGTTCTAGACTATTTTATCACATTTAATATAATTTACTTTCATCTAGAGTGTTAACTAAAATAAATAATCATTGATTTTAAAATATAGATCAAATGAAAGAAAGAGAAAATTACTTTGTTTAATTTTCAATATTATGCCACAAAATTCTCTCATGGAGACAAATTATATAAGTTGGGAAATCAAATTTAATATTTTATGATATATTATGCTATTGATATAAGCACTACAACCTAAATCAATTCTAAAACTGATAATAACTCCCCAAATTGTGCACATTAAGTATTGATATTAAGTACAAATGATTTTTTGTTTTTGGAAAAAATTTAAAAAAATAGAACACTAAACGTTTGGATTAAGCAATTCGACTTTTCTGACCCACTTGTGAGAATTTTCCATCAGAGAGTATGTCAACAGAGAAGGCTTAGTTGAATTGGTAAAGAGTTTTACAAATCAGGTCAAGGTAGAATTGACTAATAACATTCAATATACCATTTATCTCTTTTCTCACTTTACATGAAAGTTTTAGAAGTCAGTATTCTTTACACAATATTGTCCAGTTTAGAAATAAGAATTGTTAATAAGCAGCACATATATGTTTGTGTGTGTGTGTGTGTGTGTGTGTGTGTGTGCGCGCGCGCTTGTGTGAGCTCATGTGTGCTGAAGAGCATGGTTAAGCTTTCAGTTATATATGTCCTATGCATTAATGACAAGGTGGCGGAAATTGTTTTGCAGCACCCTGGAGGGCATTGGAGTAGGAAAAATAATAAGCCTCCAAGAGTTGATATCCCTTTAGCAATATTTGAATCTAATATAATAGAGAAGGAAGGTAAAGTTACTGAAGGAAACAGGTATCACTATGGAGAGGTGGGAATGAGACACACAAATCTATCTCTCCTGTCAAAAACTCTGAGAATAGTATTCAATAATGAAGTTGTTAAACATAATATTGTGCATTGTATGTGTATGCTTGTGCTTTTGTGTGTGTGTGTGTGTGTGTGTGTGTGTGTGTGTGTGTGTGCCTGCCTGTAGGAGGGAACTTATATGTGAAACTACATATGTGTGTGTGGTGTATTGTATATTTGGGGTGTGTGTGTTTGTATGTGTGTGTTCATGTGCGTGTGTATGTGTGTGTGATGCATCTGTATGTGTATGGTATGCTAGATTCACATGACTGTGCTAGAAAATGTCCCTGGGTGTATCAATGTATGCATGCATCTGCCAGAGGAGGATGGAGACTGTCTTGTTCTGTCATCATCTAGCCTATTCTCTTAGGACAGGGTCTACCATTGAGTCATTATCGTTATCTTGCTTTATCGGCTAGACTGTCTTAATAGTTGTCTGTATCTTTTTATCTCTAAACCTGATGGTAAGATCTTTGTCTCAATTTTCCTCTTTTTACTCCTAAACTTATTAAAGACACATGAGGACATCCTTGGCGTCTTATGTAGGTACTGGAGACTCAAACTCAGATCCTCATTTTTGTACAGCAAAGTTTTTTTTTAAGCTATAAACATTCAAATATATAAACATTCAAAACAGAAGATTTACTAAAGTTATTGTAATCACTCCCAATTTTATACCCGCCATACAAGATGTAGTGTTTCTTATGAATGAATGTTTAAATCGGATTCCAGAGCTGTTTGCTCAATTCATGCCATGTAAGAGCAGCAGTCAGTAAGCATTTGTGTCTAACTTCCACTGACATACCAGCAATATTGTCAGGCTATGCATGCACACTGGTACTGCATAAATGTTGACATTGCCGTTTAATAAGCACAGCAAGTCCTGAGTGCTGTGGTTGAGTTTCTTAGTCTGTATGCAGGAAATGTCTGACATCATTTCCCTTAGTATGTGGAACAATCAATGTAGTGAAACTGTCTTACAGTCTGTGTGAAATATAGAGAGCAATTGTAATGCTACATAAATAAACTCTAAATACTAAATAATACTAAAGAAAACAAATGGCAGAACAAGGAAAAAGAAGATGTCAATATTCATGAAACTAGTGACTCTATAAACTCAGTGTGTTTTAATTTTATATTTCTGAAAACCATTTCCACGTGTAAAAAAAAAAAAAAATTGTGCCTCTTTCTCCTATTTGGTTTGAACACCTGACCTACTTTTGCAAAGCTCATGTCCTCCTTCTTCAAAGGAACTTGGAAATGATACCTCATACTTAAACTACTTGTCTTACTAAGCAAAGGGAAAGTGCCTAAAGCGTGGTGTGGAACAAAGGCACTGCACAAATAGTACCTATCACTGATTTGAAATGTATTCTGGCCACAACACTCATAATACCAATGATTTAAAGAAACAACTACACCCTGTAAAACA